>NC_041401.2:141959525-142269525 GCF_900747795.2 Erpetoichthys calabaricus | reverse complement strand
AAAAACAGTGTTATAACGTGAACAGTAAACCATATACAATGTTGAAATAAATGTATTCTTCTCAAAACTGTTTTTATGTTTTAAACAGTTAAAATGATTTTTACGTATTACATGTTTCTTACCTTTAATTTATTAGCATATTCCTTAATTTGGGTCTTTAGTTCAGCAATCTCCAAATCAAACCTCTGATTAAGATCTTCTGAAACATTATTAAAGACAAACTTAAACATGATTAAAAACAATAATGAAAAAGCATCATTTAACACAATTAACAATGATCACAAAAAATTACCAGAGTCCCCTATTTCTATTCTTTGACCTTTTTTAAGCAAATAATTTCAGAATAATGACCTTTAACTTTTTCCATCTCAAAATGATGACGTGTCTGAAGCATTGCAACCTCCTGTGACCGCTTATCATTAAGATTTTCTCTCAGTTCTGAAAGTGCTGACTCTTTCTCCTGCAGCAGGTTTGACTGGGACAACTCTAGCTGTGCTGTATACAAGTTGGTCAGACTAAGTCGAAGGGCTTCCCGTTCCAGAGCACTTTCATTCTAAAATAATGAAATCACAGAAATTGCTAAAACAATCCAAACATTTTAATTTGTATTCATGGAAAATACTTTAAATGTTTTATTTAAAAAAAAACGAAATTCAAGAACCAGGACTGCTTAGTAGGTAGTCTGACATACCTGAAACTGGAGCTTCATTTGATCCAGTTCTATCAGGTGGGCTTCATTTAAGCGATCTTTCAGTTCCTGCTGCTCAGAAAGAAAATGCAAACGTTGGCTCTTTAGCTCGTCTTTGTGTTTTTCAACAAGTTCAGAAATCTCTCGAACATGCTCACGTTCATGAACCTGAAATAATTTGAAAGAAAGAGGAAAAAAAGGCAACACACTCGTTATAAAAATTGAAGAGAAAGAACATTTATACTGTGGAATTGAGGAAATATTTAACTATGATGACAAAAGAAATTAAACAGAGATGATACTGCGTTAAGAAAGGTAGTTATTTCCTTTACCATTCAACTTACAAGATCAAATGCTAAAGAAAAAAAGTCTATGCGTGTCAGACATTCAGTTAATGATACAATTTTTCCATACAACACATTACTGATGATGCCTAGCAGACAATTTTAAAATGAAACTTAGATGATACAGTTAAAATTACAACAAACAAATCTAATTGCAGACCTATTTTATGACAACCTTTGGGGAAAAGAATCTAAAGAAGGCTTTTAAAATATATATAGGAGATTCATTAATGAATGCCCAAACAGTATCTGGAAAATCTTCATATGAAGAGTATTTTTTCCAGTCTAGAATAGTATGGATTGTAACCAAAAATAAAGAAAACAAGCAAAAACTGGCATTTACTTTTAGAAACATGCTACTAGTCTAGTAACTGTATTAATAACATTTATAATGTTATTTTAAGCCCACAGCACAAACTGAACAGCTTATCCTGAGAGCATGTCTACATTAATAACGTATATCAAATCAAATCAGGTAATAGAAGCACATAAACTGCCAAAAGATTTGCATAATCAGTTTAGTTTTGCTGAACATTCTGCAGCTACGTTTACATGTATTCTTTGTTTTCCACAATGTAAATGTATGCCTTTTATCTGGCATTTATACTTTTCATTTCATACTGCTGCATATTTTATTGTTAATCCTTTGTTTAATTTCTGCTGCACTGTCACATTATACTGACGGACCTTTTTTTTTTTTTTTAATGTACCTACAACCAGTGGCACTAGACACAAACAATTTGTATAATACTAAAAAGTAAAATGACAATTATTAAGTAGAATTTACATTAACTTATGTTAAGTATGTAAATGTTTTATCATCTACCACTTTAGTTTTATGGTATTATTGCCTCACTATGACTGCTCTTTTACCCTTAGCCAAATCAGAAGTTTTTTCATTTTAGTTTTTTTTTTTTTCTTTTTAGTCATTCTAATGTATATTTGAAAGAGGGTCAGTTGTTGGTCATAATAAAATATTTATGTAGTTATTTACTTAGCTTCTTTAAAATCTCTCTGTTGAGACAAAAGAAATGTCTCAATAGTCTATCTATAATGAGCACAAAACAAGAATAAATTCAAGTTGTGACATATCCGTTATAATTTATTATTTTGTGTCCTTTTTCATTGTCTGCATATTCTATTTATATATCGGAAGATTCATTTTTCATATTTTCTTTTGTTTTCTATATTTCATGTATGTATAACTACCTATTGCTTAACAAAGTCTTCCGTAAAAGTGCACAACATTAATACTCTAATAACCAATCTCAATGCAATTAAAAAATCTAGGCAGTGCGGCATAAACACCAATAATTAATTATAATTACTACTTTAGATGAACAATGTATTAAAACTATAAAAACAGATTATAGATTAAATAAAAAATACACACAGAGCGGCGCAAGTAAAAATAACTTAGTTTCTGTTCCAAATACCAATAACGCACATAGAATTCAGCTCTGCCCCTCCGAAACATTAAATATGGCACTATTAAATGTTAAAGCTTTAACTAACAAGACATTTTTTATCAACGATCTTATTAGTGATAGAAAAATTGATTTTATTGCACTAAGTGAAACGTGGATTAGCTCAGATGGCACAGCTGTTCTAATCAAATCTGCTCCTCCGGATTACAGTTTTACTCATGCGGATCGCCAAGGAAAAAGAGGCGGCAGTCTAGCAAACATTTACTCAAGCCGGTTAAAGTGTAAAGATGTCAGTTTTGTTAAATTCAAGTCCTTTGAGTATGTCACCGTTGTTGTTCATGGAGATTCTCACGTTCTAGTATTATCCGTGTATAGACCTCCTAAATTTAACGCGTCTTTCTTTGAGGAATTCTCAGACTTAGTTCGTAATTAAAATTGACATTATGACACACTCTTAATAGTCGGCGACTTTAACTTTCATATTGATAATCAGTGTGACCAAAAAGTAAAAGAATTCATGAACCTCCTGGACTCTTGATTTGAGACAGCTCGTTAATCAGCCTACTCATAAAGCAGGTCTTACGTTAGACTTATTAATTACCAAAGGACTAAAAGTTGATGTAAAGCAGGTCATTGATACTGGTCTATCAGACCATTTTCTTCTACTATTTAATATAGAAATAATGATATAAATCATTCATGAGAAGCATATTGTTAAAAAATGCTTCTTTGATTCATCAGCAGCTTCAAAACTTACAAACATTCCAAGCAATCAGTCTGTTTATAGTGCTACCTATAAATGCCAGGATAATGTAAATAGTAAGATGGAAAAATTTAATACTAAAGTGAGAGCTGCTGTTGATATAGTTGCACCTGAAAAGACAGTTAAAAAATCTTCTAGCACTGTTATACCATGGAAGACCCAAAGAGTGTCTGATTAAAAGAGAACATGCCGTAGAGCTGAGCGTAAATGGAGGAAAACTAAACTAACTATCCACTATGAAATATTGAAGGTTAAAATAACAGAATACAATAACACAGTCCGTCTTGAGAGGCGCTGCTATTTCTCTAAGATTATAAATAACAATGCTAGTAATCCCAGAGTCTTATTCTCTACGATTGATCATCTGCTAAACCCAGGTAACGCAAAGGAATACCTGTGAGGCTATTGCTGTATTTTTCAATCAAAAAATTAATGATTTTACATATACATAGTATATCTCCCCAACACTGCGGATCCTCCTAAGCCGCAGTATTCTGTTATAAACAAATTAAATTCTTTCACCAGGATAGATTTACCTGATTTACAAAGAATAATTTCTCAACTGAAACCCTCAACCTGCGTCCTTGACCCAATACCAACAAGTTTTTTCAAAGAAGTATTGGGCATGCTAATTGATAATATTCTCGACATAGTAAATTCGTCATTAGATACGGGGGTCTTCCCAGACTGTCTTAAGACTGCTGTAGTTAAACCCCTACTTAAGAAAAATAATCTTGACCCCTCTGCTTTTGAAAATTTTAGACCCATCTCTAATCTGCCTTTCTTAAGTAAAATTCTAGAGAAGGCAGTCATTATGCAGTTAAATGGCCACCTCAAACATGCTATTCTTGATAAATTTCAGTCAGGTTTTAGAATAAATCACAGCACAGAAACTGCACTCGTCAAAGTAGTAAATGACTTGTAGGTAAATGCAGACAGAGGCCATTTATCTGTTCTCATCCTCCTAGATCTGAGTGCCGCATTTGACACTAATTGATCACAACATTCTTAGAAATCGCCTTAGTCAATGGGTGGGCCTCTCTGGCAGTGTCTTAAATTGGTTTGAATCCTACCTGGCAGGGAGAAAATTCTTTGTTAGTTGTGATAATTACATATCAAAGACGCATGATATCTTATATGGTGTTCCACAAGGCTCTATCCTGGGTCCGCTGCTCTTCTCAATCTACATGCTTCCGTTAGGTCAGAATATCTCGGGGCACAATGTGAGCTCCCACAGCTATGCTGATGACACACAGCTGTATTTATCAATAGCACCTGATGACCCCGATTCTCTTGATTCACTAACACAATGTCTTACTTGTATTTCTGAATGGATGAATAATAATTTTCTCAAGCTAAATAAAGAGAAAACTGAAATTTTAGTGATTGGCAATAATGGATACAATGAGGTTATCAGAAATAAACTCAATGCATTAGGATTAAAAGTCAAGATGGAGGTAAAAAGCTTAGGGGTAACTGTTGACTGTAATCTGAATTTTAAATTGCATATTAATCAGACCACTAGGACAGCATTTTTTCACTTAAGAAATATAGCAAAAGTTAGACCTCTTATATCATTGAAAGATGCTGAGAAATTAGTTCACACTTTTGCTTTCAGTCGACTAGATTACTGTAATGCATTCCTCTCAAGGACTACCCAAAAAAGACATAAATCTATTGCAACTAGTGCAGAATGCAGCTGTTAGAATCCTAACCAGGAAAAGAAAATCTGAGCACATTTCTCCAGTTTTGATGTCACTACACTGGTTACCTCTGTCATTCAGGATTGACTTTAAAATACTGCTTATGGTTTATAAAGCCTTAAATAATCTCGCTCCATCTTATATATCGGAATGTCTGACACCCTATATTCCAAATCGTAACCTTAGATCCTCAAATGAGTGTCTACTTAGAATTCCAAGAGCAAAACTTAAAAGAAGTGGTGAGGTGGTCTTCTGCTGTTATGCACATAAAATCTGGAATACCCTGCCAATAGGAATTCGCCAGGCTAATACAGTGGAGCACTTTAAAAAAAACTGTTGAAAACACATTATTTTAACATGGCCTTCTCATAACTTCACTTTAATTTAATCCTGATACTCTGTATATTCAATTCATTATAATAACTATTCATGGTGGTTCTAAAATCCGTACTAACCCCTACTCTCTCTTCTGTTTCTTTTTCCGGTTTTCTGTTGCGGCGACCTGCGCCACCACCATACTCAAAGCATCATAATGTCCCAACGTTGATGGACTAAAAGCCAGAAGTCTGCATGACCATCATCATAAAGTCCTTCCGTGAGAACCCTAAATACAAAGAGGACTGTTTCATTTATGTGAGGTAGAATGGCCAGAGGGGGCTGGGCAGTCTCATGGTCTGGAACCCCTGCAGATTTTATTTTTTTCTCCAGCCGTCCAGGTTTTTTTTTTTTTTTGTTTTTTCTGTTCTCCCTGGCCATTGGACCTTACTCCTATTCTATGTTAATTAATGTTGTCTTATTTTAATTCTTACTTTGTCTTTTATTTTTCTTTTCTTCATTATGTAAAGCACTTTGAGCTACATTATTTGTATGAAAATGTGCTATATAAATAAATGTTGTTGTTGGTGTTTTTGTTATCTGTTCAGCATTGCATTTTTTGTTTTCTTTATATTTATGTATGTCTTTTCACTGGAATATACAACTATTTTACAAGTAATCCACACAAATATATATATATATATATATATATATATATATATATATATATATATATATATATGTTTTGAGCATTTCTTTATGAGAAGGAATGCCCAGCTTCCAAGAGATTACCAGGAGTAACAGCTCTACCAGGGTGGCACACAATAGGGTTAAACCATAAGGAAAGCCACCAGGATTGAGCCTTCCACATTAACAGCAGGAGTCTACCTACTGATATTAGTGTAGACATGTCAGAGACACTAAGTGAAGACATGCCTTGCATACATTCTGCACACTGTGTGTTTAATCAAATCCGTATGATTAGCTATAAGCATTATGTAATTAGTATGATGAATTAATTTTGTACCAATAGATGATTGAAACAAAAAAAAATTGTTAAGTAAACTGAAATTATTAATTGGGAGAAATATAAATAAGAAAAAGATTATATTCTCCCTTAGGCAACTGTTCCATATAAAGAGCTCAGCAAAATTAATGCACTGGACGCTATGATACTACTAATCCTTTGATTTTCTAACCCACTTATCCAATATAGGATTTCAAATGCTCACACTGGGGCAATACAGAAATAACAATCTGCACATTAGTGGGATGTGGGAAGAAAACTTGTACAAACATGTAGGGAACATGCTAACTCCACACAGGCACTGCCCCAGGTCAGCAGTTAAATCCAGGACTTTAGACCTGGGAAGCAGTACGGACAACTAATGCACCAGCAAACTGCACAGTATGAATATCACACCATTAAATAGTCAAAAGATGTAAGACAATACAAGTATTTTCCAGCATTTACAAAACACATAAACTAGCACCACTATATAGTAAATATAAAATAACAGTTAATTCCAATTTCAAGTGAAATTAGGTACTACTCTACCTGCTTAACACAAGAAATTAGCTTTTTCTGTTCTTCTTGAAATGATATTTTGAGCTCAGTCATTTTCTCCTCGTTCTCAACATTTAACAAGTTAAGCTGAAATGATTGCAAGCAAAGGAAAAAAATAGCTGGATGTTAGTATTGTAGTTATTAAGAAAAGAAAATTTTTTATATAATGATCTAGGTGAGTTTGGAAAGTCATGGAAATAAGAATTTCTTTATACTTTACTGTGTATATAAAAAGTATTCACCCCTGTGGAAGTTTCCACATTTTATTGTTGCACAACACTGAATCACAGGGAATTAATTTGGCTTTTTTAACACTGTTTAACAGGAAGAAACAATTTAATATCAAAGTGAAAGCAGATCACTTAGCAGTGATCTGTTCTCACTTTGACCTTAAACAGTCTTCTACCTAATAAGGTTGATAACGCATTGCAGCAAACACCCACAATCTGTAGTATTAAAATGAGATATCCATTGTTGCACTTGCAAAATTCGTTACCTGAATTTGATGGTTTTCTTCAATACTCTTTGTCTCCAGTTCAAACTGACCACATAGTTTATTTTCAATATTTGTGATGGCTTCCTCCAGATTTTTTGTTTCAGCATGAAGCAGGGACTCTAGCTCCTTATTATGTGCCTTTTCCAAATCTTCTATACGGGATTTAAGCCAAGCAATTTCTTCCCTTAAACCACTTTCTTTCTGAATATACTCCAATTGTGAATGTTTCATTTGTTCTTCAAGATTCTGGAGATCAACACTCTTATCATTTAACTGGCTTTTAAGTTGAAGCTTTTCTGATTCCATAATATTTTCCAGATTTTTTACTTTGACATCTAGATCTGCCAAATTCTTTTCTAAATCTAATTTTTCTCTGTTACACTGATTAAAGGCATCACTGGCTCTGATATGATTTTGCTCAACAGAATGAAGTTTAGCTTCCAAATCTCTTTTTTCGTCTTCTAATATTTTTAGGATATGATCTCTATCAGAATTTTCTCTTTTAAGCAAGCACAACTCATTGCGGAGGGAGTCTACAAGAAGGGTCCTCTCTCCTAAAAGCTCAGAAGTTGTCTGGTTTTTAGATTTCTGAATATCTAACTCTGACTGAAGCTGATCTCGCTGAGTCTGTAGAACTGCAAGCTGCCGGCCAAAAAGGGCCTGAACCTCACTAGCGACTGAATCTCCAGCCAGCTTTCTCTGCTGTACTTCTTTAACCAATTCTTCCTGATCACGTAGTTGCATCAACAGAAAGTCTCTCTCCTTCTTTAAATCATTCAATTCCTGAATAGCAAATGCAGTTTCCAAATTCTCATTCTTATCATGATGAAGCATTTTATTATTCAGAGTGGTTTTTAAATCCTCACACTCTTGAGATTTAAGTCTGACAATTTCTTCACAGCGGGCCCGTTCCTCTTCTTCTATTTTTAACTTTAGTTGCAAAGCAGATAGCTCTTCAGACATTTGCTGCTTACTGTCCTGCAGATCCAGGACTTTTTCAGCTAAAGTGTTTAGTTCCATCTGAAACTGTTTCACATTTTCATTGTTTAATTCAGAGAACATAGTGCTGCTCTGTAGTTCACTTGTATTTGTATTTTCAGCATCAGTTACATCTATGCCATCATAAGACTTGATCACAGCACATGCATTTTTCTGACAGTTTATAGAACCGAACGACTCTACGCTAGATCGAGATCCTAATTCAGCATTATCAGGCAATGACAACTGAATTAGATTACAACTTCCAATGATATCTCCAAATGAATCACACATGTTTTCTTCTAAAAAGATTTCACTATTTAACTCAAATTGCTGATGTTCTGAGGATTCATTGCCACTTTGCATGCTAGCACCATCTTTCAACCAAGAGCATTCTGCTTCCTGTGTGGATGTAAGGTATTTATTCATAAAGTGCTCTTCATCATCAGTGCAAGGAAATCCCACTGCTGACAAGTGGGAATCATTTGATTCTTCGTTAATCTCTACAGCCTTCTTAGCCTTTATTTCATTCAGCTTTTCTTTAAAGTTCTCAATATCTTGTAAGTGACAGTTTTCCTGATTATCATGTTTATCATGTTTAGAGACTACTTCTTGTCTAAGAATACTAATCTCTTCTTCAAGTCTTTGAGTGGTTTCCTGCGACTCCTCTAGTCTTCTAAATGCTTGCTGTTTCTCCTTCTCCAGCAAATGCAGCTGGTTTTCACAGCTGGACACATCTGCTTCATGCTTCTTCTTTAGCTGCCTATAGGACTCCTCTGCATCAGACAATTTTAAATTCATTTCTTCAATAATACAATTTAGCCTGATAACTTCTGTATTCAAGTTGTCCTTTTCTGTGTTATACATGAAAGATTCTCTTGCTTGTTGCTCAGCGACTTGCAAATCTTCATGCAGCTGTTTCAGCTGATCCTCTACTTGTGAACTTTCTCTCTGAATAGTATTAAACTTTTTGTCAAGTTGACAAGAAATTAATTCTTTACTAGAAATAAGGTTCTGTGCCACTTCAATATCATTACATTTTTGCTGAAGCCAAAGATCTATTTCATGACCCTCTGCAAGCTGATCCAAAGAATGTCCGTCTTGACTTGAAATGAATTTAAGCATTTCATTTTTTAATGCAGATACCTCCTTTTCTTTTTCCAAAACAGTACACTGTAACTGAGAAACTGCATCTGTAGAATGACTAAGATTTTGTTGAAGATCTTGAATTATTTCCTCTTTTTCTTCAATTAGACGTGTTTGAGTTTCAATCTTCTCCTCTGTACTTTTCAGCTTTTCCATCACTTGTGTTAAAGCATTTTCTTTGTCTATGGTGTTCTACGAATAAAAATATTTTCAGCAGTCAAAGTAAGCTCAAACCAAATATTAACAAATAAATTATTGTTATCTCACTTAAAATATTGATGTCAGATGATATTAACATGTCAAAAACTTCAGTTCAGCCCTCCACTTGCTAGTCCCATTCCCAAAGTCCTCTTAGTTTTATTATTTTACAGTATACTTTTACTCATCTCATTGAGTTCTTGTTTACTAATTATATACCTTCAGTCTACTGCATGCATCACCTTCTGTAAATAATACAAGTCTGCTTTTTAATAGAACTTTTTCATACCATAACCTAAGCAGTAGTTTTGATTATCCATCCATCCATCCATTTTCCAACTCGCTGAATCTGAACACAGGGTCACGGGGGTCTGCTGGAGCCAATCCCAGCCAACACAGGGCACAAGGCAGGAACCAATCCTGGGCAGGGTGCCAACCCACCGCAGGACACACACAAACACACCAAGCACACACTAGGGCCAATTTAGAATTGCCAATCCACCTAACCAGCATGTCTTTGGACTGTGGGAGGAAACCG
The DNA here is from genome assembly GCF_900747795.2 of Erpetoichthys calabaricus. Lineage (NCBI taxonomy): Eukaryota > Metazoa > Chordata > Cladistia > Polypteriformes > Polypteridae > Erpetoichthys > Erpetoichthys calabaricus. Next base: position 142,259,362 of record NC_041401.2, on the reverse strand, counting down.
GAGCGCCCGGAGGAAACCCACGCAGACACGAGGAGAACATGCAAACTCCACACAGGGAGGACCCGGGAAGCAAACCCAGGTCGCCCAACTGCGAAGCAGCAGCGCTACCCACTGCGCCACCATGCCGCCCTTAGTTTTGATCAGACAAGGATTATTAATTACAAATAAAATATTTAAAAAGGTTTATAGATGTTCAAGCAGCACTGTAATTATTGATATTTGTATATACCATCTGCCTTATGCAGCAGTTAAGAAAAAAATACCCTTCCTGTTAGAACAGTTTAAATCTGTGTAAATAATGTTCCATTGAATCAATTTTTTAGCTTAGGCCAAGAGGATAGTTTCGATGATCTCTCTACTTTCAGGGTATGACATTTGTGGTTGTCCAAAGATCACGTGCTGATTGAATGCCGATTAATCACATGCAAAGCAGAAGTGCTTTAAAGTATTGTCAAAACACAAAACTGAAATGATACAAATTTGGCAACCAAGTATCAAGACAAATTGCTAAAAAAAAAAAAAAAAAACAGAAATAAATAAATTGCAAAAGGAAACAGTACAGAGATGTACGACTGTTCAAATCAGCTAGAAAATAGTGAAGGAAAAAAATATATTTAGAACCATTAAGTATTTTAGGGAGCATATTGCTTAAATACCCAAGGAAAACATCATGGCTGATACAAGCGAGATCAAGAACATTAGGAAATACAGAGCAGAAGTTGCTGAAAGAGAAGAACAAATTGAACAATGCAAGGAGCTACATTAAGATTTGTAAAAGAAAAAAAGCACCCAAGAAGTAAATTAAATAGTAAAGAGGAAATATATTGTGGTAGCCTATAACAAGCTCCGAAACAATGTATGGCAATTGTAATGAAGGAAATTAAAACTTATAATTTTTGACATGTTGAGTCTAACATTGGATGTAATGTGCATATGACAGTTTACCATTAAAAACAGGTTATCTGAATTAAATATTACAAGTTTGATAGCATCATTTAAATTTAATTACTCAAAGTACTGTTCTTCTACAGTGGCTCATTTAACATACAAATATTTATAACTAATGCAAAGCTGTCAGACAGACTCGTTCAGCCTGATTTATTCTACAACACATGCACAAATAAGCTTCTAAAACAGTAAAATCAGTACCTTACAATGTATCACATTTTGGAACAAAAATACTAATTAAGTTTGTATAGACTTGGATTTATTAGGGTTAATCTGAAGGTTTATAATGTAATTTATACAGTATAGTAAAATTAGTATAGTTTAGTCAGAATATCAATATTAAAATATATCCATCCATCCAAGTACATAAATACATGCATGCACACTAATACTAATAATTCTACTACTACTACTGCTAATAATAATAATAATAATAATAAATGACATATATATATATATATATATATATATATATATATATATATATAATATATATATATATATATATATATATATATATATATATATATATATGAAAACCCGATTAATATTAAAATAAATACATGCACACATAAATAACAATAATAAATGACACATATAAATGAAAAACCCTCACCCTCTGAAGCTCAGCCTGCAGTGACTGGATTAGGTTAGTTAGTTTAAAAGCCTCGTTTTGCATTTCTGTACTTTGAAGGACTTCTTGCAGGTCCAATGTTAGTTGAGAAATCATTTCATTATGGCTGCAAGAAAAATTCTGAAATACACACAAACAAATAAATGACAGACAAAATATGTATCTATTTTGCATCATCTGAAAGACAAATAAAATTAATCAGTTTCACTTGACAAACACAACAGTTACGAATAATGTATGCAGCATACATGTTTGTATGCTTTCTAAAAAGCATACATTCTGTCAATATTTCATTTCTTCCTATCTTGCACATGCACACTCCAACTTCAATGGTTCAGACAAGTTTAGTTCCAAACCATATTACCTTCACCTTAACACTGGATAACAATTCACATTACAGGTGTTCCAAGTAACCAAGTCAGTTACATTAAAATAATGTGAGAATAACAACTTGCTATAAACCTGGTGGTTATTCCACAAAGCGTCTCTTAATTCAGTAAACAGATTTTATGCTAGTTATTTTAAGTGTAACAGAGGCAACCAAGCATCACCTGTGAGTCTGCTCCATAGTAGGCTGATAATGAAGCTTAGTATAGCACTGCATCTTGAGTGAACATGAAACTCTGGTTCACTGAGTAAGAAAACCACAGACACTGGTTTACACTTATTTTTTTTTTTAGCAAATTTAATGTTTCTACATCCTGTTGCTTGAATAAATCTGATTATGTTCATTATAAAATGGTTAAAAATTAAAGAGACACCACCAAATAATATAACATTTTACTGACCACAATGATTCTTTTGATCAATAACATAACAAACTTTGTGTGTGTGTGTGTATATATATATATATATATATATATATATATATATATATATATATATATATATATATAAAACATAATCTCAGAGCCACTGAATGACTAAACTTTTTTCTATTTTTTTTTTACATTTTATTTAATTTATTAAAAGCAAATAACATTTCATACAAGCAAGTCAAACTTGACAATACCCAAATTCAAATCAACCACCATCCATGAGAAAGACAGCGAGGCCAACAAACAGTGTAAAACTTTAAGAGTAGGGAAAAAAGGGGGAGAAAATCCTTTTTCCCCCCAATTTAAATGCTTATTCTAAAATGTTATTGATTAGAACCAGTCAGGTTTTAAAAAATTTTTGCACAGGTCCACTATGTGATAATTTGATTTTTCCAGTTTCAAATATTATATAACATCCTTTGCACACTGACTTAAGAGGTGGGTTAGGATTCTTCCAGTTGAGCAAGATAAGTCTACGTGCCAATAGTGAAGTAAAGGCAATTACAGTTTGTTTGTCCTTCTCCATTTTAAACCCATCTGGGAGTACACCAAACACAGCTGTTAATGGATTAGGAGATTATGATACCAAGGCTGTCTTAAAGCCATTTAAAGATTTTGGTCCAAAATGAAGTTAATTTGGTGCATGCCCAAAACATATGGCCCAATGAGACTGAAACATGATTGCAACGTTTGCAGGTTGGATCTTGCCCTGGAAACATTTTGGACAATTTTAAAAAAGATACAGCACTCGATAAAAGATTTGAAGTTGAAGAATTATAAGCTTTGCGCATACAAAGCTAGAGTGAATTCTGTGCATGGCTGCCTTCCACTCCTTTTCTGAAATGTTGAGTAAGAGATCATTTTCCCCCTGTACTCTGGGATCTTTGAAATGGAGGGTCTTTAAAATGTTTCTATATATTACAGAATTGCTGTCTGAGCTCTCAAGACTGATCAATGTTTCTTCTGGAATACAAGTAGGTGAGAGGTGAGGAAATATGGGCAGATTTTGTTCAGCAAAGTTTGTAATTTGGAGGTAGTGAAAGTATTGTGTCGCTGAAAAGTTAAATTGTATAAAGTATAATTGTATTGTATCAAGTATAATTGTATAATTGTTCATAAGTTGCAAAGATGCTATCTAGGTGCAAATCATTAAAAACTGCGTATATTTGAGAGGGTGGAAAGAGGTGGTGATCGTGCAGAGGCGCCACGGATAAAAGTTTCTCTATCTGGAAGTACTTCCTACATTAGTTCCATATTCTGAGTGAATGGAGCACAATTGGGTTGTTAGTATATTGGCGATAACTCGTATTTACTGGGGTACAAAGAAAAGAATATAAAGAAGTACTGCAGGATTTTATTTCTATTGTGGACCGAGATAGTGTGTGTTCATCTTTTTATACCTTGTACCTTTGCCGCCCAGTAATAAAATTGAAAGTTAGGTACAGGCATGCCACCTTCAGCCTAAGGTCTTTGTAGAGTCGCCCTTTGGATGCTTAGATGTTGTGTGTTCCAAATAAATGAGTTTATGATTGAATCTAACTCCTTAAAAAATGATTTGTTAATATACGTATATTGCAATGCTTTAAAATAGAAAAAGAAGCTTAGGAAGGATATTCATCTTGACAGTGTTAATTCTTCCACCTAAAGTGAGATGAAGGGTAGACCATCTATGTAAGTCTTGCTAAAGTTTTTCCATGCAGACAGCAAAATTTTTTTGATACAGAGCTTTAGGTTTACTTGTGATGTTTACCCCTAGGTATTTAAACTGATCTGCAATGATAAAAGGGAAGGTGTCCAATCTAATATTGTGTACTAGAGAGTTCATTAGAAAGAGCACACTTTTATTCAAATTCATTTTGAGTCCAGAAATCTTTTGAAACTCTACTGCTAGTGCTGTTAAAAATGCAAGCACAGTGTTTTGTGGATCTGAAAATACCTGAGGGTTGGTGGCAGAATTGGCACTCCGGCCACCATAAAAATACCTCACACTGGTTCCATTCCATCTAAACTTGTATGGTGCTGAGGTGTCACTCGTTGCATGGCTACACTCGGGTCCTAATCTGAGATCCTGAGTTGGTTCATCATGTGGTGGGTGCGGCAATGTGCTGTATCAGCACGTGCTCCTAACCTATGTCTCTGTCTCTATATCATCTGCGTACAGTGATATTTTCTGTTCAAGTCCATCTCCGTTAAGTATTTCAAAAGTGAACTGCCAGCGACAGTGGTGACAGGGGGCATCCTTGTCTAGTACCACGTTGTAGTTTGAAGTAGTCTGAAATAATGTTGTTAATACAAACTGAAGCTTCTGGACTGGTACACAATATTTGATCCATGCACATATGTTTGGACCAAACCCAAATTTCTACATTGTAGTGAAAAGGTGGTCACATTCAACCATAGCAAAAATGTTTTTTCTGCATCCAATGATAATTTCATCTCCAGGATGTCAGACTCTGAGTGAATATATTAAATCAACCCTGCACAATATACAGTATGGCCCGGTACGGCTCTCACTGCAGCCCACCCAGGGTTTCTAAGAATTGTGAACTCGTACTTAAATGTGACTAAACTTATATCTAAATCGTACAAAACCTACCTACAGGTCATTCCAAGAAACTACTGTTTGAATATAATATAAAATTGCACAGTCAAGAGTCCGCGAGCTAGCTCCCAAAGGTTAAATGCACAGTCTATTCAATCCCAGTACCCAGTGTGATTATTGTCACGTTAATCTTATTTCAACTGTGCTTGCATCTTTAACCCTGATCTTACGTTTTTAGAGCTAAAGCCATGTGAGTTGTGTTTTATTTTTCTTTTCAATGAGTGCAAGCGTGCATCGTAAAGTGCGAGTGTTAATTGACATTCTAGTGTTGGGCGGTATGATCAAAATTCTATATACAGTAATCCCTCGCTACTTTGCAGTTCACTTTTCGCGGATTCATGACTTCGCGGATTTCATATGTAAGCATATCTAAATATATAACACAGATTTTTCGCTGCTTCGCGGGTTTCTGCGGACAATGGGTCTTTTTACTTCTAGTACTTGCTTCCTAAGTTGGTTTGCCCAGTTGATTTCATATAAAAGATGCTATTGGCGGATGGCTGAGAAGCTACCCAATCAGAGCACGCAGTTAAGTTCCTGTGTGCTGCTGATTGGCTCAGCGACGGAGTGCTGCATTAACCAGGAAGTCTCATCTCACTCATTCAGCATTAACGTGCTACTGCTTCAGGGGCCGTGTCCAAGCGCCAACAGAAGATGCAAATGATTGCAGAAAAGGTAAAAGTTTTGGATATGTTGAAGGAAGGGAACAGCTACACCGCTGCAGGACACCATCACAGCATCAATGAGTCCACGATTCTTTTTATTTAAAAAGGAGGAAAAGCATATAAGATCTACGGCCGCAGTGTCCTTTAACCAGGGCACAAAACGAGTTGCAAGTGGACGTGATAGTATGGATGGAATCTGCTTTAGGAATCTTTGCAACAAGGTCGACGACGTCATGACCGCCTACAAGCTGCTATGTGTACTTCGCTATACAGTAAGTGTAAACTTATCTACTGATTTCATATTGCTTAGCAGTCGTCCCTGTTATTAATAGTGTAAAGGGTGGGTTGTAAACAATATAGGGAGGGTTTAAAAACGTCCAAATACACGTTAAATAATTAAATAAATATGGTGTCCCTACTTTGCGGAAATTCAGTTATCGCGGTCGGCCTTGGAACCTATCTCCCGCGATAAGTGAGGGATTACTGTAACGCTATTTTTCAAAATTATACAGGTTTCACGGTATTCAACTGTATTTTTTTTTCCTATGCATGAGTGGATGTTAACCACATTTTCCACTGCAATTACTGCAGTGGCTGAGAATAACCTATTAAACTGTCACGAGAATTATACATCGTACAAAAAAACATTTTAATGTGCACACAAGTATTAATATAGGTTTGCATGGCCCCATAAAGTGATTAGTTTTCAAGGGGGTGGCACTAATGAAAAGAAGGAATCACATTGCATGACAGTTGCAGTCAAAATATAGAACCTTTTTATTGAACAAATTTTGAAAACAACTTAAACTATAATTTTGACAACATATTTTCAACCATCCAAAGAGGCATTTAGACTTAGTAAAATATCCAGAGGTGCTTGTCAAAAGTTGTATTGCACTGAACATGTCTTAGAAAAGGAATAAATAAATACTTTTTTGTAAACCAACTACACTTTCTGTTAATGTTAACAATCTCTGTCCACTGACACGCTAGCTACGGTATACAGTGGTGTGAAAAACTATTTGCCCCCTTCCTGATTTCTTATTCTTTTGCATGTTTGTCACACAAAATGTTTCTGATCATCAAACACATTTAACCATTAGTCAAATATAACACAAGTAAACACAAAATGCAGTTTTTAAATGATGGTGTTTATTATTCAGGGAGAAAAAAAATCCAAACCTACATGGCCCGGTGTGAAAAAGTAATTGCCCCCTTGTTAAAAAATAACCTAACTGTGGTGTATCACACCTGAGTTCAATTTCCGTAGCCAACCCCAGGCCTGATTACTGCCACACCTGTTTCAATCAAGAAATCACTTAAATAGGAGCTGCCTGACACAGAGAAGTAGACCAAAAGCACCTCAAAAGCTAGACATCATGCCAAGATCCAAAGAAATTCAGGAACAAATGAGAACAGAAGTAATTGAGATCTATCAGTCTGGTAAAGGTTATAAAGCCATTTCTAAAGCTTTGGGACTCCAGCGAACCACAGTGAGAGCCATTATCCACAAATGGCAAAAACATGGAACAGTGGTGAACCTTCCCAGGAGTGGCCGGCCGACCAAAATTACCCCAAGAGCGCAGAGACGACTCATCCGAGAGGTCACAAAAGACCCCAGGACAACGTCTAAAGAACTGCAGGCCTCACTTGCCTCAATTAAGGTCAGTGTTCACGACTCCACCATAAGAAAGAGACTGGGCAAAAACGGCCTGCATGGCAGATTTCCAAGACGCAAACCACTGTTAAGCAAAAAGAACATTAGGGCTCGTCTCAATTTTGCTAAGAAACATCTCAATGATTGCCAAGACTTTTGGGAAAATACCTTGTGGACTGATGAGTCAAAAGTTGAACTTTTTGGAAGGCAAATGTCCCGTTACATCTGGCGTAAAAGGAACACAGCATTTCAGAAAAAGAACATCATACCAACAGTAAAATATGGTGGTGGTAGTGTGATGGTCTGGGGTTGTTTTGCTGCTTCAGGACCTGGAAGGCTTGCTGTGATAGATGGAACCATGAATTCTACTGTCTACCAAAAAATCCTGAAGGAGAATGTCCGGCCATCTGTTCGTCAACTCAAGCTGAAGCGATCTTGGGTGCTGCAACAGGACAATGACCCAAAACACATCAGCAAATCCACCTCTGAATGGCTGAAGAAAAACAAAATGAAGACTTTGGAGTGGCCTAGTCAAAGTCCTGACCTGAATCCAATTGAGATGCTATGGCATGACCTTAAAAAGGCGGTTCATGCTAGAAAACCCTCAAATAAAGCTGAATTACAACAATTTTGCAAAGATGAGTGGGCCAAAATTCCTCCAGAGCGCTGTAAAAGACTCATTGCAAGTTATCGCAAACGCTTGATTGCAGTTATTGCTGCTAAGGGTGGCCCAACCAGTTATTAGGTTCAGGGGGCAATTACTTTTTCACACAGGGCCATGTAGGTTTGGATTTTTTTTTCTCCCTAAATAATAAAAACCACCATTTACAAACTGCATTTTGTGTTTACTTGTGTTATATTTGACTAATGGTTAAATGTGTTTGATGATCAGAAACATTTTGTGTGACAAACATGCAAAAGAATAAGAAATCAGGAAGGGGGCAAATAGTTTTTCACACCACTGTATGCATTGTAATGGCGTTGGTTATCTCAATCCACCACTTGCTTTTTTTGTCGTAGGCAGTACCTCTAGCAAACGCGTCTCAGTTTTACCTGAGGACGTGGAGGGTGCCAATCTTAGTTCCATATATCTATGGTACTCCAAAGCTTGTTTGCAGCTAAGGTGGGGGCAGCAAACTGCTCATGCTGCCACCTCTGGCGACAACTTTAGCTCGACAGAATTTGCAGTAAATAGTTGTTTGGTCCACATCCGACCTTTTAAAACCAAAGTATCTCCAGACAACAGACATCGCTCCTTTTTTCAGCAAAAGTTCTTCTGTGTCATCATGTTCAACTTTATCGTCTGCTACAGCTTCAGTTTTGGAATGTTCTCTGTCCATTTTCACCGCTCAATACCTCCACTAACGCATGCACTCCGTTGCATATGTGTTTAGCGTTGTAATAGTGAAAAAGATCCCCCCTTAAACAGTTTCCCACTGTGCCAAGTTCCGAACATTCTTTAGGCTATTTAAACCGGTGTTGCGGTATAAGAAAAATCCATATCATAACAAAAATAAAAAACAGTTTTCAGTATGAACCGGTATACCTCCCAGCACTATAACATTCAATTCACAATGACCAGAAATAATGGGTGGTGATAATCGCAAGCGCAAAATTGAGTGAGAACAGAGAGTATTTAATCCTGAGTGGACAAATAAGTATCTGTTCAACTTCTACAATGATAAAATACTTTGTTTGGTTTGCCGCGAATCAATCACAGTTCCAAAGGATACAATGTCCAACATCATTTTGAATCCAAACATGTCGAGATGGCAAAGTTGAATGAAAACGAGAAGAAAATTAAGGCGTTAAACTTGCTGAAAGCTTTGTGTGGACAACAGCAATTTTTCAAAAAGGCAAAGACAAAAAGTGAAGTGACTACAAAGGTAAGCTTTTTAATTCTGAAAGAAATTGCTGCTGCTGGAAAACCTTTCACGGAAGGCGACTTCATAAAAAAAGTGCATGATGATTGCTGCATCTGAACTATGTCCGGAAAAGAAACTTACTTTAGAAAATGTGAGCTTATCCCTTGATGTCTGTGCAACGAACAGTGAATGATCTCTAGCAACCTTCATGACCAGTTAAGAAAAAGGCTGCAGAATTCAAGTATTACTCGTTAGCCATGGATAAAAGCACTGACCTAAATGACATTGCACAACTTTTAGTTTTTATCCGTGGTGTTGATGACAACTTTGAAATTACAGAAGAATTGGAAGCTTTGTGTTCCATTAGAGGCCAAACAACAGGTGAAGACATCACAAATGAAGTGAAGCAATGTATCACTAAGAAATTGAGTATGACTTTTGAAAATATTGTGGCTATTTGCACCGATGGCGCACCGTCAATGTGTGGCAAGAGGATTGGTGCGGTAACACTCCTGGAAGAGTTTGCTGCGAATAAATTAACCAAATATCATTGCTGCACAGCACTTGTTGATGAACAATGCAAAGTCCTAAGTTATGACCATGTCAGGTCAGTTGTAGTTTCTCTCGTAAATTACATCCGGGCAAGAGGGCTTAAACATCGAACATTTTGTGCATTTCTAAAATAGGCTGGCGCTAATTTCAGGGATTTATTGTATCATACGGAGGTTCATTGGCTAAGCTGTGAGAAAGTATTGCAATGTTTCATTGCACTCAAAGAGGAAATCATCAAGTTTTTGAAAAATGATCCAAAAGGATTTTCCCGAATTGAAAAAAGAAGATTGGAACAATGACCTATGTTTTCTGATTGATATCACCACTCATTTGAAGAAACTGAATTCAAAACTGCAAGGAAAGTCACAGCTTATTTTCCAACTTTTGGCATCAGTAAGAGCTTTCAAAATTAAACTTTCGCTGTTTAAAAACCAATTGTCGAAAGAAGACATGAGTCATTTCACAACATGTAAGACCACTCCTTCTAACAAACATTCCATGCTAAGAAAGAAATATTCTCACAATGTTGATAAGTTAATTCAAGAATTCGACAAAAGATTTGCGTTGTCAAGAGAAGACGAAATCAAATTCAGAGTGATTGAAGACCACTTTTCTGTGAACCCAGATGAAGTTCCTATGGACTTACAGCTGGAGATCATCAAACTTCAATGTTCTGCAATTTCTAAAACCAAGCATAGAGAAGGTGATCTTCTTGCCTTTTACAGAAGCTTGGACAAAAAGAAATTTCAAAATTTAACGGACGTAGCAATACAAGTATTCAGCGTGTTTGGCAGCACGTACATATGTGAACAAACACTTTCTGTTATGAACCTTAAAAAAAGCTAATTTCGTTCGTGTTTAACTGACTAACACTTAGAAGACATATTAAAAACTTCAACATCCTACCTTTTCACTGCATTGGAGAAATTTGGGTTTGGTCCAAATATTTGTGCATGGATCAAACTACTGTATACCAATCCAGAAGCTTCAGTTTGTATTAACAACAGTTGTTCAGACTACTTTAAAACTAGAACGTGGCACCAGACAACCATGCCCCTTGTCACCACTGCTGTTTGCAATAGCCACTGAACCACTGGCGGTCCACTGTCGAAATTCTTATCAGATAAAGGGGATTATCAGAGAAGGCCTGGAACAGAAAATTTCTCTATATGCAAATGATATGGTTTTATATATCTCAGACCCAGAAAACACTGTGCCTGCAGTTTTAACAGCACTTACAGAATTTCAAAAGATCTCTGGTCTCAGAATTAATTTGAATAAAAGTATACTCTTTCCAGTGAATTCACAAGCATATAATATTAGATTGGACACCCTACCTTTTACCACAGCAGATCAGTTTAAATGCCTAGGGGTAAATATCACAAGTAAACATAAAGCTCTTTATCAACAAAATTTTGCTGTCTGTATGGAAAAAATTAAGCCTTCATCTCACTCTGGCCGGAAGAATTAATGTTGTTAAGATGAATATCCTTCCTAAGCTTCTTTTTTTATTTCAAAACATTCCAATATACAGTATATCAATAACTCATTTTTTAAGCAATTAGATTCGACCATAACCTCATTTATTTGGAACTCAAAACATTCACGTATCCGAAGAGCGACCCTACAAAGACCTCAGGAAGAAGGTGGCATGGCTGTACCTAATTTTCAGTTTTATTATTGGGAAGCAAACATACAAGCCATAAAAACCTGGACACAAATAAATGAACATACACAAGCTTGGTCCGCAATAGAAGTAAAATCCTGTAGTACTTCTTTATATTCCCTGCTCTGCGCTCCAATAAATGCAAGTTATCGCAAATATACTAATAACCCAATTGTGCTTCACTCACTCAGAACATGGTACCAATTTAGAAAGCAATTTAAGATGGACTTTAAAATTCTGCTTATGGTTTATAAAGCTTTAAATAATCTCACCCCCGTCTTATATATCGGAATGTCTGACACCTTATATTCCAAATCGCAACCTCAGATCCTCAAATGAGTGTCTCCTTAGAATTCCAAGAGCAAAACTTAAAAGAAGTGGTGAGGCGGCCTTCTGCTGTTATGCACCTAAAATCTGGAATAGCCTGCCAGTAGGAATTCGCCAGGCTAATACAGTGGAGCACTTTAAAAAACTACTGAAAACACATTACTTTAACATGGCCTTCTCATAACTTCACTGTAATTTAATCCTGACACTCTGTATATCCAATTCATTATAATAACTATTCATTCAAAATTTGTACTAACCCCTACTCTCTCTTCTGTTTCCTTTTCCGGTGTCCTATTGGTGGTGGCTTGTGCCACCACCATCTACCCAAAGCACCATGATGTTCCAACAATGATGGATGGATTAAAAGCCAGAAGTCTGTATAACCATCAGCATCAAGTGACTCCGTGCGAACAATAACTACAAAGAGGACTATTTCATTTATGTTAGGTAGAATGCCCAAAGGGGACTGGGCGGTCTCGTGGCCTGGAACCCCTACAGATTTTATTTTTTTCTCCAGCCTTCTGGAGTTTTTTTTTGTTTTTTCTGTCCACCCTGGCCATCGGACCTTACTCCTTTTTATGTTAACTAAGGTTGTCTTATTTTAATTTCTTATTTGTCTTTTATTCTTCTTTTCTTCATTATGTAAAGCACTTTGAGCTACTTTTTGTATGAAAATGTGCTATATAAATAAATGTTGTTGTTGTTGTTAAATTGCTCAGAGATCTTTATATAAACAATAACTTTGCTTCCTTTGAACAGTTACAATGCAAATTTAACCTTCCAGCTACACATTTCTTTCACTAACTCCAAATTAGAAACTTTGTTAAACAGAACCTGCCCGATTTTCCTCATCTCGTACCCTCCACCAAGCTGGAAAAAATACTGCTCAATTTCAAGGACTTAGACACCATTTCTGCAATATATACAATTTTATTAGAGTCCCTTCCTTTCAAAGATCCAAGAGGACAATGGGAAAAAGATCTCTTAATTAATATATCAGAAAAGGAGTGGAAGGTAGCAATGCAGAGAATTCACTCGAGCTCCATATGCGCAAAGCATAGAATTATTCAACTCAAAATTATATATCGAGCTCATCTGTCTCGCTTAAAACTGTCCAAAATGTTTCCAGGGCAAGATCCAACCTGCGAACGCTGCAACCAAGCTCCTGCCTCATTGGGTCACATGTTTTGGGCACCAAAATTTTTTAAGTGCCTTTCAGACAGCCTTGGTGTCACAATCCCTCCTAACCCATTAACAGCTGTGTTTGGTGTTCTTCCAGATGAATTTGAAGTGGAGAAAGACAAGCAGACTGTGATTGCATTCACTACACTTTTTGCACACATACTTATTTTGTTAAATTGGAAGAATCCTAACTCTCCTCTTATAAGACAGTGGGAAACCGATGTTTTATATTATTTGAAATTGGAAAAAATCAAATTCTCAGTTAGAGGATCAGTCAGATTTTTTTCAAAACCTGGCAGGATCTAATCAAAAATATTTTAGAATAAGAAGAAATCATTATCTCCGCATTTCCTTTCCATCTCCATTTATCTTTTTTGCCCTACTAAGCTCAACAATTTAGGTATGTTTAAGAGTATAACTCCTTTGGCCATGCTCTCCTTCTCAGGGGTGGGGTTTGATTTGTTTTTCAATCCTATTTTTTGTAAAAATTGATCTATTTGTAAGGAATGATTACAATAAAATTAATAAAAAAATAAATAAAAACCTCAACATCAAATATGACTCCAGAATTTGAAAAACTAGATGGTGACATGAGATGCAACGTCTCACATTAAGGGTCAATTGAACAAGTACAAATATGGCAGTTTGTCATGCTTTTGGTAAGTTAACTTTATTAAATTTAGTTATCTAATATTTTAACATGTTTTTAAATGGTACTCTCTTGAAAATATTGAGGTTTGCCAACTTCATTTTTTTTGTGAATTTAACGTGACCTACGGCCCGCACCACATTTTCCGACTTCCGTTGCAGCCCCGGATAATTTTTGGGTTGTATTACATTAAACGGGCATCAAATATGGGAAGCCAAGTGTCTACCTTTAATAAATCCAGTTTGGTCTTGTGATATTACCGAAGTAAACACTTTCTCAATCCTTCTAGCTAGAACTTTGGAGAGTACCTTAACATCATTACTCAGAAGTGAGATTGGTCTGTATGATGCACATTGTAATAAGTCCTCATTTTTCTTAGGAAACACAGTAATTAATGCTTAGCAAAATGTATGAAGTAGAATTTTAGTGTCTCTTGCTTCTGTAAATGTTGCTAATAAAAGGAGAGCTAACTTAATTGAAATTTTTTTTTATAAGATTCAGCAGGGTAGCCATCAGGGAAAAAAGTGGAATCACACAGCAATAACTGAGTCAGATGGCACAGTGAAATCAAACTACAGATGAGCATGTAGACTCCAGTTCAGTAACTGTGGAACCAATAGTATTTTTTTGTTGTTGTTTCCTTGCATACCAACTGTTTGTGTACTTTTGTTCTTGTGTTATTAAATTGATATACGATTACTTTTATGTAACAGCTGAAGAAGTTTAAGTTTAAGTCATTTATTTAAACCTAGGCAATTTGAAGACAAACTATAAAGTTGGAATCGATTTTAATAAAGTCAGCTTCATCAGGGCCACAGCCTCCACTCTGAACACCACTGGCGTGGATAGCAAGGGGTATCAATTAACAAAATTAAAATTAATCGCATGCATTAACATTTTAACTTTGACACCCCTAATAATTTTATATATAAAATAGTAATGCAAAATTGCTTATAAATGTGTGTTTTATGAAGCTAAAAATCATTGATTATATGAAGTGGCAAACTTAAGTACACAAAGATATTTATAGTGATGTACAAGAAAAAAAATTGCCATACTTTAATACTCTTTAGGATCAATCAAGGTATGCACCTTTTCTTGAAAATGTTATTGAACTGGGAGCTCAAGTAGTACGTAGAGCTTTTAGACTATTAGTACAAATAATGATTACAAATATAGCCCAAATTCATTTATTAAATATACTGTACTAGCTGTCCCCAACGGCTCTGCGCGCATAGTAGTGAAACAGAACAAACTTTAAAAATCAATTTGAAAAAATTTAATTTGTACTGAGATCAATTTATATTGATGGGTTTCCTATCCGAGGGCCTCTTGATATACAATATTTTGGATTTTGTCATCAGGGGCATTTCTTGGGGAACTATTCCAGGAGAAAGTAACATAAAGCGGACTATGCGAGAATAATGGTGAGCTAAGATAAACCCCTGCCAACTTGAGTGTCTGTCCCTAGGCCATGTTAATTGACATTGCAAAGCAAAGCTTCACAGGGAACTGTAATCTCTTAAATTGAAAGGCCATGTCTGTCGTGATTAGAGGAATGAGAGGGATTAAAAGAAAGAAAGAGAGAGAGAGAGAGAGAGAGAGAGAGAGAGAGAGAGAGAGAGAGAGAGAGAGAGAGAGAGAGAGAGAGAGAGAGAGAGAGAGAGAGAGAGAGAGAGAGAGAGGTCATGATGATATTTGTAGGTTCCACTACAAAACCTCAATAATTAATCGGAACAAACCTCTTTATTATTGTTATAATAGTCCATACAAGTGTGGTGTCGTGACCCACAATTTCCCCATGTAAGTGTCTTCAAGACTCTCTAAGTGGGTCCACCTTGGTGAATCAAGCAAGAACAAATAAGACCATGAGGTGTGTATAAGTTGAATTTTTTTTTTTTTTTGTTCTTTATTTTGCCTTATACAGTTTCTTGTATTAGGAATTTGGTAGTTTTCGCATACCCCTTGGGGTCAGAGCGCAGGGTCAGCCATTGTACAGCGCCCCTGGAGCAATTACAGGTTAAGGGCCTTGCTCAAGGGCCCAGCAGAGCAGTGGCCTTTTTGGCAGTGACGGGGATCTGAACCGGCAACCTTCGGGATACCAGCGCAGCTCCTTAGCCTCAGAGCCACCACTCCGCCCACCCTGGTTCAATGTGCACCTAGCATATGCTGTAGGTGCACGGTTAAAAGGAAACCAGTTACATTTCTTACTGGGTTTATGTTGAGTCTCTTCTTCAGCCTTTAAGCATAAGCTCAGAAGAATGTGTTATTTTGATATTCCCTACAATGAAGGTTTGAATTATTTAAAAAAGGCATTTTAAGTGACTTTATAGCAAAAAAAAAAAAAAAAAAAAAAAAAAAAAAAACAAGCCTTGGTATAAGAAAAAAAAGTTATCTTCTAAAGTGTGCTGGTTGGTCTATTGTTATGCTCTAGCTAATTTTCCTGTTGACTGACATGGCCGGACTAAGAAGGAAGCATATGGCAATGCAAAGGGCTCAGAACGAAGTTGATGTGCATGCCATTGCACACAGTGTACTTTTAAAACACCTAAAAAGTCACATACTCCTAAAATTAACAGTACTGTCAATCACCCTAGTAGACCAAGATAATTGTGACCATTTAAAGTATCAATGTTCTGCCATGTCCTGTTAGTAACTGGATGTTACCAATCATGTTAAAGGTTTTCTGATTATGCAATGTATTTGTGATCTAATCAATTAAGTGCATAAATAGAGAGCTGTGTTGACTCCTCCTTTGTAACACTTGCTCATAAGGTGCTCATACTTCCTGTAAGTGTTATCTTGCAAGACTTAGACGAGCGGTTCCCAACGCGTGGTATGCATACCCCTGGGGGTAAGCGGCAGACCGGTTAGGGTTACGTGAAAATAATATTGGTAATGGCGGAAAACACCAAAAAAAAAAAAGGAGTTAAAATAAAAACACAAAAACAAACTTATAGAGTTTTGGTTTACAAAGAGAGACTTATGTGAAAGTTGTCACTAGACCCGCCCACCACTAGTCATATCGTGCAATTGCGCACACCTCTTCACCAAAACTGTCACTGTGATTGAAAGTGGTCCATCATTTTAGTGTTCGATTGGGTGTGAAGTGAGTAACATGTATTAATAGGCCTAGATCGTTCATCTTTTATGAGTGCTTAATTTGAAGTGTTTAGCTATTATTTATTGTTTTGAATGACTTTCTATTGATATTGTTTTGTGCCCCAAAATGGAAAAGTGGTTAAAAACTGGAACACTTAAGAGAGCTGCAGTTAGCATTGAAATTCAACCTGCTGATTCGGCAGCTGCAAGTATTTCGAAGTAGTCTGATGATTTACAAGCACAAGGGTGCAGTGACTGATAGGCCTGTTCTTGCAAGAGATAAAGTTAACACTATTAAAAAAAAACTCAAAACATTAGAAAATATTGTGTTGAATACTTGAGATATGGATTTTCATTCATGGAAGATAACGACTGTTCAAAACCACTGTGCGTAGTTTGTGGAGAGATATTGTCAAACGGTAGCATGAAACCATCTATTGATGCACCACTTAGAGACAAAACATCCAATTTATAAACAAAAATATGTTAGTTTTTTCCAGCAACAATCAAACGGCCCTAATCTAACTTCTTGTTTCTTATCTGCAAACAAAGTCAATGAGAATGCGGTTGAAGCAACGTACAGAATAAGTTACCGTATTGCTAAAAGTGATAAAAATCATAAAATCACTGAAAATTTCATATCTCCTTGTATAAAAGATAGTGTTCAATGTATGTTCGGTGAAAACCATGTCCGAAAAATTAACAATATTCCTTTCTCAAACAATAGTTTCTCTGAGAATTAAGGACATGTTTGACGACATTGAATCTACAGTAACTGAAAGAATGAAAAGAAGGGACTCCTTTTTAATTCAGGTATATGAAAGCACTTATGTTTCCAATCTGTCAATTTTCCTTGTTATTGCAAGATATTTAAATGATAACGTGCTTGAAGACAATCTTTTACTTTGCTATCCTCTCACTAAAAGATGTAAAGGCGAGGACATATTTAATGTCATTCAGTGTTATTTCTGTGAAAAAGAAATTGATTGGGCCAATTGCTGTGGTGTTTGCATGGATGGTGGAAAATCTATGTCTGGCTGTTAGGCAGGTTTACATGGTCACATCAAAGAAGTCGCTCCCAATGTAGCTTGGAGTAATTGCTGTATTCACAGACAAAGCCTAGTGTCCAAAACTCTGCCAGATTCATTGAAGGAAAGTGCTCAATGAATCTGTCAAAGTTGTTAATTGTATTAAGGTCAATTCAACAAACTCCAGACTATTCAAATCTTTGTGTGAAGAGATGGACAGCCTCCATACTATACTACTTTTACACACAGAAATGAGGTGGCTTTCACAAGGAAAAGTACTCACAAGATTGTTTGAATTGAGACATGAAGCTTTTTTTGAAGACAATCCTTTTGAGTTGAGCTCAAAGTTTCATGAAAGTGAATGGCTTCAACAGCTTGCATACTTATCTGTTATTTTTTTCAGAAATGAATAAACTAAATTTAGGATTACAGAACAGTTCCATAACCATCTTTAAGGTGTCTGACAAAATCGAGTCTATGATCAAGAAATTGGATTTTTGGGAATCATGCATCAAAAAAGACCAGTGTAAGGTTTTTGAGACACTTCAGTTTCTTATTTGAGAACAAGCTGAAGCTGTCAAAATTAGTAAAAAGTAGTATAATAGCTCACTTAAAAGGACTTAAGGTGTCGTTCAGACAGTATTTTCCAAGCGAAATAGTGAAGAAAACTGGATTTTAAATCCATTCAACGAATAATTTTTTTCAACATGTCGAAAAACTATCAGTTTCTGAAAAAGAAAATTTGATTGAACTTTCAACCGATTCTTCTTTACAATCTGATTTCAAAAAAAGAAATGTCATTGACTTCTGGGCAGCAGTGAAAGAAGAGTACCAAGAACTCCAATAAAATATTTATTATCCTTCACGAACACAGAGCTTGTCGAAAGAACATTCTTGTCTTATGCATATATTAAGAATAAATATTGCAATAAGCTTGATGCAGCTCCTGATTTGAAGTTATATCTGTCTTCATTTGAACCTGATTTAAAAAAAAACTCTGATCCATGAAACAAGCTCAAGGATTGCATTAAAATTATTAAGAGCCACATTGGAAGACTTATATATCAAGATGAATAATTGCTATGTACTTTCATCATAAGTTGATGTGGATAAAAATTATTTTATCGCTGTTTTTATTTGTTTTCTTATGTTAGGCTGCTATTATAAAAAATGTAAATAAATTGTAAAACGTAAAATCAAAAATAAAAGCCTATAATTGTCATTAGGTTAATTTGAATCATTTGATTATTTAGCTAACCTAAGAAAATAAAAAAAAATAAATAAATAAAAAACACTTTTTTTAAGGGATGGGTGGGAGTAATGGAGAGGGGGTACTCATAAATGAAAAGCCTAATCAAGGGGTACGGGAGAGGAAATAGGTTGGGAACCGCTGACTTAGATAATAAAGATTGACTTTTCTCCTCCTTGTGTTTAATTGCCTCCATTACATGAGGAGAACAGGGCAACCTGCAGGGGTGCCAGTAAATTTCTTCTACATGGAGGATTGTGCATAATCCTCTGTGACCCACTGGTGATCAACCACTACATACTACCAATATAATCAATAGCAAATTGAAATCCACCAGGAGGAGACTACAACCCAAAAGTAGGTTGCAACTCAGTGGCTGAGAAACACTGGTTCTTTTCACTAGGTACTAGGCATGAAAAACCCCATGTACAATCGGGGCTTCCTTATCCATCGGATTTTAAAGAAATGGGCAATCATGGATGATGATACAGGGTCTTTGAGAGTATATTTACTTTTTATGCATTGAATCCAACCACCTGCATTCATTAGTATAAGGAGCAGATCATAATTTTCAATATTTCTAAAAAGTTTTTTACTGGCAGGTACTCAATTACAAAACATTCAGGTTTTTTAATATCTCAATAAATATATGCCATGACAATATTTATAGCAAATTTGTACAATAATGAGTTCCACATATTGAGAACATATTCATGGGCACTGGAGCAAAAGCTTGTACATTCAGTCTTAAGTGTAATATTTATTTTTAACAACATAATACACAAAGCAAGTGAAATGACAAATAAGGTAATGTGAACATTATTTCACTAGGCAAAATGAGACATGAACCTACCATATACACAATAATGAATACAAAAATATATGTATGATTATAATTAATAATGTATTTAGCAATACAACTTTTGTACTTTAAATATAAGCCTAATACACAGTTACTAATACAATTGTTATTTCTGAGTACCTTTAGCTGTTCAGTATCCACCACCACGTGCAGGTTACTTGTTGGAAGCTCTGCAACAGTCTGCAGATGACTCACATTGTGTATGAGGGTAAAAGGTTCTTCCATGTCCCATCCAGTTGGTAAATCATGTTTTCTGCCTTCCTCACTAGAACACAGCATCTAGGAAAAAGAAATTATATTGGATGCCTTTTAGTTCCTGTGCAATTTATGATTAAATAGAAACCCTCAGGTTTATAAAGCATGGCAAAATAAACTGCCAGCATGTATTTGTTTACGATTAAATACTTATGCTAAATATAAATATAAATTTGGTCTAGCACTGAATACATGAGAGAATTCCAACCTTGAAATGAAGGAAATTTATTCTGAGAATAAAATATTCCTTCATCACAGTATGTAGAAACCTTAAGCAGTAATCCATGATGTTCTGTTCCACTGGGGTATAAATATGAGGTGGCAGCGAGGCCAAATTCCCTTACTCATTCATCAACACGGGAAAGACAATAGAACACACAATTCAAATGAAAGAGAAGTGTGTTGACCTGCACAAGTCTGGAACTGTTGTCAACTTGCCTGGAAGAGGACCCAAATTTACTTTGCCCCCAAGCACTGTGAGCAGGACGATAAGAAGTAAAAATATCTTTAAGGATACTGCTGGAGAAATACACAAAATGGTGGCATCTTGGGGTCATCAAGACTCTAAAACTACCATCACAGACACCATTTCCATAGCCAACAGATTATTTGGAAGACATGCCCCAAAAAAAAAAAAAAAAAAAAAAAAAAAAAAAAAAGCTTTTCCTGTAATATAACCACAAATGTAAGTGCCTGAAATTTGCTAAACACTTACTGGAACTTTGACTGGATCTGTGTTCTATAGTCAGATGAAACAAAAATTGAGCTTTTTGGCAACAAACACTCAAGGTGTGTTTGGCATGAAAAGAAGGATGGCTGTACTGAAAAGAACTTGATTCTCACCATGAAGTATGATGTTCATTCTGTGATGCTGTGGGACTGCTTTTTTCTCTAAAGGCCCTGGGAACCTTGTTAGGGTACATGGCATCATGGACACAGTTACATACCAGGAGATTTTAAATTTAAATCAGACTGCCACTGCCAAGGTACTAAAACTGGGTCACTGTTGGATCATCCAGCAGGACAATGATCCAAAACATACACCCAAATCAACACAAAATGGTAAAAAGAACACAAAAAAAAATCAAGCTCTTGCTATAGCCTTCTCAGTCCCTGGACCTTAACCGCATTGAAAACCTGTGGGGAGAGCTGAAGAGGAGAGTGAACAAGAAAGAAATGAGGACCCTGCATAATATGGAGAGATTCTGTAAATAGGAATGGTGTCAGATTCCCTGCTCTATATTCTTCAACCTTTGAAGGTGTTATAGGAGAAGACTTCAGTGCTGCTTTATTGGCAAAGGGAGGTTGTTCAAAGCATTAAATACAGGAGTATAATAATCATGACACATATAGTTTTATTAAAAATTATTTCTTGATGCAAATTATTTTTTCTCAAAATAAATTTACTTCAATTAAAATTTGGAATGCTCTCATTTTTTTCAGTGCGTGATAAAGGTAATTCACCAAAACATAGGTTTTTGTTGAACCTTTTTTACTCATCTTTACCAGAAGTTCCAATAATTGTGGAGAGGACTGTACACTGTACAAACCAATGAACTCAGAGATTTTTTTTTAAATAATGAATTGATAATTTACTACTACTTAACATAGCATACAGTGTACAAAAAACATCTCTCATCTCAACTCATTGTCAATCATACATAATTCAGCTCATGGTCAAGAGGGCTAAAATCTTTCTCAGCAGCACTGAGTGCAAGACAGGAAACTAGCCAGAATATGGAGCCAGCTAATTTCAGTACTCACTCCTACACACATTCACACTCACACAGAAGCCAATCTGGAATTGTCAATTAACCTAAACTGTATATTATTTTGGAATATTGGACATAAACCACAATATCTAGAGTAGACCTATAAAGACATGAGAAGAATATGCAAACTCTGAACAGGTGTGGAATTTTAACCCTGCATGCAGGATCAATGAGGCAGCACTGTTACCCACTAAACCACAGTTCCACTAATCTCTAGTATCATAAACTGGGATGGACAAACTCGAAATGTATATGAGAGTCTGGTGGGCTACCAGCTTTGCCAACCCCGTAGTCCAGGTACACTTTCTGGTTGCCCAGCTTTACATAGAGGGTAGAGGATTACATGCAGCTTTATAAGCAAATTTCTTTTGTACATTAATGCATATCACTCTTCTACCACAACAAACACAATCAGCACCTCAGAAGAGAATATTTTAGTAAACAGATGATTTTTAAAGGATTATGTCATACTGATGTGTGTGTTTTTCCTCCAATGTATACAAAAATACTTAGTTTATTTAGTTTCTCTTTCAAAAACATCATCAGGGTAACTTTCACGGTTATTTTGAGGTACAAAATGTCCTTTACAATGTCATAAAGCTTATCACAGCAAAAGATCTATGCATACAGCTGTATTAAAATTTGTCACACTTAGAAAATTAAGCATGTCCTCACATTAGTAAAGATTAGGTTTAGGCCTGAAAAAGCATCTTCACTCTCTGCAGTGTTTGGTTTAATAGGAAGGAGCATTTTCACAACCTTCTGGATACCTGTTAGGAGCCCAGAGTACTGTACAAAGCAGTTAATGGTGAGCATCTTATTTTTAATGAGATCCTTCTCATGCCCTTTCTGTAAAATACATAAGGAAACATCTGTTTGTAATGGAGTAAAGTCCTTATTTCCAAAGGTTTATGTACATTTCCTAAGGCTGAACACTAGAAAATTGGGAGCACTGATTGAACATTATAACCATCACATGTATTCAAAAAGTGGCTGAAAATTTTAGGTTATTTTCTCAGCAGTAGCAAGCCCGGTCTACACTGATGTCGCCAGTACATTTTTTGTTTCCAAGTTGTACATTTCATGAAACAATTCAGCACTGCATCAGCACCTGTTAGATCTTGCAGACTGATTAGTACAGTAAACAGACTAATGTTTTTGCACTTTCTTACCTTTTCAATCCTAAAACTAATTTTGCTTAAAAACACAGGACTGCTTTTATATGTAGTTTTGGATAGTTATTTTTGATTAACTTTTGTCATAATGCTAGCTGTAATTAAAATTCTTTTCACAAGTAACTGGTATTGAAGCAGTATTAGAATGGTTCAGCTTGTCCTCTTCTGCATATGTGATAATTATTACATTATCTATAGCGCAGTATATCATAGTAACAACGAGAAGATGTAATTAACTTTCGTTAATTTTGCCCTTACTGCCGCAGTAGTTGTACAGCTAATGCTACGGTTTCTCATGTTTGCTTTATAGACTTGCTGCACAGTTTCACTACATTGCTTATGCTGCATATGTGAATAGTGATAGTGGCTACAGCAGTCTAGAACACTACAAGCAGATATCTTTAGCAACACCCAACTTATGATCATTGATGAAGAAATGCGACTTTTCATCAAATTGTTTTTGATTAGGAAAACATTACATGGACCAAAGATGATAAACATCTGTTAGACAGCCAGGCTTTGTGAGTCTGTACTTTAGTTGTTCAGAATTAAAAAATGGTAGTCTCATGCATCCAAACTAAGGCTGACAAATTAGCCAAAAAATAAGATTTCAATATTCTAATTAAAATTAAGCAAATATTCAGATATACTCGAACTTAGGTTAGCGATTCTGGGTATGTACATTTGTACTTGTTTTTTTTATACTTTACTATTATGGTAATGGCTGCAGCCGTGGCCAAAACAAGAACAAACACCAACTGCTAAAAAAAGAAACATGAAATTGTTAAAAGCAGTACATACCTGCCACAGGCGGAAGGTTAGAAAAAGGCCAGGAAGAAGCTTGAGAGGTTTAATGAAAACCAGCTACAGAGAGCCGATGCATACCAAGAGAAAGCTATGAACTGGCCACAAGTAAACTCTGATGAAGGAACAGGCCTGAGAGATTATGCTGCCTTTCTTTCTAACTGTACAAACGTTATGTTCAGCATGAAGAATGGATATGAATTTGACACCAGTGCAAACATTCCTAATATACTTTCAAAACTTCCCCACCAGCCACAAGACAAGCTGGAAAATACAGCTTGTGATATGGAGGAAAATGAAGACAGAAGTGCAGGACTTGCTGACCTAGTGGACTTTCTAGGATGAGAGGCTACAAGATCCTTGCATCCTGTTCACGGTAGAGCTTCAAAGCCATAAAACCAAGAACGAAAAAGAAAAGACTGACAAAGTGAAGTCTACACTGAAAAGTGTCCCGAGAAGAAACAGTTTTGCTACTAAAAAGGGGACTCAAGACACCTCGGTCAAAAAGGCAGACATGGCTGTTTGTGCGTTGAGTAAATCCTGTCTGTTTTGTAATGAATCTCACACCCTTGTTGTATGCAGTAAGATCAACAGCCTAAGAAAAATATCAAAAAGACTGTAGAAAAAAATTGTCAAATATGTTCTCAGTCATATCCAGACATCTTGCATATGAATAAAGAACTGGGCACTGAAAATAAAGCCACACCCACTTAAAAAAAGCCATTCAGAAAAGAAGAATATTTCTTGCTTGTATGTTTCTACGGAATCACACATGCACTTCTACCAGGGCCGGTAAACAGTATGTCCTAGCTGTGGTCGCAGTTTAAGTTAAGTCTAAAATGAATGAAATTTGTATAGAAACCTATGCCCATATAGACTCTGGCAGTATAGCTACAAACCTTCAATAACAGTTAAATCTTCTTGGAAGAAGACCTCAAGCTCATATCAGCAGTCTGGAAAGGAATAAGGTCAATAAACAGAAACTAGTAAAATGTTCTGTTCTCTCAGAGTTATAGGTTTGTGGAGTTGAAGCAAATATATTTATGACATTGCCAGAGGGTTTATATGTTGAACTTTATCCGAGTGAAAAGGGAGAACATCCCAATGCAAGTGAATATTGCAAGATCGTCTTACTTTAAAGATGTGCATCTACCAGAGTTAAAAGCAGACGTGGGCTTGTTAATAGGTACAAATATTCCTAAAGCCATGGAGCCATGGCAAGTCATACATAGTAGAGAGGAAGGTCCTTATGCTGTGAAGACAGCTTTTGGATGGACTGTCAATGGTATACTAAAGGGGACAGATAATGAAAGACTGCAAAGATATACAGTTAATCGAGTGTCAATAATGGAAAATAAAACAAACGATACTCCAGCAATACAATACAGACCTTCCAGAGCACAGCTGTAATGAGAAAGAGAAAATGTCACAAGAAGACATTAAGTTCATGCGCATAGTCTCAACAGTTTGAGAAAATGGTGGATAGACACGGTTTCATGTACAGTGCATCCGGAAAGTATTCACAGCACATTACTTTTTCCACATTTTGTTATGTTACAGCCTTATTCCAAAATGGATTAAATTGATTTTTTTCCTCAGAATTCTACACACAACACTTCATAATGACAACGTGAAAAAAAGTTTACTTGAGATTTTTGCAAATTTATTAAAAATAAAAAAACTGAGAAATCACATGTACAGTACATAAGTATTCACAGCCTTTGCTCAATACTTTGTCGATGCACCTTTGGCAGCAATTACAGCCTCAAGTCTTTTTGAATATGATGCCACAAGCTTGGCACACCTATCCTTGGCCAGTTTCACCCATTCCTCTTTGCAGCACCTCTCAAGCTCCATCAGTTTGGATGGGAAGTGTCAGTGCACAGCCATTTTAAGATCTCTCCAGAGATGTTCAATGGGATTCAAGTCTGGGCTCTGGCTGGGCCACTCAAGGACATTCACAGAGTTGCCCTGAAGCCATTCCTTTGATATCTTGGCTGTGTGCTTAGGGTCGTTGTCCTGCTGAAAGATGAACCGTTGCACCAGTCTGAGGTCAAGAGCACTCCGGAGCAGGTTTTCATCCAGGATGTCTCTGTACATTGCTGCAGTCATCTTTCGCTTTATCCTGACTAGTCTTCCAGTTCCTGCCGCTGAAAAACATCCCCACAGCATGATGCTGCCACCACCATGTTTCACTGTAGGGATGGTATTGGCTTGGTGATGAGCGGTGCCTGGTTTCCTCCAAACGTGACGCCTGGCATTCACACCAAAGAGTTCAATCTTTGTCTCATAAGACCAGAGAATTTTCTTTCTCATGGTCCGAGAGTCCTTCAGGTGCCTTTTACTAAGGAGTGGCTTCCGTCTGGCCACTCTACCATACATGGCCTGATTGGTGGATTGCTGCAGAGATGGTTGTCCTTCTGGAAGGTTCTCCTCTCTCCACAGTGGACCTCTGGAGTTCTGACAGAGTGACCATCGGGTTCTTGGTCACCTCCCTGACTAAGGCCCTTCTCCCCCGATCGCTCAGTTTAGATGGCCGGCCAGCTCTAGGAAGAGTGCTGGTGGTTTCGAACTTCTTCCACTTACGGATGATGGAGGCCACTGTGCTCACTGGGACCTTCAAAGCAGCAGAAAATTTTCTGTAACCTTCCCTAGATTTGTGCCTCGAGACAATCCTGTCTCGGAGGTCTAGACAATTCCTTTGACTTCATGCTTGGTTTGTGCTCTGACATGAACTGTCAGCTGTGGAACCTTATATAGACAGGTGTGTGCCTTTCCAAATCATGTCCAATCAACTGAATTTACCACAGGTGGACTCCAATTAAGCTGCAGAAATATCTCAAGGATGATCAGGGGAAACAGGATGCACCTGAGCTCAATTTTGAGCTTCATGGCAAAGGCTGTGAATACTTATGTACATGTGATTTCTCTGTTTTTTTATTTTTAATAAATTTGGTAAAATCTCAAGTAAACTTTTTTCACGTTGTCATTATGGGGTGTTGTGTGTAGAATTCTGAGGAAAAAAATGAATTTAATTCATTTTGGAATAAGGCTGTAACATAACAAAATGTGGAAAAAGTGATGTGCTGTGAATACTTTCCAGATGCACTGTATCTGCCTTTTAAACATAAGACATTTACAATGCCAAACAATCATTCCATTGAAGAATAGCATGCTATTGGCACCAAGAGAAAACTGAAAAACAGCCTAATGTTCCATGAGGATTAGAAAAAAATAATGAAGGACATCTTAGATAATGGATATGCTATTAAAGTACCCACAGAACAGTTATCACTCAGTCAAGACAAAGCGTAGTACATTCCTTACCATGGAGTACATTATTCGAAGAAAAATAAAATTTGAGTGGTTTTTGACTGTACAGCCACGTACCAACGGTTTGCACTGAATGAACAGTTACTGAAAAGGCCTGACCCAAGTAATATTTTCATTGGAGCATTTATAAAATTCAGACAGAAGCCAGTTACACTAACTGCAGATATTAAATGTTTTACCAAGTAAAGGTTCCAGATGAAGATACTGATCTGCTTCATTTCTTGTGGTGGCCAGAAGCTAATCTCAATGACGGACTAAAGGAATACAAAATGACAGTATATCTTGTTGGTACTACTTCTTCACCCAGTTGTGTTTTTATGCTGTACAAAGAACAGCTGAGAATGCAAGAAACAAGTGTTTAATGCCGTGTTTCACAATTTCTACGTGGATGACTGTCTAAAGTCAGTAGCTACAGAAGAACAAGCCATAAAACTGGCAAGAGATCTTCAAGTTTTGTGTTTCAAAGAAGGGTTTCACTTGACCCAATGGGTTAGTAACAGGAGAAAAGACTTATTGTCCATAGCTGAAGAAGACAGAACTATTGAACAAAAGGACTTAGACTTAAGCCATGATTTGTTACCAATTGGAGAGACCTAGGCATTCAATGGTGCACACAAACAGACAGTTTCAAGACTAAGGTAAAATTTTAGGATAAGCCAGCTACAAGACATGGTATTCTGTCAGTTGAGTATATGACTCACTTGGAATTTTAGCACCAGTTAATATTGCCCGACAAACCTTAATGGACCTGTGTAAAAAGAAGCATGGATGGGATGAAGAAGTGAAAGTTAAGTATGTTCAGCAATGCAGAAAATGGAGATGATTTACAGCTACTTGTCGATTACAATGTAAGAAGGTGCATTAAACCAGCAGGGTTGGGCACATAAAGTCTGCACAAATTAAACATTATGGAGACAGTTCTAAAGATGAATATGGCACTGTTTCTTACCTTCTCCTAACTAACAAAGAACATAAGAGACATTGTTCCTTTTTTAATGGGGAAGTCAGGATTGTCACCATTGAAACCTGTCGTTATTCCAAGATTGGAATTAACAGCAGCTGTGGTAGAAGTCAAAATACTGTAGATAAGATGCTAAAACATGAATGGCAAATTCCCCCACAAGAGTCAACTTTTTGGACTGATAGCATTCATTTAAAGTGTTCATGAATAAGTTAAGGCTCTTACTTAAGTAGTGCTGTAGCAAATGATTTTGCCCTTAGTATAAACAATTAGGGGCTAGATGTATAAGAGCCATTTGTTAGTTATTTAAGCTATGATAAATTGACAGAAGTATTTTCTTACTTATGCTAAAATGTTTGCCTATATATTACTGTATAGTCTATTATAAACCCCACAAGCTAAATTAAAATGGAATATTCTAATTATTTCTTGCCCATCCGACTACAGATTAGTCCTAGTTTATGATCTGTACAGTTTCAAACCATGACATATAAAACGTATTGAATGTATTAAGAAAAGCACAAAGATATAATAAAATTTTTAAGTAAAGAAAGTAACTGAAGTTTAACAAGGAAAAGCTAAGATTGTTGAAGAAACATTTTTCCTTTTTTGCCTTTTATCCTGTGTGTTATAACTTTTTTCTCTATTTTTGTGTGAACCGTTTTATTTTGAATTTTCACTAAACCCTTTTTAACTTTATTTTTGTACGAGTCTGACTCATGATGGATCCTGCCTTACCAACTCAGTAGCTGCTCAGTTTTGGGAAACTGGAAAAGACACGGCTATACTTTTGTTTTTATTTCTCTCTATTATAAAAAAAAATCCTGGAAAGGAAAAGCAGGTCGACGAGATGTGATCTTCTCAGAAGTTCTCCGAAGACACTTAAAAGACCCGCGAGATGCAAACAATATCAAATAAGAGCACGGAACACTCAGTCATGTAAAGGCATGTAGCACACACAGATCCTGTGCTCTCAGCACATATAAAGCGTATAAGGACAATAAGTTAAGCAAAGAAGAAAGAGCAGCGCGGAGAAACAAGACCCAAAAGCGTAGGAGAGAAAAAAAGGCAGATAAGAGATTATGAAGGCAGTGGAATTCGAAAGGCTCAAACAAACGATGGCGTGATACACATGCAGAGAAAGGTAAAGAATATGAAAGCAGTAAAATTCGAAAGTATTGTAGCGTCCCAGGCAGGTTGAAGCCTTTTTTGTTTTAAGTGACTGTTAGGTCCGATTGAGGGAGGGCGGAGTACAGCGCGGAAAACTGATAGCAGCGCGACAGCAGCAGAAAGACAGCAGATGATCCTATGGCACCTCCTTAGCATGCATTCACCCCCCCTTGACAACGCGAGCAGCATTATACGTCCTGAGAAAGAGATTTAACTACGCGCGGGGCCAGAAATAAAGCACAAGTATTGTTTTTACAACATCACGCAAGACAAGGCAGTGAGACATCATTTAAAACAAGTCCACTGACATCTAACCTAGCAGTTGTTGGATTGCTGTTGGCAGACCCGCTTTATGTGCTCCCAGCTCTTAAAACAACAAGAGACAAGCAAAACACGCAGCTCGCCAGCAGCAAAAAGCCTGCAGATGATCACACTGCTTCTCCTTAGCGTACGTTCAGCCAACCTAACCCTCGGCAGCCCCCCACCCTTCACAATGCGAGCGACAGAGTTGCGAAGTGGCAAAAGGACAGCTGCTGTACAGGCTTTGAAATGATCAGGCAGCGAGACGAGCAGAACAGGCAGCTCGCCAGTAGCAGAAAGACAGCAGATGATCCGAAGGCGTCTCCTTAGCGTGCGTTCAGCCGCACCCCTTTCACAACGCGAGCAGCGTTATAAGTCCTGCGAGAAAGAGATGTAACTACGCCCGGGGCTGGAAATAAAGTATTGTTTTTACAAAAGCTTTAAAATAAAAGTGAAAATAATGCATATGTAACAATTCCCATGAAACTAACAATCTCTTTAAATTGCATATCCGGTAAACCAAACCCGGAGGTGGGTGAGCAAAGTGAGCAGGGGGCAGAGCCCCCTAGTCTTTAAAAAATAAATCTTAGTGGTATTTCAGGAAAATGTTACACAACTGTACATATCACAATATGTTTGCTGTGCCGGACACCAGCCAAAGTACAAACTACAAACGGGACGCATCCAATATTGTCATAAGCACTTCATACAGAAACATAGAAAACATAAAAAACATCTCTCTATATAAAAAAGAAAATCCTGGAATGGAAAGCAAATGCAAGGCTACGATGCGTGATAATCTCGAAAGACATTTTAAAGACCCACGAGACCAAGGAGACTTGTCACGGTGCGTCTCGCGGGGACCGTAAACATGAGACTTGGTGCCAAGAGATTGTCCCATGGCCGTAGCAAAAAGGACAGCGGCTGTACAGGCTTTAAAAAGATCGAAGGGCAGCGCGACAGCAGCTACCCCAACCAAACGCGAGCAGCGTTATACATCCTGCAAGAAAGAATTCAACCATGCCCACGGCCAGAAATAAAAGACAGGTATTGCTTTTACAACGTCGCGTGAGACCAGGCAGTGAGCCATCATTTAAAACAAGTCAACAGACCTCTAAGCTAGCAGTTGTTGGATTGCTTTTGTCAGGCAAGCATCAGGTGCTCCGAGCTCTTAAAATAACGACATGCGACAGGCAGAAGAGGCAGCTAGCAAGCAGCAAAAAGACAGCAAATGATCCAAAGGCATATCCTTAGCGTACGTTCAGCCGCAACACCCTTCACAACACGAGCAGTATTATGTGTCTGGGAAGAAAGTGATGTAACCACGCGCGAGGCAGGAAATAAAGAAACAAGTATTGTTTTTACAAAAGTTTTTAAAGTAAAAGTGAAAATAATGCATATGTAACAATTCACAAGAAAATAACAATCTCTTTAAATTGTAGATTGGCTGCCTAAGGTAAAGTCATCCCTGATGAATGGGGACGTGGGAATGAGGGGTCCTTTCATCGGATTAGCGCTATTTCAGATGTGGAATGGCAAAATGGGGGAGGCAGCTTGATGAATGAGGTCTCCAGGACTTAAAACAAATCCAAATCATATTATGTGATATCATCTAATGTGAAATTCTACTCCGTACTTCTAGAATTTTTATTTTTATACTGTATTGAGGATTTATTCTGTTCTATGTATTGTACTGTATTGTATTGTATTGACCCCCTTCTTTTGGACACCCACTGCATGCCCAACCTACCTGGAAAGGGGTCTCTCTTTGAACTGCCTTTCCATAGATTTCTTCCATTTTTTCCCTACAAGGGTTTTTTTTTTGGGAGTTTTTTCTGGTCTTCTTAGAGGGTCAAGGATGGGGGGCTGTCAAGAGGCAGGGCCTGTTAAAGCCCATTGCAGCACTTCTTGTGTGATTTTGGGCTATACAAAAAATAAATTGTATTGTATATCCGGTAAACCAAACACAGGGGTTGGCGAGCGAAGTCCCCTAGTAATATAACTGTAGAGGAGCACAGTGCTAGCACATGTGATTTAAGCTCCTTTTCATGGCTGCTGGATGAAGTTGGCCTATTTTTTTTTTTTTTTTTTTTTTAATTACACTGTGTAAACCAAGCAGCAATGTAAGATGGAGACTAATTGTGTGACATGGCATGTTGGCTCTTTAAAGTGCAAATTGTAACGTATTGTACTAAAACCAATATCAGAATGACAATTATTTTCAATTTGCTTTAATCAGAAGGTCTTAGCATTAAAAAACAGCCAGGGATCTGAAGTTTAAGACAGAGTCAGATGCAAAAGTTATACTCTTAGGGCACCAGAAAATTGATATAGAAAAACTGGGAAAAAAAAAAAAAACACTACATTCTGAAATGTTATGTCTATAGGTTTTAGTAATGAAGATAACAAGCTAGCCACTGAAAAATTACAGAATGGCTGACCGTGAAAGTGAAGTGCAAAAACACATCTGTAAAATACTGCAGCTTTTAACCATAGTGTGTCTGGAGTAACATTAGTGAGGGTAAAACACACAACCATTCTTTTACAATCAAATGGTATTTTTTTCCTTCAAATAAGACTTTACAATAAATTCAAATTATATCCAAATAGTGACTTTCGATCTGACAACCCTAGTCTATATCACCGATTTACAGTAGAACTTTTTTTCTCCCAGCAAGAGAAAACAGGTCTGAGAATACAGGTTGTCTAAATCCCTTCACTCTTCTGTAGCTTATAATCAAAACTTAAAATAAAATGGCTTTTTGATATTATTGTGGTGTTTATAATAATATAATACAATACAGTAACTCCATTACTTATATGATACATTTTGAATTTATCATCAACCCAAATTATTTCAACAATAAGCCAGTTATAAAATTAGCAAAAACAGAACACTTTATAATACATGAATATGTATTTTACAGTAATAACACGAAAAAAATGTGTAATTTATATTAATACAAAAATGTGTGAAAACATACAGGAACCTGAACAACTGTGCCTTCCATTACTGATTCATCTTTATCACCAGCCTGCCAAGAGAAAAGAAAGCAGTTTTATTTAGGCAACTTCATTGATTTAAGTTAAAGGATCCAAATCAAAGTCACACATTGTATTCAATAATTATGCAATGCCAGTCCACCACAAGTCACACCTTTAGAACCAACTACATATACTCTTCATGGCCAATTCAGAAACACTTGCACTTTAAACCAGTAATTTATTTTTTTGTTTGTTTAATTTACAACTAGGACAGACCACCTTAGATGAAGCTATGCGCACCTGCACAAAGTAGCTGTACGCCAGTTTAAAAACATCTGCACACATCTTTACAGAGTACACACAATCACACTTGTGCTAGACAGCTAATTTTACCTTTTGTAAGAATATCACTCAATTCATGTTAGAAAAGAGCTGCCTTAGTCAAAGTTTTACATATATTAGTAACAAAACAAGAAAACAGAGTGGGTGATTCTTATGATATGTGAACTAGAAGGAAATGAAAGGATTGGTAAGAACAAGAAAATAAATAAATAAATTAAATTAAATTAAATAATAATAATAATAATAATAATAACATGGTTGAATGAGAATCATCCAGCACCACACTAGAAACCAGCAATACCATGGTATTCTAACATATACTATTTATATTAAACTATTTACGGCAGGGAGAGACGGAGACATAACATCTTTAAGTTTAGTTTTCTTTTTTCCCCAGTCACTACATAATATGGTGTGGCACACTCCTGCAAAACTTTGCTAAATGTTGCATTGTATTTCCATTTCACTATATTTATTATTTAGCTAACACTTTCATTAATATCAAGATACAAAATCTGCTAACAGGTTTGTGGAAGGTAAAAGCTCGATTAGATACATATGTCGAGAGGGGTGTCGATCGAGCCCACTGCTAGTACAGAGGTTAAAGAATAACATACTGTACAAGATTAAACTAAATGGGATTATTGTCTCCCCACACCACCCTCTACCCTTACAGATTCAACATAAATACAACACATGTAATCTTAATACTTATTTTTCATTATGCCTTTGTTTAGGAATTGTCTGTCAAGCCAGCTATACATAAGAATACAAATAAATGATTATAAAAACACTGATCATGGAAGTGATGCAAAATACAGAAGTATTGCAGCATAGTGTGTCTGGAGTAACACAATGCCAAAATTAGTGCCAGGTAATATAAAAGATCACTCTTTTGCAATCGAGTGACAGTTTTGTCTTCAACAAAAAAGTTTTTAATATAGGCCCAGATTACTTTCAAAGAGTGATAGTCGATCTGACAGCCCAACTTCAAATCACGAAACACTAATTTGTTTTTCTCCCCACCAGCTCAATGGCTTGAAAAATGAATGCCTTACATGACATAATGTTGTTATTGCTACAATACGATAAAAAAAAAAAAAGGTCCAGGAAGACACCCCTAAAACTAAAAAAGTAACCACAATTATGTTTTTCAATATATTGTTTCTGAAAATGGAACCAATATTATGTCACATCTTATTTTCTCATTTACAACAGCTGGACTATTTAAAATGCCAACATTTTCCAAAGGACACAGCTTTCTCTTTGAATAAAAAAAATAATGGCAATATTTCAACTTACTTCAATAGTGGAACTGTCTTGTAAACATGTATTTTCTGTATCTTGACATAAATTTAGTGGTTGAAGGCACTCATCTTGATTGCAAACTGTGGATGATGAACAGAATTGTTCTTGAAATTCTTGCGTGTGGACAGCTTTAACCTTCCGCTTTGTTGTCTTTTTTGGAATATTAGAGCTTTCTGCTTTTGAACTTCTCTGTCTGAAATGAGCAAGCTGCAAAGAAGTATGAAGGAAAGATGAAGGTAAGTAAGGATGTTATAACATGAAATTTTATTTAAAATGTCAAAAGCAGCAGGATAACTGATACAACAACAAAGTGGGTGAATAAGAGGCAAAAAGAAAAAAAAGTAATAAAATTTTTATAAACTATATGCCACAAAACCACAATGTAAAACACTAAACACCCAATAAATTGACTTCTGAATAAAATTTACATTTAATATCCCTCTGTATTATGCTTGAAGTAGGCATGAACTATTTAAATAGAACATTCAACTTAGATGAACTTTTAATAAAAATAGTATTTTACTTAATACTTTATTTGAACTCAAAAAACATTATTTTTATTCAAAAACACTTTATTTGCAGATGTTTTATTTTAAATATCCTATTTATAGATTTTACAACCCCACAAAATAAGTTGCAACTGAAAAGCTAGCAAAGGCAAAGTGATTTTACTGCCACCTAAAGAAGAAATAAATAAAAAAAGCCAGTCTGTGAATACTGTAACACACTTTTAAGATGTGGTCTAAGAATATTTTACTTCTCAGTTCTAAGTTTCTTTAACTTATGTAGAGTGATTATTATTCTTATTTCCTTTGTAAATTGTGTGTGTGAATTTTTCTAGTGAAACTTTCCATAAAAAAATAAAGATTGTTAAACTTTACAGGATTGAGAACATGAAATCTCTAAAAAAAAAAAAAATAAATAAATAAATACATGCATCAGTTTCTTTTGCAACCCATTTAAACATTACAGAGTCACAAGGAGGAAGAGTAGCAATTGGTACAAGGAAGGATGCCACCATAAATAAGAAATCAGTGCTGCTCAACATTTACATAAAATATAATTTGAAGAAGGTAAAAATGCAGATGCATATTATGAAAAATTATTTATTTTTACACAAAAATTAACTAAAAAAATATGTAGAATCTGAACCAATTGCAATACCTAATTTTTGACAAAATCTGTAACAAAAATTTAATTTATAAAGTAAAACTGTTAAATAAAGAGAAATATGCAAATTAAAGAATAAATACGACTATTAATACCATTTTTTATTAAAAAGTACCTAACTTCTCCATTAAAAGATAACCCACCCAGAAAAATAAACCAAATAAAAAGAGCAGGTCAGGAAAGAACAAGAAAACATCTCTGGCTGGCTGTGCAAGTGACAATACTACTACTACTACTACTACCACCAACAGTTTAGGTTGTGCAAAAATATGTGAACCTCTAAGTTAATGACTTCTCCAAATGTAAATGTTTAAAAATTGTGTTCAACACATAAAGATTTGAAACCCCTTTCTATCAATGCTGAAGATCAAACTGCATTGTTGAGTAACTAAAACAGAACTTCATTCAAGTCCAAAGAGGTCACACAAAAACAAAAATCTATGGAAACGTGAAACTAGCAGAATATATACAAAAAGTTTACAACTGGGAAATACTATAACATGTGACTACAAAATAAGTGAACGGTCCAAAAAAAAAAAAAAAAAACACATCAATTTGAGCATGTAATTTTAACAAAATCATTACTGCATACAACCAATATAATTTGTGCATAGCTTCTTCAAAAGAATCACAATTGTGAATTAATGTGTTTGATAATAAGCAGGGAAAATATGAACTACAGAGCATAACTGTAATAGACTCGTACCATAAAATTATTAAAGCATTTGAACTAGATTTCACCCCTTCACAAATAATAAAGTCAAGTTGTAACCCTGTATATTAGCACAGGACACATCTTAATCCCAGCAAGACATATCCCACAGATAATAAACTTCTTTCTACACTGGATGACAATTTGCCTGCTGAGGAATTAATCTGATCTAAACAAGTCAGTCTGAACCAATCCCATAAATATCCTAAAGAATTAAACTTTTACAAACAAAATTGCAGGAAGGTGGGATACAGTCTGAAACACTAGTACCGCAGGACTGAAAACTGGATATTTAAATCATAAATTCTTCCG
The DNA here is from genome assembly GCF_900747795.2 of Erpetoichthys calabaricus. Lineage (NCBI taxonomy): Eukaryota > Metazoa > Chordata > Cladistia > Polypteriformes > Polypteridae > Erpetoichthys > Erpetoichthys calabaricus. Next base: position 142,222,954 of record NC_041401.2, on the reverse strand, counting down.
ACAAGAACCTGTGACTCAGTTCAGATGGGCCGAGACAGGTGCAGTTTTCCTTTAATGATTACAAGAATTATTAAACTTGCACATTATTTGGATAGATGAACACTTCAAAGCAAAATTCTTCATCAAAATGTTTTAACTCACTGCACGAGTTTGAGCACTAATTCAATGAGACTGTATGTTTAAAAAGACCTAGATCAATAATGCTTGTGAAGAGTAAGTCAAATCGAGCGATTTTAATATCGTTTTAAATGCTGCCGGCATAAAAAAAAAAAATACACGATCTTAGTGTAGGGTGGTTATTTATGGTGCTGGACAATTAAAACAGAAAAGGACTACTTCCCAGATGTATGGTCATACTGGGTGGCAAATAAATTGCACCTATCCTTACAGTGTTTTGGGTTTTACATGACAGCAATATCAGCATTCACAAGTTTACAACTGGCTAAGTCTATTTCATAAAATTACTTTCTCCAACCTCTATTGCGCAGATGTTGTCCAGGTGGAGTTTTCATGTGTCCCCGTGTATTGCTGGATTTTTCACAAAAGACAAACTGATAGGGTTAAACTGCATTTCACACTGTGTGCGTTGAGTATGTGTGCATGCGATGGGTTAACTGGGTAGATTTCTCTCCAAGGAAAGCTGTTTCCTGCCTTGAACCTGATGCTTTTGGGTTAAGTTCTGCGATCCCAAGAAGAATTTCAATTGGTCCTTAAAGAAGGCTTAAAGAACAGTAGAACGGCAATGGAAAAAAGAATATGGCAATAAAAGCACAGTGGCCTTAAGTGATGGCATGTCATCTTTCCATATTTTTATAAAGAGAAACTTAAGAGTACGTAAAACCATTAAAATCTGAGGAGATGAAAGCGACAAATAGGCCAACATGTTTTTGGCAATTGACGGCTGATCATAACACAAGTGCAAAATAGTATTGATTGAAAATAGTGTATGTTTTTAATTCTAACTGGTAATGGAACATATTAAAAGATCACAGACTGAAGAAACCATTAAATCGTCTACACTTGGAAGTATTTAGAAGCTGGATGAAGCCGGCTTTCTTTCAGCTGATTTATTAGAACAAGGTTGTGAACTGTGACTCAAACAGAAAAAGTAGGAGTTCCATCCACTGTACAGCTTTTACTCAATGCACCCTTAAATCTTCAGGTCATCTTTAACTGATCAGTAGAAACCCTTTTTTGAAAACAAAACACTTGGGACTACTTCCTCGGCAACCAAATGAAAACAAGCATCAGTCTAACTCTCAGGAGAAGTCTAAATTCAGAAATGCGATGCCCCTGCTTCCTTACAAAACAAAAGGTAAAACCAAGGCTTTCTCTTCTAAACCAAAACAGATGTATTGGTGCCAAAAAAAGTTAACAAAACAACAAGATTCCCACCTTTGCTCTTCCGGCCTGCAGCTTCTTTTCTCTCTCTGCATTATCCATGACGCGATAAAACTATTAAAATTACCATTAAAATAAACATTTAATACCACCCCTGCTTTTAGATGCTTGCTGCAGCACTGCTCAACTCTTCCTAGTTAACTGTCACTAACAACTTCAACATGGCCGCCTACCTTATTCGTCCCGCCCCTATAGCGATTTTGCCGAATTAGAGCCAATAGAGGACCAGATGACTGTTTATCTTCGCCAATTACAGGACCGATCACTGTATTCTCAAACTGAATGGTCACTGTGTCTGCCTCCGCCTATGCAGCGGGCTGACTGCACTCAATTCAACCAACGAGAGTGCAGTTCGGAATAACTGAAAGTGGGCGGGAACTTAATAAATGACAAGATAGTGAGCCAATGTCAGTAACAAATCAGTTAAACACTTGGTAAGGACCGCCCCAAATTCTTAAAAAAAAAGTCTCCGCGAAAAATCCTGAAAGTGCGGGACTAAATTTGCTTGTTTTGTAAAGAACAATGCATGTACTGTATGTTATCACTTTATGTGTTAAGATGTGAGCTAATGCGTCTCCGTACTGAGTTTATTTACATTTTTATTGACTGTTTGGTGTGTAAAATAATTTAATGAACAAATAGTTCCAAGAAACAGTAATTCACTAGAAATGTAGAATTTATATTAAAAAAATCTTGCAGCGTTCCAGTATCGCGCCGTTTTTCAGGAAGAGCCCGCCAGTCGCAGCCCGATGACAACTAACTTTGCTTTTTAGGGCATTGACTTTTAATTTGTAAGATCATAGAACAGTTTCATGGGGTCATTCTGAAATATCATATTTTTTCTTCGAAGACTTTATGGTAAATGCACACCTATCCGTCCAGGTACCCATTTTCTATAAGTATTCAATCCCATGAGTACCACAGGAGTTATTAGAGCTTCTGATGTTGTGGGTTCTTACTCTGGCACAGACACTATCAGTGTGCTTAACGTTTATCTTGTGTCTATACAGATCCTCTTCCTCTGGGTTTTCTTCACACGTTCGAACGACTTGTAGGTAAGATTAACTGGTGACTATAATCTGGCCCAATCAGTATGAGTATGTTCTGATACAGATCTTGGGGCAATCCTCTTGACAGAGGCCTCTGGATAACCATCTCCGATTTGTTTCGTACTTTATGGAAATCACGATGTTGTACACAAAAACTAGTGTGACATATTTTTGACAGATTTTACTGAAAAAGTGAATGCTACTAACGATGACAATGTCTGTATGTCATGATTTTTCATGCTAGATGCAAGAACATTTCAGGGATTGTTCTTTAGTATTAGGTTTCTGTAATTTATACAATAGTTGGTCCACAGTTTCCATGATAAAATCCCTATTTCTCAGAAACTAATAAATATACAGAGTGGCACGGTGGCACAGTGGGTAGCGCTGCTGTCTCACAGTTAAGAGATTTGGGTTCGCTTCCCGGGTCCTCCCTGCGTGGTGTTTGCATGTTCTCCCCGTGTCTGCGTGTGTTTCCTCCGGGTACTCAGGTTTCCTGCCACAGTTCAAGGGCATGCAGGTTAGGTGCATTGGCGATTCTAAATTGTCCCTAGTGCATTCTTGCAATTCTAAATTGTCCCTAGTGTGTGCTTGGTGTGTGTGTGTGCCCTGCAGTGGGCTGGCTTGCACCCTGTGTTGGCTGGGATTGGCTCCAGCAGACCGTGACCCTGTAGTTAGGATATAGCGGGTTGGATAATGGATGGATAATAAATATACAATGTAAATATACACTGGTTATTGGGCACAATGACATTATTTTCAGCCAAGTATGAAGCAAATCATAAAAGATTTGTATGGAACATTTTCTAAAATCTGTTGATTGACTCCTGCTTTGCATTCTAGGCTCAAGCCCACTATGATCATGAAAGTGGTTTAGTAGATAGATGCATCAGTTTACACTTGAAATGTAGCCCTTTTCATTTAATCACCTTTAGGTGTGTGATTTAATTGCTGAAATAACTAAACATGCTGATTGCATTATTTTCAAGATATTTGTGTTTATATGGAAAACATATATCCTACATTCAAAAACATATGGAGCTTTATAGGCATCCTGTGTAATTTTGGTTCTTACATTGTGTCTCATGCTTTTTAAATAGGCATTGGACCCCAAGATCCTGAACTGGATAATCAAGTTAGAAAACTGATAAAATGTCTTGGCAATACTTTAGGCAGCTGAAATAAGTGTAAAAAATCCAATGGTTTTTGTTGCCAATGAAAGTGGTAAATCAATTATTTGGAAAAAAAATTTCCTCTGTGTCTGTGTGAGCTTCTTGTTTCCTCACACAACATAAACACATGCATGACTAGTGGTCTATAAACCTATTATACTGTAGGAATATTTACAGTAATAATAATAATAATACATTTTATTTATATAGCGCCTTTCCCATGCTCAAGGCACTTACAGAATATAATAAAGAACGGCAGAATATACAGTATATAGCATTGTACAAACCAGATAAATAAATAAGGAAGATTAAGACAGTAAATTCTGAAAAAAAAACAGACAACATAATTGATGGTCTCGCACACACATACAGGTTACGTTGGCATCTTGACAGAGAAGTAAACTGAGAGAAAGGTAATAAAGTCAAGTAGAGCTAAAAGCCTTCCTGAACAGATGAGTTTTGAGTTGTTTTTTAAAAGAATTCATGGAGTCAGTTGACCTGATTAATTTTGGTAGGTCATTCCAGAGTCTGGGCGCTATACAGCTGAAGGCCCTGTCACCCATAAAGTGTAGATTAGTGAGGGGCACAACAAGATTACCAGAATCAGAGGACCTTAGTGGGCGGGCAGGCACATAGTGATGGAGGAGGTCACTGATGTAGTTTGGTGCGAGGTTATTTAAAGCTTTGTAGGTTATTAGTAGGATTTTATATTCGATTCTGTAGGACACAGGGAGCCAGTGAAGACGGAGCAGGATGGGTGTGATGTGCTCGCTGCTGCTGGTTCGAGTAAGGACTCTTGCAGCTGAGTTTTGAATAAGCTGGAGCTGTGATATAAGATTAGAAGGGGCACCTGCCAGTAGGGAATTACAATAATCGATGCGGGATGTGATAAAAGCATGGACAAGTTTCTCAGCATTAGAGAAGGAGAGGAAGGAGCGAACACGGGATATGTTACGGAGGTGAAAGTAAGAAAGTTTCTTACAGTACTATAAGAAGTTATCGCCGCAAAGTTCACCTTTGCCTTTGCGTCTTTATATATTAGACTGCACTTTTTAACTGGCCATTGAAGATGTTTCCAGAATGTGATATGTTCCCACCACCTGGTAGCTCAATGGTCTATCTCATCTTATGACTTACAAGTGCTTTATATCATTGGAAGGCATGACTGATTCCCTAAAAGGTGAAGACTTGCTCAAAGTCTTATCACTCCAAACTGACTTTCTCATGTATAGGCATGAGGAGCATTTGTTACAAAAATTCTGTAAGTGGGAGAAACTGGAACTTCATATTTTCATCTATGAGACCCTCCCTTGTGCACAAAAGATTCATAATTGTTTGGTGGTGCATTTCACTTTCCAGTGCAGACTACAATGGTTCTCCAATTTAAAGTACGCCACTAGACAGCCCATTTTAAAACCTTTGAAAACCTCTGTAGATAGATAGATAGATAGATAGATAGATAGATAGATAGATAGATAGATAGATAGATAGATAGATAGATAGATAGATAGATAGATAGATAGAATTTCATTCGTCCCCAGAGCAAAATTTGGCTGTTTCTTGACATACGTCTGCTAATAATTTATTGGCTGGAAGTCCTCAGTGTTATTGTGTAGGAATAAGGATGTGCAGCATTATTCATATTGGCACTCAGTTTTGTTTTATATGTATAATATATACCAGGGGTGGTCAACTCCAATCCACAGTGGCTACAGGTTTTCATTAAAATAATTTTCTTAATTAGTGGCTACTTTTTGCTACTAATTAACTTGATTTAGTTTATTTGCTATTTAAGACTCAGACTTTTTAAATCTGAGCTGAGCAACGTCAGTCCTGGAAGGCCACAGTGGCTTGAGGGTTTTGTTCCAACCCAATTGCTTCAAGAGAAATCATTCATTGCTGATAAAGCACTTATTGCTCAAGTGATATTTTCTGCTTCATTTTAGTTGTCTCACTTGTTAAGATTTTGCACCCTTAATTGCTTATTTTAGTCTTAAACAGCTGTATTCATTGTTTTAACTGCTCCTTATTAGTAATAAGAGGGAAATGACAAAGGAACCAGCAGTTCTACATCTAGCTTGTCCCCATTTCTACCCATGTGTATTCATCATTCACTATTTGGTTTGATTAAGGAAAAACAAGAGAAAGTGAAGAACTGAAAATTACTCATCTATTTTAGGCTTCATATCACATGGATGATACATGTATCATTAAAAAGGGAAAAAAATCTATGATTAAAGAATGAACTGACATTGTAGAGTTAAAACACTAGCACTCCATGAAATTAAAGATCTGTTATTAGTGAGGATTGGCTTCTAATTAAGCAATGGGTTCGAACAAAAACCTGCAGCCACTGCGACTCTCCAGGATCGGAGTTGTCCTCCGCAGTATATATCGTATTGTGGTTTTTTTATACATTAAAGGGTTAATTTTTCTAATTTAAAATTGCTTTGAAACAGATTTATTCTCATTTTTATATGCCATCTTTTAAATATTGCCCTGGTCTGCTGCCTCATCCAAGCCTGGATCTTACCTTGTGTATATTCTTGCCAGTGCAGACTATGTCCTCCCTAATTCCTAGATTGTAGTATTTATGTTCTGAAAAAGGATGTACAGATCAATAGATGTGTAGAATATATTCACAACAGTAATTGTTTATATTTACCTAAATTTTCAGATGTGTAAACACTGATAATTTTCAATTTGGAAATGATAGCATTTAGGCATTTTCAGTCTAACTGATGTGAATAGTGATCCTACCTTCACATAGTAAATGGGCTGCGATAATTGTATAGTAATTTAACTAAAGTGCCTGGTTTAAAATGCTTCCTGGTTTAAATCACTTAGCTGTACTCTGTTTACATGGAGATGAAGCTGTATACAGGTGAGGTTCAACCTTAGCAACCAAAAAGCATGGCAGGTCTTTATAAGGCCTCTGTGTCTAGCAACCAGAAGAAAGATTGGGGCTGGGCCTAGAGACAGCCATGGTCGAAGGAACTCTTGTACACACATGAAAGGCAGTGGCTATGAGTTTGCCAGAATCACAGTAGCCTCTCAAATGGTAGCATGTGGAAAATGCACATTTTTAGAAATTTTGTCTCATAGCAAACTTGATGGATTATTCATTATAGTATATTCGTTTCTTTTATTCATATGCTCTAAAATTGTTCTTCATCAAAGGAATCTAAATATCAACCAGCTAGATCAAAAGAAAAGAAGCTTTCATTTTACACTGTAGCATTCAACAGAGTGACCATTCCTAATGGCAGATCCAATCGTGGACCAGATGACCAGGTTGAAACTTAAGCTTCTGGAAAAGGTAATTTTCTCATTTTGATGTATTATTTGTGTATTTATTTTAAAGTTGATTCATTAGGAAAGGAGCTCTTGTGAATTGCCATGGACTGCTTATGGTACTAGACACTGTTGAAAAAGCATTTTAGTTTTCACACTTTTCTGTCATTGTGGTCTACTGTCTTATTGTAATTTATCTTGCAGGACTTTTTGACTTCAGTAATTACGGGGTAAGTGGATGATGACCTACAGAAACTATAGTTACATTAGTTAATTAATACAAAACTTTAACTAGTTATTTCCCCCTGTAATAATTTTATTGAAAAAAACAACACGTAAAGGTTTCAAGTCCACTTGCATAGCTCAATTTCACATTTGAACCTGTACTTGAGGTTGTAGCATAACCTCAGTCCATAGTCATGATTGGCCTAGCATGGGCATTTTTCCGGCCAGATGCTTTAATTTTTACAAATAAGGATTTTCATTAAAAATGTTGGCTTCTTTGAGCCTCTGTTCTCTTTGGCTCGTCATAACACAAATACAATTGACTGTCAGAAAGACATGCCTCTCCCCTTCTCCTTGGGGTTGAAATTTAGGCAGCAGTTCAAATATGTTTTATTACAGAATTATTTGTAAGAACAAGTAAAAAAGCCTATATTGCAAGAAATTGGTACATTTATGAACTTGAAAATATATATTTGTAATGATATTCTCAAACAAACTTAATTCAATTCAGGGTCATGGTGGATTGTAGTCTGTCCTGAGGGCATCATATATAAGGCAGGAACCATAGTGTCTGCTCATACAGTAACTTGCTGAGGGCCTGTTTAAAATGACCAGTTTTCTTAGCACATATGTCTGTGACGCAGTTGGAGTAAAACTAGAGTAACGGGAGACAAACTCCATGCAGAAATGTGGATAACATACAAACTCCAAACAGGCACAGAATGTAAATGCTGGTTGCTGAATCAGTATGGCTGCACTGGAAAATAATAATTTTGTGACAGTATGCCCTGTGATGAAACAAAGTCTCCTTCAAGAGTAGTTCCTGCCCGAAGTCCAGTGTTGCCCAAATCGCCTCTAGTTCACCTTAACCCTATGACTGACAAAGCAGGTTAAAAAGAAGACAAATACTGCACTTTCATTTGTTTTGGCAGGTTACTGGTTACTTTGTGTTTTTTTTATTTTACCAGAAGTCTCAGGTTGCTAAGGCTTTGTGGTTCATAATGTGCGTAATTTCATTGTGGTTTTGTTTGTTTGCAGTTGTACAGAATTGTCAGTGTTATAATTGCTAATCTGAAACCTTACTGGTTGGTAATAAGTAGATAATGATCTTTTGCTGAAAGTATGTCACTCAGCAGATGAAGTTGTGATATGATGCTAGTTAACCAAAAGTATTTTACAGAGGTAAGAATGTTAATGCAGGTAACAAATGAGCATCTAAGAGTGTAGATCCCTACAGCTCCATGTTGCCACTTACAGATCACTTAATAGTCAGAGCCCCAGCTAGAATTTACTTTGAAAAAGTTGTTCCTCTGTATCCACTGAAAATATTCCCAGAAAGCTTTGAACTTAACTGTTAAATGAAAGTTTCAGGAAGGCCACAGGCGTAGGAAGAGCTCACATTTGACCTTTGGATATGAACATTTGAGCATGTACAAATGCTAGACTTCTTATTCAAGTCTTAAAATTAAATTAGGGGTCTAAAGTGATGTAGGCTTTGGTGAAACCCTAGGAGACTGTGTCAGATACCAGTCTAGTCATTGTCTGTTTTAAATTTGGACATAAGGTTTCTACATAAGGTTTTTTTGTTTTTTTTTAATACAGCCAGAGGAAATTGTCTTTTTGAAATTCTCTGGTTATTGTATCAAGAGTGACAAGTTAGGCTAAGAAGGGAACAAGGCATGAACCAGGCACCAAGTCCCACTGATACATACTCATGTAGGGCCAATTTCATGTCTCATCAAGCAAGTCAGTGAAAATCAAATTACAATGAGAAAATCTGTATGCATAAATACAATATGAGAAGTAGCACCAGCATGCCATACATTTGTTGTTTATCTGTTTCTAAATTCAAAATCACTTGGCAATATTGGTATAAGTTCACGAGATGAGACACAAAAATAACCGGATTGGTAAAAAAAAAAAATTTATTGCTGAATTACAGCATTCTAAACATTGTCACCTTCTATATACTCCCCATCCTGATCTCTCCACCCCTCCATACATATCTTCCATTGATTGAAAAAGTGCTGGAAGTCTTCTTTCTTGAGGATCTTCAACAGGCTTACCGTTTTTGTCTGCACTTCATTCATTGAAGAATAATGTGTTCCCTTCAGGTCACTTTTGATTTTTGGAAACAAGTAAAAATCACAGGGAGCTAAATCGGGTGAATGGGGAGGATGATCGAGGACAGGAATGTTTTTGTCAGTCAAAAACTGCTTTATGGAAAGAGAGAAAATTCACGTGAAATTCGATGTTGATTCACTGTTCGATTTATTCACCCGACATTATCGCGGCAACTCGTGTAGTGATTGTTGTGCTAATACTGACTGGGCTATTCACAGGATATACCTAGCCGGTCGGCAGTTTCAGAGGGCAGGTAAGAGGAGATATAGTTCTATGATTCACGTCCGGCCGACCTCCACATGGTTTTCCAGGAAAGCCCCAAGCCCAGTCTGGTTATTTTTGTGTCTCACCTTGTATCCCAATTTGTTCTTTCCAGCATTTGAGTTTATATCTAGCCATTTCAGTTAGATGCTCAATTCTTATTTAAGCCTAAAAAGTAAATTAAGAAGGCACCATGATGCAAGAAAACCAAGATACCGGGTAAATATTCCAATGTTGTTGCTGTCTGTGTTGAGTTTGCTCATTCTTCCTGTCCACATAATTTATTTCTTGTGATACTTCAGTTTTCCTTATACAATCAATATACATGTGTTAGATAAATTGGAGACTCTAAGTCATTCTGGTTTATGATTGTGACTACGAGAGCTAGCATGCCCTGCAATAGACTAGCATCTCTTTTAGGGTTGATTCAATATTATGCCAGATGCGTAACTGCCTACAACCATAAGTAAATAAATTCAATTCAGTGAATGGATGGATGGATGGATGGATGGATGGATGGATGGATGGATGGATGGATGGAAATATTAATAATGGACAGCTGAAAATGCCCATATAATATTACAAGTGACAAAACAGTTCTATTGCCCACATACAGTGTTTGAGCAGAAATCTGCATTTTTTTTTAAATTATAGACAAGTCAAGGATGAGTCAACAAACAACAGTCCATCCATCCATCCATCCATTTTCCAAACCCAACTATCCAGAGCAGGATCACGGTGCAGCTGGACCTTGAACAACAATACAAAATAATATTTCCTAGAAAGGCAAATTTTATACTTGGAGGTTCATGTTGATAATGAAGAATAGAATACTTTTAGTTCCATATACAGTAGGTCATTCAAATCATTCTTTCTTCAAAAGGACAGGAGGAGTTCTTTTCCAGATGGCAAGGTAGATTATATAGAGCATTTATTATTTGTAGTTTCTGAATTGTTTCATAGTTTTGAACTTACAGTATTTTGCTCTTTATACAGTGGTGTGTGGATTCTGAAATACAGAAAATAGTATACAGTATTGTTCCTACAGGTATTTGCAGGTATACAGGTAATTCTATTTACCCTGTTTTTTGGTTTCAGACTCCTTTTTTTATTTTTTTTTATTTTAAGATTATGGTTTCATTTTTCTTTTTTAACAGTTATTTTACAAGTCACAAATAATAAATTCTCAAGGTGAAATAGTGTCCAAAAAGCATAATTCCACCTATATGGTTGCCTTAATCTGTGTTAAGCAGTTATAAATAACACTGAAAATCAAAGAAGCATTTTAAATGCAGATAAACAGACCATTAAAATCAGACTATGGTACTCAATTTTAGCAGCCAAAAGAAGAAGAAGAATGGATTGGGTTAGTATTGCAGTGATGGGTTAGGCTGTCTGAAAGTCTCCTAGCCTAATCACCCAGTTTCTTCTGAGGCATTATATAAATTATATCCCACTTCATCACAGATCTGAGATGTAGGATAGAAAATAACTTATGAGCATGAAAATAAAGTATTGATCTTTTTTCCATTGCTGAGCAAGTTTGCTAGAACTTTATGGCCTCTGGTATTAAGTTGGATGAGAAAAATAAGATTCTTCTTCTTTTATCTACATTGTATTTGTTTTCCTGTGGCTCATCAGTGTTGATATAATGAGCCTTATTACCTCTCTTACCATAGTAATAAATATCAGTATGCACTTATGACACATGGTTGTACGATGTACGAGCAAATTATTGTGAATTGTTAGTGTATCAGTAGGTTGTATGTACATTGATATTATAACAACTGCTAATAAAATTCATATAATAATAATAATATTAACAACATTTATTTGTATAGCACATTTTCATAGAAAAAAGTAGCTCAAAGTGCTTTACATAATGAAGAACAGTAAATAAAAAAAAATATAACAACATAAGAAATTAAAATAAGACAATATTAGTTAGCATAAAAAAAAGAGTAAGGTCCGATGGCCAGGGTGGACAGAAAAAACAAAAAAAAACTCCAGACGGCTGGAGAAAAAAATAAAATCTGCAGGGGTTCCAGGCCGCGAGACCGCCCAGTCCCCTCTGGGCATTCTACCTAACATAAATGAAATAGTCCTCTTGTGTCTAGGGTTCTCACGGAAGGACTTGATGATGATAGACATGCAGACTTCTGGCTTTTAATTCTTCACTATTGGAACATCATGGTGCTTTGAGTAGATGCTTTCGCCACCACCAAAAGGACACCGGAAAAAGAAACAGAAGAGAGAATAGGGGTTAGTACAGATTTTAGAGCTACCATGGATAATTATTATAATGAATTGGATATACAGAGTATCAGGATTAAATTACAGTGAAATTATGAGAAGGTCATGTTAAAATAATGTGTTTTCAGCAGTTTTTTTAAAGTGCTCCACTGTATTAGCCTGGCGAATTCCTATTGGCAGGCTATTCCAGATTTTAGGTGCATAACAGCAGAAGGCTGCCTCACCACTTCTTTTAAGTGTTGCTCTCGGAATTCTAAGGAGACACTCATTTGAGGATATGAGATTACGATTTGGAATATAAGATGTCATACATTCTGATATATAAGATGGGGCGAAATTATTTAAGGCTTTACAAACCATAAGCAGAATTTTAAAGTCAATCCTAAATGACAGAGGTAACCAGTGTAGTGACATCAAAACTGGAGAAATGTGCTCGGATTTTCTTTTCCTTGTTAGGATTCTAGCAGCTGCATTCTGCACTAGTTGCAAATGATTTATGTCTTTTTGGGTATTCCTGAGAGGAGTGCGTTACAGTAATCTAGTCGACTGAAAACAAAAGCGTGAACTAATTTCTCAGCATCTTTCAATGATATAAGAGGTCTAACTTTTGCTATGTTTCTTAAGTGAAAAAATGCTGTCCTAGTGATCTGATTAATATGCAATTTAAAATTCAGATTACAGTCAACAGTTACCCCTAAGCTTTTTACCTCCGTCTTGACTTTTAATCCTAATGTATCCAGTTTATTTCTAATAGCCTCATTGTATCCATTATTGCCAATCACTAAGATTTCAGTTTTCTCTTTATTTAGCTTGAGAAAGTTACTATTCATCCATTCTGAAATACAAGTCAGACATTGTGTTAGTGAATCAAGAGAATCTGGGTCATCAGGTAATATATTCACATAATGAAGTGAGTAATGCCTTGACAAGTAAATAATTACCCATCTTTTATTATTTATTTTTCTTAAAGTGCAACTTTCAGAATCATCCATTGGTGACTATTGTATTTGTTTAATTTTTTCTTGAGGTATTATTTATTGAGAGTTTCATTTTTTTCATGAGGTATTGGGTATTGTGACTCACACTGAGACAGCATTTATTTTATATACTTTGAACTTGAACTATTAGGCCAGGAAGAGGTAAATGACCAGCGATTATCACAACTCTTCCAGAGATGAAAATTATGTCATAATTTGTGTCTTTTTTAATGTACAGTAAATATCTCAGGAAGTTTCTGACAGCTTTATTATTGAACATTTGGGAAGATTTCTTTCTGGGATTTAGAGGCTGTTTCAGTAGCCATAGTTGCAAGGTACAAACCAAACTTGACTGGTGTCAGTCATTTACAACACCCATGCTCGCTTCTGTTAAGCCATTTAACGTTTGCTTGTCTGCTGGACACACAGAGAAAACATGAGTCTCTACATAGAGGATAAACCAAATTGGGATATAATCACCGTGTGACAGCAAAGCAATCTACTGCATCACACTGACACCCAAAGGGCATACATGTTTATTGTAGCAACATCTTTAAAACTAATTAAAGTAATTCAGAGCTTAAGTAAAATTAAATGATGAAAAGCCTGTGGCCCTTAGGAACTGAACTTACCAAAGACAACAGAAAAACCAATGAAATCTCTCAAGAAATCTTTTCATTTTCATAGGAAAAAAGCCTATGTTTTGATAATATTACCTTTCTGGACTGGACAGAACCAGACACGTAATAAAAAGTGGTTGAAGTAAGTTTTACTTTTACACTGTAGTAAAAACTAGCTGTGTTACCTGGCTATGCCCAGGGAATTTCCTAAAACAGTGGGCCTTGGTTATAGTGCTGAGGGTTAATCTGATGTACCAGAAGTACTGTCCAAGTAACTGAGTACTTTTTCTGTATATTTGTTTTTTTTTTCAACTCAAGGGCTAATTTAATTAGTTCACTTGAGCTCCTTACTCTTGAACATACCATGCCATTTTTAAGGCCAACTAATCCTCAGCAGGGTCATGGTGGAGCTAAAGTCTAACCCAGCAAGCATAGGGTGCAAGGCAGGAACAGTCCTTGGATAGTGTTTCAGCCCATTGCAGTGCACACCACAGCCAACTGAGAGTCATCAATCCACTTAACCTGCATATCATTGAACTATGGGAGGAAACCAGAACACCAAAATAAAACCCAAGCATGCATAGGGAGAACATGGAAACTCCACACAGGGAGGACCTGGGGCATGAAATTTGGTCTCCTGATTAAAAGGCAGCAGTGCCACCAATGCACCACTATGCCACCACTCTTGAACATACCATATACAATTGTTCATGAGTAAAACATTCTTACCGTAGGTCAGTTCTTGTTTTTTCTAATGACATGGCTTTTGTTGATAGTCATTGCAACAGGCCCGGTCTTAGGTATTATGGGGCCCTAGGCGAAAGGGGGGTCCAGGGGCCCCCTAAGGGGGGGCGGAGCCCCCCTGGAAGCTCTGCAAAATGCGTGAAAATTAGACCAAGGAGACATTTTCTTGTAACGTTACGAGGTCATCACCATGCGTCCCTTTTTCGCCCGGAGTAGTTAGCTGCTACAATTTGCTGCCACTGACGAGGTGGAAGGATTTATGAGATCTTGACTTCTTCTTTCTTCTTCAACGAATGATGATGAGGGCTGATTCACTGATGTGAACGTTCGACCCATAGAGATCTTGACTCAAACCGCTCCGCTTTTATAGACAGCCGGCCACGTGGACACGCCCCTGCTGGCCCACGTGATTTAAACATGCAAGGGGAGGGGCGGGCCGGGGGCCTGGCCGCCGTCGATCCAGGCCCCCCGGACGCCGGGGCCCTAGGCGGTCGCCTACTTCACCTATGCCTAAGGCCGGGCCTGATTGCAAAACAATATTTTAGAGGAAAAAGTATTCTTTTGAATTGCAACAAGTAAATTGGTTGGAATAATGTGAATTTTAGTTACAAAAATACAACAGCAATTTCACCCTGTCACAGATCCTGTAAATGTGGTAGCTTTAGTCAGATTTGAATCTAATGCTTTGATGTGCAATCTTATACAGTTACTGTTTTGGAGGGTTCAGATCAAAAGTCATTTACACTGAATCGTGGTTTCCTTGAACCTATTAAATACAGCATTAACGTTTACAAGCTGTGTATTTATGTGGTCCATGGAATGAACTCAACATTTTATCATTGTACAGATAAAAACAGGTGAAAAGAAATAATATTATGAACTCTGTACAATGTCCCCCTCCTCTATTTTCTGTCTGTGGGGGACTCCTGTACTGAGCCGTGCAAGTGTTTAAATTGACCAAATCATGACATAGCTCCCAGATTGTGTTGTACCCAGGGCTTCAAGTGGGCTGGTACACTATAGTGGCAGTTCTCTGCTTCTACTTTATGAAATGAAGCATAGCAGCAAACTGGGATTTGTCCTTCAAGTGAGCCCCACATTTCTCTACAATATTGCATGTATTTTATGACCAAGCTAACTCTGTTCTTTGAGGTTAATGTATATAAGAGCACTCAACAATTCAATACGGCCTGAATTTGTATATACAGTACCTATATTCTACTGCATTGCGAGCAGCAAGAAGAAGCCGATAGAATAGTGAGTTCTGCATGTATGCAGGGAGGCCATTTGATAACCATGTCTTCTCTAAATTTGCCTAACTTTTCTTCTCTTTTTCCTGTGTAGAACAGCTACCCTTCCTCACTCCTCAACAGCGTAATTTCTGTATGCGATTACAGCCTCAGCTTCTGCAGTGGTGCTCTTCTGCTTGCAATATTCGTTTGCACTGAACTGAACTGAACACACCATTTCTCCATGATATGACTAAAGCAAAAAAATGTTGCCATGTCTAAGAATAGCCTATTCATTACAGCTTTATTACAAGCAAATATAAAGAAATAAAAAAAAGAAAGTTAAGTTAAATTAAGAAAGCTGATCCCGACACTCTCCTGAAATAAGACTGTGAGTCGCACCCTGTCATGGCATCGTAAAGAAGATATCACCGGCTGTCTGAACCGCTTACAATGACACTGGTACCGTAAATATGCATCCTTTTCCCTTCTTGGTCACTATTTGTTTTTATTTTAATTACAGTTATACACGTTTATGTATGTATGTGTGGAAGAAATTAAATTAGTAACCCTTTTCTTTCTTTTTTTTTTTTTACTATTCCAAAGGAGACTGTTGAACACCATTCCCTTGGTTTACTATCTTAACATTTCAAGAATGTTGAAGATTTTCTCTCTTTTTTTTTCTTTTTTTTATAGTTTATGTCTTATAGTAGATATCTCTATTTTATTTCACATACACCGCTGCTGGGGGCTTGTTTTGTTTTGGACGTGCTCTGTCTCTAGGTATGTCAGAGGACTGGGACTTTGTGAAGTGTGGGTCAGCCTCACGTGGGGAGGCAAAGCGGGGTGGAGGGACTAGGGAGGGAGAGAAAGAGAGCAAGCTATCGGGAAGGAGAGAAAGAGATCAAGCTATCTGTAATCTATTCTTTTAATCCTTGTAGTTATAATTACCAACATAACAACAGACTGAATGGCAATAACCCCTGGGAAAATTTGAAATTAAGGTCAAAGCAGTCTCACTTTTGGTTAAGACTACAAAATGACATCAAAAATTAAGAATCAATGTCTCCAAGACAGGGCAGTTTATTTTGTGAACTGGAATGTTAAAGGCCTGAACCACGAATTAAAAAGAAAGAAAGTATTCCTTCACCTGACAGGTCTAAACGCTAAAATAGTATTTTTACTGGAGACCCACTTATTAAGCAAGGATCAGTTCCGGCTGCAAAAAGACTGGACAGGCCAAATGTTCCATTCCAGCTTTACAAAAAAAAACTAGAGGTGTGGGAATTCTTATACATAGAACTGTCTCATTTGTAGTATCAGATGTTGTATCTGATCCTGAAGGGAGATACATTATTGTTATGGGTAATTTATTTAATTGTAAAGTGATTTTGATAAATGTTTATGCATCCAATGTGGACGATAGGGAATTCATCCAAAATGTATTTGCATCCATTCCCAATGTGAACACTCATAAAATTATAATGGCTGGGGATTTTAATTGTGTTTTAAATCCAGACCTAGATAGGTCTCCTGCCACAGGGGCAATAACATCTAACACTGCAAAGACAATTACACAGTTTGTAACTGACCACAACTTATCAGACCCTTGGAGATTTCTAAACCCAAATTCAAGAACATATTCCTTCTACTCACCAGTGCATCATTGCTACTCAAGAATTGGTTATTTTTTTTGTAGATAACCATTTCTTGCCTACAATTAAATCCTGCAAGTACGACGCTATTGTTATTTCCGACCATGCCCCCCTGATCCTGGAGATAAAATCATTATGCCCCACATACTCATCTCGCAGATGGCGTCTTAACCCACTTTTATTAGCAGACGAGAACTTTACTTTATATCAAAACAAATCATTTTTTTTCTAGAGACAAATATATCCTCAGAGGTCTGAGCATGGACACTCTGGGAAACACTGAAGGCCTTCCTAAGAGGACAGATTATCTCATATCTTTCCCACAGAAATAAACTGGAAAGCAAGCAGGTATCAAAGCTAACCAACAAAATCACTAGAATAGATGAAGAACACGCCAGGTGTCCAAGTGAGGCTCTTCATAGGAAAAGGCAGGCTCTGCATTCAGAGCTCAACCTCTTAACAACTAAAGAAACTGAACAACTCATTTTTAAATCAAAACATCATTACTATGAACATGGAGAGAAAGCTAATAAGCTCTTATCTCAACAAATCCACAAGCAAGAAGTTCACAATGCAATCCCAGCAATTACCAACACAAATGGAGACAAAATCATTGACCATAAAAATATAATGCACACATTTAGAGATTACTATAAATACTTATATTCTACTGAGTTTAAAGAAGACAAGACACAATCTAATGCATTTCTGGATGCGTTACAGATACCACAAATAGATACTCTTAGTGCAGAGGAATTGGATGAACCTCTAGTGCTACCAGAATTACTAGATGCTATAAAGTCACTTCAGAGTGGGAAAGCAGCAGGCCCCGATCACCACCTTGCCGAATTTCATAAGAATTTCTCCACTCAGCTAGCTCCCCTTCTATTAGCAACATTAACAGAAGCTAGAGACAATAAAATTCTACCTCAAACTTTTCGTGAAGCATCAATCACCGTCTTCCCTAAACAAAATAAGGATGTATTACAATGTGTATCATACAGACCAATTTCACTTCTGAATAATGATGTTAAAGTACTCTCCTAAGTCCTAGCTAGAAGGATGGAGAAAGTGCTACCTTCAGTAATATCATAAGATCAAACTGGATTTATTAAAGGCCGCCATTTAGCGTCCAATCTTCGACGCCTGTTTAATGTAATATACTCACCCGCAAAGTCAAATATCCCAGAGATTTTATTATCCTTGGATGCAGAAAAAGCATTTGATATGATTGAATGGAACTACATTTTCACTACATTGGAGAAATTTGGGTTTGGGCCAAACATTTGTGCATGGATTAAACTACTGTATACCAATCCAGAAGCTTCAGTTTGTATTAACAACATTAATTCAGACTACTTTAAACTAAAACGTCGTACCAGACAAGGATGCCCCTTGTCACCACTACTCTGTTGAGCCACTGGCAGTTTACTTTCAAAATGCATCAGAGATAAAGGGGATTATCAGAGAAGGACTTGAACAGAAAATTTCTTTATATGCAGATGACTAGCAAAATACCCGCGCTTCGCAGCGGAGAAGTAGTGTGTTAAAGAGGTTATGTAAACATATATATACATAAACATATATACTTATATATACATATCTACATATACACATATCTACATATATACATATATATATACATATACACATCCACATATATATACATATATCAACATATATATACACATACATATATACATATCTACATACATACACATATATCTATCTATCTATCTATCTATCTATCTATCTATCTATCTATCTATCTATCTATCTATCTATCTATCTATCTATCTATCTATCTATCTATCTATCTATCTATCTATCTATATATATATATACATCCCCGTGCTTTGCAGCGGCGAAGTACTGCTTTTAAATTTTTATTAAGAAGAAAACCTTTTTAAACTGAGGTAAAATCTACCACTAACAATTTGTTAAGGATGTGTTTTTTTGTGTAGCTGACTTCACACAGCCTCTCCGCTGTTTTATAAACAAACGTCATATAAGGTCTTCCTTTTTCGTTGCTTTGCCAACGGAAGCAGCCTTTTTATTTAATCCTGTTTTTACGATTGTTCTGTTTGTATATCACGTTGTCAGTTCAGCACTCTGGTTGTAATATGACCAAGCTGTGCAAGCACACTCTTGAGAATGCAACGTATAGTTGTACAGGAGAAAAGCAATCTTGCCTGAAATCAATGGCAACCTTTTGTAGGTCTATGAACTTAATTTAAACTTTAGGTTTACACGGTGCTTTCTTTCCGAAGTACCTGCACTCATGAATATGTCTGTATGCGTCAGTCGCTCAAATCCCCGCGGTTCGCACCGGTGAAGTTCTGCTTTTAAATTTTTATTAAGAAGAAAAGAAAACCTTTTAAAATTGAGGTAAAATATACCAATAACAGTTTGTTAAGGAACTGTTTTTTTTGTGAAGCTGCCTTCACTCGAGTGATCACTTCAAGCTTTAAGCCTGAGAAATCACCCCGTAAATGCACACATTTAATTGCACATCTATCTATCCATCTATCTCTATATATATATATATATATATATATATATATATAGCAAAATACACACGCTTCGCAGCGGCGAAGTACTGCTTTAAAATTTTAAATAATAAACTGAGGGAAATTATACCAATAATTATTTGTTAAGGATCTCTTTGTATACCATGTTGTCAGTTTGCCCCTCCGGTTGTAATATGACCAAGTTGTGCGCTGAGCTTACTCTTGAGCATGCAACGTATAGTTGGCCATGTGAAAAGCAAATCAAGAACAACAAGACCGCGCCAGCTGCGGAGCTCAGCTCAGAGCGAAATGAAGTGAATGAAATGAGGTGAATGGGAGGGGAGATGATCACGTGACTCCAACACCCGCCTTAACTCTCCATCCCTCCACAAACACAGACTCTTGGATCCCAACTCTCCTTTATATATATATAGATAAATAGCAAAATACCTGTGCTTCGCAGCGGAGAAGTAGTGTGTTAAAGAGGTTATGAAAAAGAAAAGGAAACATTTTAAAAATAACGTAACATGATTGTCAATGTAATTGTGTTGTTATTGTTATGAGTGTTGCTGTCATATAATATATGTGTATGTGTATATGTATATATATATATGACAGCAACACTCATAATAATGACAACACAATTACATTGACAATCATGTTACGTTATTTTTAAAATGTTTCCTTTACTTATTCATAACCTCTTTAACACACTTCTTCTCCGCTGCGAAGCGCGGGTATTTTGCTAGTATATATATATATATATATATATATATATATATATATATACAGTGGTGTGAAAAACTATTTGCCCCCTTCCTGATTTCTTATTCTTTTGCATGTTTGTCACACAAAATGTTTCTGATCATCAAACACATTTAACCATTAGTCAAATATAACACAAGTAAACACAAAATGCAGTTTTTAAATGGTGGTGTTTATTATTTAGGGAGAAAAAAAATCCAAACCTACATGGCCCTGTGTGAAAAAGTAATTGCCCCCTGAACCTAATAACTGGTTGGGCCACCCTTAGCAGCAATAACTGCAATCAAGCGTTTGCGATAACTTGCAATGAGTCTTTTACAGCGCTCTGGAGGAATTTTGGCCCACTCATCTTTGCAAAATTGTTGTAATTCAGCTTTATTTGAGGGTTTTCTAGCATGAACCGCCTTTTTAAGGTCATGCCATAGCATCTCAGTTGGATTCAGGTCAGGACTTTGACTAGGCCACTCCAAAGTCTTCATTTTGTTTTTCTTCAGCCATTCAGAGGTGGATTTGCTGGTGTGTTTTGGGTCATTGTCCTGTTGCAGCACCCAAGATCGCTTCAGCTTGAGTTGACGAACAGATGGCCGGACATTCTCCTTCAGGATTTTTTGGTAGACAGTAGAATTCATGGTTCCATCTATCACAGCAAGCCTTCCAGGTCCTGAAGCAGCAAAACAACCCCAGACCATCACACTACCACCACCATATTTTACTGTTGGTATGATGTTCTTTTTCTGAAATGCTGTGTTCCTTTTACGCCAGATGTAACGGGACATTTGCCTTCCAAAAAGTTCAACTTTTGTCTCATCAGTCCACAAGGTATTTTCCCAAAAGTCTTGGCAATCATTGAGATGTTTCTTAGCAAAATTGAGACGAGCCCTAATGTTCTTTTTGCTTAACAGTGGTTTGCGTCTTGGAAATCTGCCATGCAGGCCGTTTTTGCCCAGTCTCTTTCTTATGGTGGAGTCGTGAACACTGACCTTAATTGAGGCAAGTGAGGCCTGCAGTTCTTTAGACGTTGTCCTGGGGTCTTTTGTGACCTCTCTTATGAGTCGTCTCTGCGCTCTTGGGGTAATTTTGGTCGGCCGGCCACTCCTGGGAAGGTTCACCACTGTTCCATGTTTTTGCCATTTGTGGATAATGGCTCTCACTGTGGTTCGCTGGAGTCCCAAAGCTTTAGAAATGGCTTTATAACCTTTACCAGACTGATAGATCTCAATTACTTCTGTTCTCATTTGTTCCTGAATTTCTTTGGATCTTGGCATGATATCTAGCTTTTGAGGTGCTTTTGGTCTACTTCTCTGTGTCAGGCAGCTCCTATTTAAGTGATTTCTTGATTGAAACAGGTGTGGCAGTAATCAGGCCTGGGGATGGCTACGGAAATTGAACTTAGGTGTGATACACCACAGTTAGGTTATTTTTTAACAAGGGGGCAATTACTTTTTCACACAGGGCCATGTAGGTTTGGATTTTTTTTCTCCCTAAATAATAAACACCATCATTTAAAAACTGCATTTTGTGTTTACTTGTGTTATATTTGACTAATGGTTAAATGTGTTTGATGATCAGAAACATTTTGTGTGACAAACATGCAAAAGAATAAGAAATCAGGAAGGGGGCAAATAGTTTTTCACACCACTGTATATATATATATATATATATATATATATATATACACAAACACATATATTATATATATATATATATATATATATACACATATATGTATACACACACACACACATATATATATATATATATATATATATATATATATGTATACATACATATACACACATACATGCAGTTTCAATAACATAGAAATCAATATAAACAACATTAACATCATTATCATATGAGAATATGAAGTAATATATAAGAAGCACATTTCATATAAATATAAATTATTAAACAGTAAAATCTTCTTCTATAATTTGCTACCGTGGCTATTCGTTTGTCTGTCCAGGATTTTAAATCACCTGTAGCTCGCAAACCGTTTCACCTATTGACTTGAAATCTGGTACACATATAGTACGTCACGTCTACTATCCGCTTTATGGGTGATGATTATATTACTCTTTTTATCTTTATTTTATTTTATTGTAGAATCAACTCCTATCTGCGCACACCAGGGCAGCCGTGGGCGGATGCGTATGGTGTATTCACTCCATGTTATCGTGCATTGCGCTGTCACTGGTATTTTGATAAAAGAATTTGAACAACATATAAGAAGCGTATAAATTATTAAACAGTAAAACATTAACATTTAAGAAGTAAAGTTACATTAAGTACTACTGCAGTGCCTTCGGGTATACCTCATTTTTTGTTTGCCCATTACATGCTTAAATGTATACATTTTTTGGTGCACCTACCCGAGAACACGCGACATATAACCGAGCGTGGGAGAAGCATGGATTTTAAACACGCGTTGAGTTCATCTGCTGGTCTCCCTCGTGGAATAACTGGTAATGTTTGACTAAAATCTACAGCGAGTAAAACGACATTACCTCCTATTTTTTTTTTTACGATCTCTGAGATCTTGCTTTTTTCGGTTCAAGGCTTCATAAGCTCTTTTATGTTCTATGGTGTACTTATCCCAAACCATCATCTGTGAATGTTGCAAGACTTTCGCCTTGTATGTAGATTGGGGTAATTACATTCATTGCATTCCTAGTCTGAATCACAATCTGATTGTATGGGTGGTTACCTGGCACTGTAGGGTTGCCACCCGTCCTTTAAAATAAGGAATCGTCCCGTATTTGAGAATGAAATTGCGCGTCCCGTTTTGAATCAATACGGGACGGGATTTGTCCCATATTTTTTTTATCATTTTTTTTAAAGCAGCGTCTCATGCAAATCATCCCACACGCATTTTATGAAGATGCCTCCTTTCCTACTTTTGATTGGGTAATACTTGATGTCATCGTTAGTTTGATTGGTCTTTTTAACTGTCCAGTGAGGAGGGCGGGTCTTTTAAGTAGAGTCTGCAAAGTGTTGGCACTGGGATGTGGCACCCGCTGCAGTATGCGTCCCTTATTTTTTTGTATTAAAAGTGGTAACCCTACCTGGCAGGTAACACTTATGTTTGGTCATGAAGTCGTCTAAAATCCGCCACGTGCCCTCTTTTAATTGTGAGAAGCAGATATATATAGCCAAATTCTCGCGCTTCGTTGCGGCGAAGTACTGCTTTTAATTTTTTAAGAAGAAAATAAAACCTTTTTAAACGGATCGAAAATATACCAATAACAATTTGTTAAGGATCTGTTTTTTTGTGAACCTCGCTTTTCACAGCTGTCGCGCTACGGCGTGTGTTTCGTTTATTTGACAGTATGTAGATCGTGGTAATTACATTCATGGCATTCGTTTTCTGAATCACAATCTGACTGTATGGATGGTTACCTGCCAGGTTACGCTTGTGGTTGGTCAGGAAGTCGCCTTACATCCGCCACGTGCCCTCTTTCTGTTCCCAGAAGCTGATCATAGAATGGTTGTAATAGTTTACTTTCAAATAATGCAAAGAGTATGCGACACGTGTTTCTCCCTAATTCTGGGCTCATCAGGCATACACACTCACTGCATCCCCTCTTGGGAATCGAATCTCTATCGTCAGCGGCAGAGTTGAAGCCCCTAACGTTGCAGTCAGCAAGTCGGCTAACATCCGCCATGTGCCATCTTTCAGTTGCAAGAAGCAGATCATAGAATGGTTGAAACTGTTGCCCCTAACGTTGCGCTACGGCGTGTGGTTCGTTTATACCTCGTGTCTTCTCATTAAACTTTTATCTCGCGAATATGTTATTGCAATCCGCAGCGGGAGCGTTTCTATAAACTTAATTTAAACTTACGTTTTACACCGTGCTTTGTTTCCCTTATGAACATGCTTGTATGCTTCATTCGCTCCCTTCTCAATTGTTTAATTAATTTTTTGTTCTTCGCTGTTTGCGGCTCCTCCTTCATTTGTCCCTACTGCGTTCATAGTCTTTTCACGTGATTACGTGGGAGGCGTGATGACGTGACACTCAACTCCTCCTCCCACGGCCATTGAGCTGCCATCCATTACAGTATATTGTGAAAAAAGAGGTTCCAGTTATGACCATTACGCGTTGAATTTCGAAATGAAACCTGCCTAACGTTTGTAAGTAAGCTGTAAGGAATCAGCCTGCCAAATTTCAGCCTTCCACCTACACGGGAAGTTGCAGAATTAGTGATGAGTCAGTCAGTCAGTCAGTCAGTCAGTCAGTCAGTCAGTGAGTCAGTGAGGGCTTTGCCTTTTATTAATTAGTATAGATATGGTACTGTATACATCAGACCCACAAAATACTGTGCCTACAGTCCTAACAGCACTAACAGAATTCCAAAAGATTTCTGGTCTCTGAATTAATTTGACTAAAAGTGTGCTCTTTCCAGTGAATTCTCAAGCACACAATATTAGATTGGACACCTTCCCTTTTATCATCGCAGATCAGTTCAAATATCTAGGGGTAAACATCACAAGTAAACATAAAGCTCTTTATCAACAAAATTTTGCTGTCTGTATGGAAAAAATCAAGCAAGACTTGAATAGATGGTCAACCCTTCATCTCACTTTAGCTGGAAGAATTAACATTGTTAAGATGAATATCCTCCCTAAGCTTCTCTTTTTATTTCAAAATATTCCAATATACATCAATAAATCATTCTTTAAGAAATTAGATTCAACCATAACCACATTTATTTGGAATTCAAAACATTCACGTATCCAAAAAGTGACCCTACAAAGGCCAAAGGCAGAAGGTGCTATGACTCTGCCTAACTTTCAACTTTACTACTGGGCAGCAAATATACAACATATAAAAAACCTGGACATTGACACAAATAGATGAACATATGCAGGCTTGGTCTGCAATAGAAATAGAATCCCGCAGTTCATCTTTATATTCCTTGCTTTGCGCCCCAATAAATGCAAATTATCACCAATATATACTAATAACCCAATAGTGCTTCACTCACTCAGAATATGGAACCAATGTAGGAAACATTTTAAGACAGAGAATCTTTTATCGGTGGCACCACTACACGAGAACCACCTTTTTCAACCATCGCAAACATATGCAGTTTTTAATGTCTGGAAAACATTTGGGATTAAATCACTTAGAGATCTGTACATAGACAACGTCTTTGCATCCTATGAACAATTACATTCTAAATTTAACTTTCCAGCAACACATTTATTTCACTATCTTCAAATTAGAAACTTTGTTAAACAGAACCTGCCCGATTTCCCTCATCTCATCAAGAGGACAATGGGAAAAGGATCTCTCCCTCAACATATCAGAAAAGGAGTGGAAGGTAGCAATGCAGAGAATTCACTCGAGCTCCATATGTGCAAAGCATACAATTATTCAACAAAAAATTATATATCGAGCACATCTGTCTCGCTTAAAATTATCCAAAATGTTTCCGGGGCAAGATCCAACCTGCAAACGCTGCAATCAAGTTCCATTCTCACTGGGTCACATGTTCTGGGCCTGCACCAAACTAACATCATTTTGGACCAAGATTTTTAAATGCCTTTCAGACAGCCTTGGTGTCACAATCCCTCCTAATCCACTAACAGCTGAGTTTGGCGTACTTCCAGAGGGGCTTAAAATGGAGAAGGACAAACAAACTGTAATTGCCTTTACTACACTATTGGCACGTAGACTTATCTTGCTCAATTGGAAGAATCCTAACTCTCCCCTTTTAAGTCAATGGGTAACTGATGTTATATATTATTTGAAATTGGAAAAAATAAAATTCTCACTTAGAGGATCTGTGCAGAAATTTTTCCAAACCTGGCAGGATCTAATCAATAACATTTTAGAATAAGCTTTTAAAGCCCTGAGGAAGCAGATTCTCTCACTTTTTTGTCTTCTCCATTTATCTATATTCACTTAATACTCTATCTATTTGCTTATTTTTACTAGGTTTAAATTTTATTCTGCTGGCCATGCTCTCTTTCTCAGGGGTGGGGGTTGATTTGTTTTCAATCCTATTCTTATAAAATTGATGTATTTGTATGGAATGTTGTGTGATTTCAATAAAATCAATAAAAATTTAAAAAAAAAAAAAAAAAAAAAAACATTAGCTAATTTTGTTTTTTCTATAATGTCACCAAATTTCAATCAAATCCTTCAAGGCATTTTTTAAATTTTGGAGTATTCATTTTTTCTAGGAGGATTGGGTTTACTGATAAATATTGATATATTGAAATGTCCTTTCTTAGCAGATACCTTCTGACAAAAATGTACCATCTGACCAAATTTCACCTGTTTATCTAATTGGGAAAGAGTGTTTTTGTTGATGAGTGAATGAGTGCGTGACACAGTCAGTTTTGCATTATTTTTATTTGGGGCGGCACGGTGGCACAGTGGGTAGCGCTGCTGCCTCGCAGTTGGGAGACCTGGGGACCTGGGTTCGCTTCCCGGTTCCTCCCTGCGTGGAGTTTGCATGTTCTCCCTGTGTCTGCGTGGGTTTCCTCTGGGCGCTCCGGTTTCCTCCCACAGTCCAAATACATGCTAGTTAGGTGGATTGGCATTTCTAAATTGTCCCTAGTGTGTGCTTGGTGTGTGTTTGTGTGAGTCCTGCGGTGGGTTGGCACCCTGCCCGGGATTGGTTCCTGCCTTGTGCCCTGTGTTGGCTGGGATTGGCTCCAGCAGAACCCTGTGACCCTGTGTTCGGATTCAGCGGGTTGGAAAATGGATGGATGGATGGATATATATATATATATATATATATATATATATATATATATATATATATATATTCACGGCATTCGAAGTCTGTGTCACAATCTGATAGTGTGGGTGGTTACCTACCAGGTAACGCTTTGTGGTTGGCCAGCAATCTGCTAACATCCGCCACGGTGCCCTCAGTTTGTGAAGAGCAGATTATAGAATGGTTGAAAAATAGTTTACTGTCAAATAAATGCAAAGAGTACACGACACGTGTTTCGCCCTCATTCTGGGCTCATCAGGTGTACACACTCCACTGCACTCCCTCTCGGGAATCGAACCTCGGACGTCAGCTATATATATACATATATATATATATATATATGGAAGCGAAGGTTTGTGATACAGTTTGCATATTAGCAGCTGGACCTCGGATAAGCGGGAGACAATGGATGGATGGATAGATCCACAAAGGGAGAAAAATGAAGCACGTATTATAAAGTAGTTTTTATTCCTGAGCTTTCAGTCCCTACCAGGAGCCTTCATCAGAGGATAATGCTTAGACTTACAAGAATCAAAGGCAATATATAGCACAACTTGTTGGGGTGGCGGCGATGGGGGGGGGGTACAGGTCGTAACGTTTTATTTATTATGAATATGTTATTATGAATATATATATATATATATATATATATATATATATATATATATACAGTATATATATATATATTCACGGCATTCGAAGTCTGTGTCACAATCTGATTGTATGGGTGGTTACCTACCAGGTAACGCTTGTGGTTGGCCAGCAATCTGCTAACATCCGCCACGGTGCCCTCCGTTTGTGAGGAGCAGATCATAGAATGGTTGAAATAGTTTACTGTCAAATAAATGCAAAGAGTACGCGACACGTGTTTCGCCCTCATTCTGGGCTCATCAGGCGTACACACTCCACTGCACTCCCTCTCGGGAATTGAACCTCGGACGTCAGCGCCAGAGGCGATGCCCCTAACGTTGCGCCACGGCGTGTGGTTCGTTTATTTGACAGCATGTAGATCAGAGTAATTATATTCACGGCATTCGAAGTCTGTGTCACAATCTGATTGTAAGGGTGGTTACCTACAGATTGCTGGCCAACCACAAGCGTTACCTGGTAGGTAACCACCCATACAATCAGATTGTGACACAGACTTCGAATGCCGTGAATGTAATTACTCTGATCTACATGCTGTCAAATAAACGAACCACACGCCGTGGCGCAACGTTAGGGGCATCGCCTCTGGCGCTGACGTCCGAGGTTCGATTCCCGAGAGGGAGTGCAGTGGAGTGTGTACGCCTGATGAGCCCAGAATGAGGGCGAAACACGTGTCGCGTACTCTTTGCATTTATTTGACAGTAAACTATTTCAACCATATATATATATATATATATATACAGTATATATATATATATATATATATATATATATATATACATACTAGGGGACTTCACCCCCTACTCACTTTGCTCGCCAACCCCCCAGCCTGCGCTACGCACCAGCCACTTCGCGTCCCTGCCACTTGCATTTGTGGAATTTACTTTCACCAAACAACAAATCTTTTAATTCTCGAGGATACGCCTCTTCATTGGGAAGAAACACTACCTGAAATTGACCGAACACCATTTTGAGTTCTTTCAATAAAATGAAGACTTTCTGATAAAACAATCTACTTATGAAAGTCAGAATATCCTGAGCCGATGTAGCAGGTGTTTTCAAGAATCTCCGGATTTCTGGCCATTGTGGAGTAATGGATCGTAATGTGGTGAATTATTAGACAGAAATGTCAAATCATGTTTTGCTTTTGGATAAACACGAATATCTACTCTGTTTTTATTATTTCTGTCTTTCGAAACTATTATCACTGATAATTTGTCACATGTTGATTTATTATATATGCATGCGTGGTCTTCCTGATTCATATAGAAATCCAAGAAAACTTCTTTGTCTGTGTTTTGCAGATAAATTTTGTGTAAAGTGCGATACTTTTGGACGTATGGATTTGTATCCATTATTGGCTGTATAATTTCTAATATGTCCGATCATTTAACTCTTTCGATTCTATGTTGCATCGCTTCTCCGTGATCATAAATATACACCTGACAGAATTGTGGTTTCTTCAAAATTAAACCTGTCATTGCTTTAATTGTTGCTGGAACACAGATTCTCATAGCGTATGGTCCATTCTTGTGTAAATCTACGTTTTGAGCATTGAATGATGCGAATGCAAAAAGATTATTGAAGACTCGGATATTTTGCCTGTAATGTTTGTGGATTTCACTTTCCACAAACATCAAATCTGTATTTTGCTCTGCATGTGTATCGCGCCTACTTATTTTTTGAGTCTTTTGCATTCCACTGTTTTCATTATCTCTAATTTCTCTGCATGTGTTTGGCCCCCTTGTTTTTTAACCTCTTTATGACATTTTACTTTGTTTTCTACTCTTTGTCTTTTATTTCTGACCTCGCTTTGTCCTGCTTTTTTTTTCAATTACACCTGGTCCGTGCTGATTATTTTCCCTTTTTTTGAGTAATAATTTCCATTTGTTTGTGCTACTGTGATCTTTACTAACTTTTTTTTTGATACTTTCTAATTTTCCTGCTTTCATATTCTTTAACTTTCTCTGCATGTGTATCGCACCAGCATTTTTGAACATCTTTATGAGGTTCTACTTTGTCTTTTACTCTTTGTTTTTTATTTCTGAGCCCAATTGGACCTGCTTTTTTTCCAATTCCACTTGTTCCGGGCTGATTATTACTTTTCTTATTTTCTGAATTTGCACCTAGATTATTGTTTTTCTTTTTTGCATTTTTTTCTCTCCAATGCTTTTGGCTCTCTTTTCTCTGCACTGCTCTTTCTTCTTCGCTTAGTCATCGATGTTTCATCTATAACGTATTGTCCTTATACGCTTATATGCGCTGAGAGCCCAGAATCTGTGTCTGTTAAAAGCCTTTACACGACTGAGTGTTTTGCTGCCTGTGGTCTTATTTGATATTGGTTGTAAGTAGGGCGTGTCTTGCGAGAATCTCATGTTCTTCGTCCCTGCGAGACAGTCCTGGGTCAGGCCTTGGCACAGTCTCATGTTTAAGGTCCCCACGAGATGCTCCGTGGCCAATGTCTTTCGTCTCGCGGGTCTTTTAAGTGTCTTCCGTGAAGATCATGTCTCGTCTCCCTAGTCTCTCTCTCCAAGGATTTTATATATATATATATACATGTCCTCTTTAATAAAATCCCTGTGTGTGTCCAGGTGTCTGTGTGTGGGTGTCTTCTGGTGAAGTACGCATGCGTGGGGCACGGTGCAATGCGCGATATTACTGTCAGAGAAAATTACAGGTGTTTTACGGAAATACAAACCAGTATTACTGCGAGAGGAAATTAAAGGTACACAATACAGTGACGCTTATTACAGCCACATACAACCAAGTATTACTGTCAGAGAAAATTAAAGGCATATTACCGACACGCACACCTGTATTACCGCCAGAGAAAATTAAAGGTATATTACGGACATACAAGCCAGCGGACGTACAAGACAGTATTACTGTCACAGAAAATTAAAGACACACAATACACGGCGGCAGCCCATGAAGAACGGTCAGCTCAGCAAGTAAACATCAACAAAAGAAAGGCTGAAAGAAAGAAAAATACGACCAACAAAAAGAATGAGGTCAAGGTCCCTTGCCATTTAATATAGACTGTTCCTACTAATGTTTATGCACTACTGTTCTAGCGCCTGTTATTGTAACGGGCTTAATGACTAGTATATATATAGTGTGGCAGGTGGCCGGGTGCGGCCCTCAATCAGCCACCTATTTAAGGAGCCGCCGCCCAGCAATCAAGGCTGGAGTCGGGTGAGGAGGTAGACGAGGTCTGAGGAGGCGGCAGGAGGAGCCCTGTGTGTGTTGTGGAAAGGAAGAAGAAAGTGGCTGGTGAAAGCCTGGACTTTGAGGGACTGTGGGGATTTGGTGAGGTGCACGTAAGGACTTGTATAAAATAGTGAATATTGTAAATAAACGTGTGGTGATGGACTGCAACGTGTCTGCCTGTCTGTGTCCGGGCTGTACCCTTCTACAGAGGCGTAGTCGACAGGAT
Source organism: Erpetoichthys calabaricus (assembly GCF_900747795.2). Lineage (NCBI taxonomy): Eukaryota > Metazoa > Chordata > Cladistia > Polypteriformes > Polypteridae > Erpetoichthys > Erpetoichthys calabaricus. The sequence goes on along the minus strand of NC_041401.2, from coordinate 142,191,859 downwards.
GCTGCACCTGGCACAAGGTGCGGACCTGCATTCAAAATATTGTCTGTGGAAGGCCCGGCACAGCAGGCGAGCTCACCCACGTGCCGCAGGGGCGGCGTGCACCGAACCCCGCAGAGAAATGTGGAGTCGCAGACCATGAGCGGTCTGCTTTCAGACTTTGTATTTCAGGGGCAGCTTGGGAGCGCGGTGGCAGCTAGGAGAGCTGCCTGGAAGGAAATGCTGCAGCCGCAGCAGCCGCGGAGCTGCCCAGAACCTCGCCCTCGAGTGTGGAATGAGGGTGAGGAGGCCGCAGACCGAAGGTCCCTCCTCGTAGCAGGCACGGGATTGGGCAGCGTGTCCTGTCCTCCCGCCAACGATTGGTCAGAGGCGGGAGCAGGGAATGTCCGTCTCGTGCCGAGAAGAAACCCGAGTGGGCAGCCAGGAAGTGTCCACAGAGAGCAGTCGGTGAGTGGAACTACTCGCGAGGTAAGCCCACCGCCGTCTGCTTCTCTCTCCTTGGCGGCGATATTGCAGGAGCTGAAAAAGCAACTGCGCCTTGTGCTGTCGCCGCCGGCCGAGCGATGTGCCCTCCGGGCGGAGACGCTGGACTCAGGAGGGATGGCAGTGGCGTCGGATCGAGAGCCGCAGGCAGAAGAGGATCTGCGCACTGCAGGAGCTCCTGGACGGAGAGGCACAGCGGGGAAGGTAAGGGAGACTGACCCCGTTAAGCTCCGGACGCCAGCGAGGCTGGGTCTGCCCTCTTACAATGGGCAGATCCGAACCGCTGTGGCGTCACAAAGTAAACGGAGGAAGCGGCTTGGGGAAGCCAGTTCCTCCGATAAGCGAGGACATGCTGCTGGGTGCGCGTGTCCCGCAAAGGGCCGTCCTCTGCGAAGGCAGAGGAGAATCCCGCAGCTGGAGAGGTCGAAACGGAGAGTAATCCCACTGGTGATTCCGTGGCGGGGAGCACGGACTGCTCGGGCTGGGAAGCCGAGAAAGGGAGCATCGGGGCGCCGATCGGGGCCGAGAGCGTTGGCCCAGCTGAGGACGAGCCGAGGGGCTGCGTCAGGGCAACGCCTCCGCCCTTGTTTTTCTTTTGGATTTGCAGGATCGGGCCCTAGGCTACAATGTGTTGGCTTGCCGCCGAGGGGTTCCCGTCCTCCCGGAATGGTTCGCTGGTCCCAGGAGGTCTCAGCTAGCGGGGGAGTCATGTGGCAGGTGGCCGGGTGCGGCCCTCAATCAGCCACCTATTTAAGGAGCCGCCGCCCAGCAATCAAGGCTGGAGTCGGGTGAGGAGGTAGACGAGGTCTGAGGAGGCGGCAGGAGGAGCCCTGTGTGTGTTGTGGAAAGGAAGAAGAAAGTGGCTGGTGAAAGCCTGGACTTTGAGGGACTGTGGGGATTTGGTGAGGTGCACGTAAGGACTTGTATAAAATAGTGAATATTGTAAATAAACGTGTGGTGATGGACTGCAACGTGTCTGCCTGTCTGTGTCCGGGCTGTACCCTTCTACAATAGGTATATACAGGTATATATATACAGTAATCCCTCGCTACTTCGCGGTTCACTTTTCGCGGATTCACGACTTCGCGGGTTTTTAAATACAAGTGATTGCCCGCCTATCGCGGAAGTTATGTTCCAGACCCATCAGCAACAGGAGAAAATCTGCGATATAGAAAGACCATATAAATAAACATTTTTATAGTTTAAGCCTTAAAATACCCATCCCACATGCTTTAAACACATGTAAACTTATAAAACACACTTTGTTAACACATATGATATGTGGATGTCGGGCTAAGGATATGAGTAACATCTCACTATTATAAAACATTTTAACTTCACGCAAGACAAGACAGTGAGACAGGAAAATTGGTGATGTACAGGCTTAAAATTATTGACACGCAGAGCGACAAGCAGCACAAAGCCAGCACAAAGTCCACTTCTCCTTAGTGTTCATTCAGCTCCCCACCCCCTTGACAATGCGAAGTGGCAGGAGCGTACTGTGCTTCCAGGGAGGGGGGGTTTGAGTGAAGGTGCGTTCAGCTCTCACACACCCACACACACACACACACACACACTCCTCGCGCAGAGCGACAAGCAGGCATTTTGGCAGAAGCAGCACAAAGTCCATTTCTGCTCAGCGTGAGTTCAGCTGCCCCCCTTCACAAAGCGAGTGCAGACACATTGACGTCTGATCGCTGCGTGCAGTGTGCAGTGTTGGTCTGAGGTGTTTAAAAATGTAGAAAGTGTTTAAGAGCATAGGAAGTGTTTATAAGAGCGTGGGAAAGGTTAACAAGAGAGTGAGAAAGGTTTATAAGAGTGTGGGAAGGGTTTATAAAGCCTTAAAATATGTATAAATAATAAAATAAATATAGGTCGCTACTTCGCGGATTTTCACCTATCGCGGGGGGCTCTGGAACGTAACCCCCACGATAGGTGAGGGATTACTGTATATTGTAAGAACTGGACGCTAGGGGTCACTGTTGTCCCCCTTTAACCCCAACAGACAGATACAGGGTCACAGATTAAAAGCACCAAGAAGTTACTTTTTATTCTTCTTTCTTCTTATACAGTGCCCCAAGCACCACAGCCACAAATAAATAAACACAATTCTCTCTTTCTTTCTCCACTGCACCACCCAGCAAGCTTTGTCCACATCCACCTGACTCTCCAGCAGTCCTTTGACCTGGAAGTGTTTCTCCTCTTCTGTTCACATGACTTGCCTGCACTTCCGGGTCAGATGGAAAACCGGCTTTTTTCTTCAGCCCGAAAGTGCTTCGGGACTTCTGTCCTTGTGACTTGGGAGTACTTCCGGGCTATGTATGAGACATGGCTCCTCCGTTCCTCTCACAGCTGCTCCTGGCTGAGAAACCAAACTACAAGTCCCAGGATGCCCTGCGGGGATCCGGAGCACCATTACACTCCAGGGGAGCTGCCATCTAGCATTTTGGGGGAGGCAGTGTCCTGGGAAAAGTGCCTTCCCCAATCCTTCCATTTCAGGGGCATCCTAGCTTGTCTCCTACAATATATAATATATATATATATATATATACAGTACTGTGCAAAAGTTTTAGGCAGGTGTGAAAAAATGCTGTAAACAAAGAATGCTTTCAAAAATGGAAGTGTTAATCATTTATTTTCATCAATCAACAAAATGCAGTGAATGAACAAAAGAGAAATCTAAATCAAATCAATATTTGGTGTGACCACCTTTTGCCTTCAAAACAGCATCAATTCTTCTAGGTACACTTGCACACAGTTTTTGAAGGAACTCGGCTGGAAGGTTGTTCAAAACATCTTGGAGAACTAACCACAGATCTTCTGTGGATGTAGGCTTCCTCACATCCTTCTGTCTCTTCATGTAATCCCAGACACACTCGATGATGTTGAGATCAGGGCTCTGTGGGGGCCATACCATCACTTCCAGGACTTCTTGTTCTTCTTTACGCTGAAGATAGTTCTTAATGACTTTGGCTGTATGTTTGGGGTCGTTGTCCTGCTGCAGAATAAATTTGGGGCCAATCATACGCCTCCCTTATGGTATTGCATGATGGATAAGTATCTGCCTGTATTTCTCAGCATTGAGAACACCATTAATCCTGACCTAATCTCCAACTCCATTTGCAGAAATGCAGCCCCAAATGATCAAGGAACCTCCACCATGCTTCACTGTTGCCTGCAGACACTCATTATTGTACCGCTCTCCAGCCCTTCGATGAACAAACTGCCTTCTGCTACAGCCAAATATTTCAAATTTTGACTCATCAGTCCAGAGCACCTGCTGCCATTTTTCTGCACCCCAGTTCCTATGTTTTCATGCATACTTGAGTCGCTTGGCCTTGTTTCCACGTCAGAGGTATGGCTTTTTGGCTGAAACTCTTCCATGAAGACTTCTGGCCAGACTTCTCTGGACAGTAGATGGGTGTACCTGGGTCCCACTGGTTTCTGCCAGTTCTGAGCTGATGGCACTGCTGGACATCTTCTGATTTCGAAGGGTAATAAGCTTGATGTGTCTTTCATCTGCTACACTAAGTTTCCTTGGCCGACCACTGCGTCTATGATCCTCAGTGTTACCCGTTTCTTTGTGCTTCTTCAAAAGAACTTGAACAGCACATCTTGAAACCCCAGTCTGCTTTGAAATCTTTGTCTGGGAGAGACCTTGCTGATGCAGTATAACTACCTTGTGTCTTGTTGTTGTGCTCAATCTTGCCATGACATGAAACTGTCTTCCACAACCTCACCTTGTTAGCAGAGTTTGGCTGTTCCTCACCGAGTTTTAAGCCTCCTACACAGCTGTTTCTGTTTCAGTTAATGACTGTGTTTCAATCTACGTGTGACATTGATGATCATTAACACCTGTTTGGTATAATTGGTTGATCATACACCTGACTATAATCCTACAAAATCCCTGTCTTTGTGCAAGTGTACCTATAAGAATTGATGCTGGTTTGAAGGCAAAAGGTAGTAACACCAAATATTGATTTGATTTAGATTTTTCTTTTGTTCGCTCACTTTGCATTTTGTAAATTGATAACAATAAACAATCTTTATTTATATTTCTGAAAGCATTCTTTGTTTACAGCATTTTTTCACACCTGCCTATAACTTTTGCACAGTACTGTATATAATTAGTAAAAGTTGTTAATCAAATATACCAGTTGTTTTTGAAATTATTATATGAAATCATGAAAAAGAGGACTGTGAAAAAAGACCACGTGTTTAAAAGAAATCAAAGGTTGCCATTCACCAGGCTATATTTAAGGATAAATATTGTCAGGTATTGGCTTAGGAAAGAAAAAAAAATTCAATTCATTCCACAGAGAAAATGTCTTTTGCAAAATGAGGTTTAGTTTGTTGATATTGTCTTTCATTTTCTTCTGCATATGTACATTTTGTTAATGCAGAAGAGGATGATTGTCAAGGAACAAGAGTGTATCTACAGTATATCATGACTAATTTAATCTGTTCATAAAGAGGACCAAATACGTCAGACTAGCTTCTGTGAGTGAGGCAAAGGTCCAGGGCAGAGGTCTGCCATCAACATCTAATTAAACAGCAACAAAACATAAAGAATATATAAGCATGAAGCTGAAAGCAAATCTGTGTCAAAACCAAAGTCAAAAAGCTATGAAACCTGGGTTAACAAAAGTTTTTTTTTCTTTATAAACAAAGTCTGCACAATAAAAGATTATACAGATTAGATAATTATTGTCATAAATAAGTTGACCGATAAAACCACATGATCAAACTGCCAGGCATCACACCAGCAAATGCAAGTTGCCAAACACACTAGTGACATGCTAGCAGTAGAAATATTGCTTTGTTTTTGTTTATACTTGTATTGTTATTATGGTGATTGCATTTATTTCTCATATATACCACCCTCTTTGAATACTTAGTTGCTTAAATGCTTTGTGTTAGTGGACAAGTGATAAGCCTTGTGCATGACATGTGACATCATGGCAACAAATGTCAGGAATGCTTATTTTTGCCAGTTGTTTTTGTTTTCATCCCACTGTTAATTTTTATTTCATTTTTTTACCTTTGTAACATCATTGCTTTACTATCGATCATTTAGGAAAATTCCTTTCTGGGTATAAACAATGAGGAAAGATGTTTACTTCATAAACGCATAAACATAGAAGTCATCTTTCTGCTTTTGAGCCAAACAGTACCTTATCCCAGGTCTTCATGGTGGCTGGTTGGCTATTTTGATTTTCCACTTCAGACCGCAAATCCTGTTTGCAGTGCAGCAAAATAAAGTACATAAGACATGGAATGTTAAAGAGGTCAAAGTGGTCTATGGATAAATAAGCTGGTTGTGGATTTTAAGGCAATATGTGGTCTGCTTAAAACAGAAATGAGTTTCAGAAGACTAGATAGAAAAAACTTTAAAATTAAAAATTTTTATTTCTTACCTGCCTTCAAGTTAAAGGTTATTGTTATTGCACAGAATACAGTGAAAGTTTTAAGAAATATAAATATTGTGACATATAGTACTAAGATCTAATCTTAAATTGTTAGTAAAGTTTGCAGAGAGTTTAACTGGCTAGGAAAAGAGCTCCTTATGTCAAATCTATTTTTGAAGCAATTTCAGACAGTGATGTTTTTGATTTTTTTTATTTTGACAGAAGTTAGAGAATGAACGAGAGAATGCAGATGAGAGATCAGAAACGGCATACTCTACTTCAAGTAAGGAATTTGGAAATAGAGGGTGGTGTTGGGACTGGGCCAATGTTGTCTTTTGGAATCCCTTTTTGCTATAGTTTCACTATTCTACTTAATATGTTTTGTTTTATGTGAACTAGAACACGATATTCTGTCTAATTTTGCTTTTATTTGCATTCACATCACTTCTCTGCAGCATACCATGTCCACAAGTATTTTTTCCTTTTCTCCTTCATCCAGAGATGTACATATTAAGATGACTGGCAACTTTTGACTGGCCTGGTATGAGTAAATGGGGTGGATACTTGAATGCGGCCAGTGGTGAACTGATAAAACATACAGTATTCACAGCTGAGGCTCTCTATATGTATGATGCTGACAGGATACACTTCAGCACCTCATAATCCAATAATGTAACATTGTAATGTTTGTGAATTTACATGGACAAATAAAGAAGGTGCTTAGACTTCCAAAACCAAATTCTGTTACATAAAATTAATATCTTACAGTTTTATATCTACTGTTTATCTTTGTTTCCTTGATGTACAGTATTTCTGAGGTAAAATCCTTTTTTTTATATCCACAACCATTGTTAGATCTGATTCCCATAATACAGAAATGTACAATCTGAATAAATTGGTGCATTAAACAACAAATTTCAGCACTCTAGGGAACAATTAATTTAAACAATAAGCTGGAAACATGGAAATGCAAATATGGTATGTACTTTGCCCTGCCTATCCCAGTTCAGACACAATATAACTACTATTAACAGAGACAATAATAGTGTCACACCTTATCCTGGAATACTTTATTGTCTTGCTTCTCATTTTCTGTGGCCAGGCAACAGCATGCAACACTTTTGCAACACTTGTGCCTGTTTGACATTATTAGTTGTATTATTATTATTATTAGAATTGTTAGCTGAGCTAGCGGCTGGCTAGCAGCTAGTGTGTTTACATGACTCAGCATAGTTTTTAAATATGGACTGAGGAAAGCATCTCCTGTGTGAGGGCCCCCGGGGATTTCACAAAAAGCACCTGTAGTAATATTAGGTAATGTTTTAAAAAAGAGTAGTTCAAACTTCAATTACAATTGCTACAAATCACAACTCTGTATTGGCATCAAAACCTAAAGTTTCAAAAGCCTTATCATAAAATGGATTTGAATAAATGCCTACCAGCAAGAGAAAGCAAAAGTTACCAATTACTTTTACTCACTCAAAAATTCCATTCTCAGTCTTTCCCTGTCTATCATATTGTAAACAAGAGCAAATAAGTGTGCACTATAGAAAACAATTGTGATTCATTCCGCAGGTCTATCGCATTATTTGTCCTTTTTTTAGTTTCATCAGTATTTTTCTTATCATATGTGCACATAACACTCCACAAATGTGTGCAATGCTAGCGGTTGATTGGTATTGTAAAATCAAGAACAATATGCAGGTGGACAGTTCTGTTGGCTTTTTAAAAAAATGTATTGCTTTGTTTTAATAAAAACTAGAGTGCAATCTGATTATTTCAGATTTATTATCGTGTGAAGAAAATACAATAAAATTCCACTCCGCACGCTTGACCAACCATTCCACCACTGCCTGGTGAGCCAAATCTTACTCCATAGGTTATTTAAAATATAATAACATCACAAACTATAATAGGTTGCTAGAACTAGGTAGCTAACCCTAACTCTAACCCTTTCACATACAGGTTAAAGAAATTTACATTAAAATTAATTTTGCTTGTGATTTTGCAATCCCAAAATACACTAAAAAGAGGTTTTAAAGTTTTTAATGTTGTTCTGGTGATGGTTGGTAGAAGAAAGAAACCATTGCTTCCTAAGAGTCTGGCAACACTGTACACTGTAATTTCTCACAAAGGGTTCAGATGAAAATGAGAAAGGGAAAAGTGACTTTTGGAAATTCAACATGAAAAAACCAATACTCCTAGACAAAAGCTGTAATCCAGTGAGGCTCCAGTCTCAGATGAGATTGTGCTTTTTCTGATGCTCATGTTTAAAATTTGTTCATGATCAAGGCAACACCCTATGAACCCCAGTGTTCTCCTTCTGTCTGATCCATATGGGAACTGTAGTCTTTGTTTCAACATTAGGACAAGATTGTAGAAGAGATGAAAATAAAAGGAAAAAAGTTTTTTTATATATAATTAACACCTTCCTTTTTTGGTGAATTTCATTGGTCTCAAAATGGAATAATTTTGAGATTTTTTTAAAAGTTTTCCTGAGGATTCAGTTTCACTGGAGTCATCGATTCATCACTTATAATAGGCTATAAGTAGCCCAAGCCCAGGCTCAGGTGGGTCCATGGTCTATGGTTTTAATTTGGATTTATTTTCATATTTCTATTTTCTAGTGTTTACAAGCTCTTGTTCTTTTTTGATAATGACAATTTCTTACCTATTTCTTTTGTTAATGTTTATTTACCAGATTCATGCTTCAAGGAAATTTAAGCACTTTGTGCATGAGAGAGGTGGTAAATGAAATGTATTAAATAATTGATGCCTTATGTTTTTGACTATTGTATAACTTTCCAAATACTATATTATTATTATGCAAAATGTATTCTGACCCATATAACAGAAATCAAACAAGTGGCTAGACTGCCTTTAGACTCAAGTATCAATTACAGGGAGCTCTGTCTTTAGCGGCAGTCAAGTCAATGTGAAAAGCATCCTTCTGGGATGGGGCAGGAAGGAGAAGAGCCTTCTCAGACTTTGGCATGTAATTAGGTGTCCTCCTTGGGTGGTGGCTTTCAGCTCGAGAAAAGGAGAGGACAACGTTAGTGTCAGCGCCCCCTCTCATCCCAAGGTGGAAATGCTTACCTCCTTAGAGTCTGGAAAATAGTTCCCAGACATGACATAATATCATTATCTGTATATCATTATCTGTGATGTGTGCGAGTATTTTATTTGCTATGCCTGCAGAAAGTATTTTGTAGAGCACAGGCAGACAGATGATAAATTTGTAGATTTTGGGATCTGTGGTGTCTTTTAGAGTAGATTAGATTACATTTGATACGTTTTATTAATCGTAAGGGAAAATATAAATGCAAACATCTTCTTCTTCATCTTCTTTCGGCTGCTCCCATTAAGGGTTGCCACAGCGGATCATCTTTTTCCATAACTTTCTGTCCTCTGCATCTGCTCTGTTACACCCATCACCTGCATGTCCTCTCTCACCACATCCATAAACCTTCTCTGAGGTCTTCCTCTTTTCCTCTTACATGGTAGCTCTATCCTTAACATCCTTCTCCCAATATATTCAGCATCTCTGCTCTGCACATGTCCAAACCAATGCAATCTTGTCCCTCTGGCTTTGTCTCCCAACCGTCCAACTTGAACTGACCCTCTAATGTACTCATTTCTAATCCTATCCATTCTCGTCACACCCAGTGCAAATCTTAGCATCTTTAACTCTGCTACCTCCAGCTCTGTCTCCTGCTTTCTGGTGAGTGCCACTGTCTACAACCCATATAACAAAGCTGGTCTCACTACCGTCCTGTAGACCTTCCCTTTCACTCTTGCTGATATCCATCTGTCACAAATTACTCCTGACACTCTTCTCCACCCATTCCACCCTGCCTGCATTCTCTTTTTCACCTCTCTTCCACAATCCCAATTACTCTGTACTGTTGATCCCAAGTATTTAAACTTATCCACCTTTGCCAACTCTACTCCTTGCATCCTCACCATGCCACTGATCTCCCTCTCATTTACACACATGTATTTTGTTTTGTTCCTACTGACCTTCATTCTTCTCCTCTCCAGAGCATATCTCCACCTCTCCAGGGTCTCCTCAACCTGCTACCTACTATCGCTACAGATTACAATTTCATCAGCAAACATCATAGTCCACAGGGACTCCTGTCTAATTTCGTCTGTCAACCTGTCCATCACCATTGCAAATAAGAAAGAGCTCAGAGCTGATCCCTGATGTAATCCCACCTCTACCTTGAATGCATCTTTCACTCCTACCGCAGACCTCACCACTGTCACACTTCCCTCGTACATATCCTGTACAACTCTTACGTACTTCTCTGCCACTCCCGACTTCCTCATACAATATCACAGCTCTTCTCAAGGCACCCTGTCATATGCTTTCTCCAGGTCCATAAAGATGCAATGTAACTCCTTCTGGCCTTCTCTATACTTCTCCATCAACACCCTCAGAGCAAACATTGCATCTGTGGTGCTCTTTCCTGGCATGAAATCATACTGCTGCTCACTAATCATCACCTCCCTTCTTAACCTATCTTCCACTACTTTTTCCCAGAAACATAAAAAGCAAATATATAGACTCATAGGATAAATAATACAAAGAATTTTTTATAAATGCAGCCTATGATAGGGGAGTCATCTGAGAATTTCAGTAGATGGCAGAGTAATGGTATTATACTGAAAGTCCATTGTGTAGTTGGTGAACAGGACATTTCCCTGAGGTGCCACAAGGATACACGCCACCATTCCTGACACACAGTCCCTGAGCCTTAGAAATGTTCAGGTAGTCCACGATTCAGAAGATTGTGGGGGCATAGCCTTGATCTTTTTCTCCAGTTGATGAAGCAGAATGGTGTTAAAGTCAAGTCAAAGAACATTATCCTGACTGTGGGTGCCAGCTTTGTCAAAGTGGGAGTGGGCTCTGTAGAGCATATGCAAGTGAAAAATGAGAATCACTGTGACTTTGTGAAACTCAGAGAGATGTTGGTTAATGTAAATATGAAGGATCTTTGGGAGCAGACATATACTCACCGTTTTGAGCTGTACAAACGGTGCAGACTTAAAGAGATGGAATTCAAGGACACGGACAATGACAGTAAACCTGCAGGAAATGCATGAATCCAAACAAAATGAGTTCATGAGACAATTGCAAAAAAAGAAGGAGGAGGAGATGTGACAGATGTTTGTTCAGTAAGTAAAAGAAAAGGAAACAGAGAAAGAGTTCTGTGAAAAGTGTGACTGATTAAAGAAATTACATCAGGAAGAGAAGAATAATCTGGAAGACAAAAAGAAGGTGATTGATGATGAAATAAATAAATAAGCCGAACAAGCAGGTGGCTCTCAAACCCCGAAGAGGGAAAAAGAAAGAAAACATTCAGGGTCCCTGTGGCAAGTGCATTCCCCGGCAAGTCATGAATGAATTTTCACCTCATTTGTTTCCACTTGTGATGTGTGTTACCTTTCCATTTCCCATAAATTAAAGGCTGACTGTGTTTAATGGAGAAAATGAGCAGCTTTAAAGCAAAATGGGACTAATTGTTCTACTGCAATTCAATTTTTATTTTGCTTTTAAACATATACCTTTAATTCATCTTGTAAAGCAGCTAAATTTGTTTGTATGAAAATGTGCTATATAACTAAATGTTGCTGCTGCCATTGCTGTGGATCAGGGCATTGTAAACACCTACATATGCCTGTTAGTCAAACTGCAGATGTTGAAGGTGTTCTGAAACCAAGTGATGAAGCTGTTTCAGGACCAGCCACTCAAAGGTCTTCTTGGTGTATGAAGTAAGAACAACTGGATCCTTGGGATCACTGGAATGCCCTTTCTTTGGCACTGGGGCCACATAAGATGTTTTCCACAGCTGGAGAACCTTCTGAAAACACTGGGAAAGGAAGAAGAAATTCTGAAAGACCCCATGGAGCTGCCTGCTGATTTCATTTGACCCCACAGTCTTGTTCATGCAGTGTTCTAGCTCTCTCCTACTTGTGACAGCCAGTCCAGAAAGTGGAAGAAGGCTGGAGACCACAAGTGTGATATAATTATAGGGTTGAGATGGCAGTTGGGATTCCACAACCGTTCTGAGCTTGCACACAGAGGCTAGCATTGTTTTGGGGGTGTGTTGAACTGACAAAGATAAGTCAAATCTGTTGAAGAACTGGTTCAGTTTGTCACTGTAGTGAGCTTTCCCCTCGTTCTGACTGCACCTGCTTGATTTCCTCCTTATCTCCAGACCTGAAGGCCCTCTTCTTGCTATTTAGTAGGGATTGAGGTCTTTTGTGATCCATGGTTTGATGTTGAGAAAACAGCGCACTGGCTTTGTGGGAACTGTGTTATCCACACAAAACCTTAATGTCCCTTAATGTCCTAACCACTTGTCACTCATAAAGCATGTCACAATCTGTGTGTTCAAAGGCTTTCTTTCCCCGATGTCCATTTCTGCTTGGTCCTTGTAATGACTGGCTGCTTCTAGACAATGGGTTTATATGAGGGTTTGAGCTGTACTAAATCATGGTCAGATCAGCTCAAAGGTGGCAAAGAAAAATAAATATAAGCATCTTTAACATTGGCATACATTATAACAAGTACAGGATCCTGTTTTCCCTTGTTGTACAGTCCACAAACTAGTAAAAATTGCAAAGGCAGACACAAAAGAAATTGTAATGAATGCACTGGGATGGTCAATAGTGAGTTTGCTTACCACAGAATATACTGTGTCTGTTTTGGTTGCATTGACTGCAGAGTGGGGGACGTAAAAACTCCCTCAGCTAATAATAAGGCTACAAGCTCACCTTGAGTAGCTCAACATTTGGGTTGCATACCTGTGATTTAATTGTGTCTGGGGTTGCACCATTTTTCATTCATAAAAACAGTAAGTGCACTGCCTTCTTCCTACTCTTTAGTGCCCATTTCTGTCCATCTGCATGATTTTAAGTTCATCCAATACAACAAGGGAGTCCAGAGATTCAGCTCTAAGCCACATCTTCATGAAGCACATGAGACTACTGAGTTTGTATTCCCTTTAGCTTCTGTTTAGCGTTGAGAGCATGTCCATTTTATTCACCAGCGATTTTATTTTGCCAATGATGATAGAAGGGTGATAAGGTTTGTATCTATTGCACAGCCAGGATTATTTGCTCTTTCCCCAACTTTGCTGACAGTCCAGCGATTAGCTCTGATGCTGTGGGAGACAAAGGGCATAGGTCCAGCAGTCCTTCCTCACAACTTTTGCTCTCCATATTATTCAAAAAAAGTAGCAAACAATGGCAAACAACAATGAAGACAAACAAACACGGGATTTGCTGTAATTTGGGTTTCATGTATGCAATGCCTTATGTTTAAAACTGTGGTGTCTCTTGTGATTTGTGTATAATGTATATCAGTTTGTCTGCAAGTACCGAGTGCAGAGTGGTGAACCTTTTATACCAGAAACTAGTCTGTAAAGGACCATATGCCAGAATACTGTCTGTAGAATTCAGTTCAGCCTTTAACACCATTGCCCCTGGACTGTTGTTATATAAACGTCTACAGAATGAACTGAATCCTTCCATCTGTAAATGGATTTACAGTTTCTGATAAGCCAGAAACAAATGTGTGGGATTCCACCTCTCAGACTTTCTCCATATTAGCACAGGTGCCCCTGAAGGCTGTGTACTCTCCCCCCGACGTTATTCCTTTTACACCAATAACTGTAGGTCCACTGATCCTTTAGTTAAAATCATTAACTTCACTGATGACACCACAATTATCGGTCTAATTACTAATGACAATGAAACACCTTATAGAAAAGGGGTGTCTCATCTTGTGTCTTGGTGTGCTTCCAACAACCTACTGCTCAATACCACCAAGAAATGGTAGAAATGGTCATTGACTTTCTTAAAAACAGCAGTTACAACCTCTCCCACTAGAAATCAATGATTCTGCAGTCAATACGGTGGAATCTTTAAAATTTTTGGGCACAACTATCACAAGCACTCTCAGCTGGGACTTTAACACCACTTCCATCACTAAAAAGGCTCAACAGCAATTGTGCTTCTTATGCCAACTATAGAAATTAAATAATTCCCAGCCAATCCTAGTTCAGTTTTACAAAGTCATAATTGAAAGTGTAATCACATTCTCCATTGTTATCTGGTTTGGTTCAGTAACGGCACACTCCAAAGATAAATTACAGTATATTGTGAGGTCCGCTGAGAAAATAATTGGCTGAGCTCTTCTGTCTGTGGCAGACCTGTATACATCTCATGTCACTAACCATGTCAAAAAGATCACCATGGATTCATCTCACCTAGCTCATCACTTATTCCCAAAACTCCCCTCTGGTAAACGCTTCAGGTCAATGAAAACTAAAACAGACACCTCAATAGTTTCTTTCCCAGAGCCATAGCCCTCTCAATCCAGTAATTTAGCCTGTCTTCTTTGTATATTCATGTGTTCTGTCATATATTGTATGAAGGTGTGTGTGTGTGTACAGTAACATACACTGTATGTGTGTGCATGTGCATACACACTACACACTCACACTTTTACTTGCACATCATCATTTGCACATCTCCTTTATTACTGTACTATTTCTTTTTTACTTATGCTATTTATGTTATCCATCCATCCATTTTCCAACCCGCTGAATCCGAACACAGGGTCACGGAGGTCTGCTGGAGCCAATCCCAGCCAACACAGGGCACAAGGCAGGAACCAATCCCGGGCAGGGTGCCAAACAACAATGAAGACAAACAAACACGGGATTTGCACGGTGCCAACCCACCGCAGTATTTATGTTATTTGTATGTGATATTGTGTTCTGTTATAAGAAGTGTTCTGTTATAAGAAGCTCCAAATCTACCAAGTCAAATTCCTGTATATTAAGTACTGGCGAATAAAAGTGATTCTGATTCTGATTGTGAACTCCATCCATGCCCAGTGCCTTTTTGTTGTGTATTTTCCTTATTGTTTATGTAAGATCTACTAAGGTGATTTGCTTTAAGTTCATTGCATTTATATTGTCCATGTTTTGTTGCTCTTCCTTGATTTAAATTGCTGTGCTATTATGCTGAACCACATTAGACCAGAGGTAAGACTAGTATTGGGTGTGGATTTCCGGTGTTGGGGTTCAATTGGTTTCTATTGTTGTGTTATTCAGTATGTGTCTGTAAAATAGTTTTGGAACTGTGAATTTTGTTGTTTTTGTACTTTGTATAATTCATATGTTTGAGTCTCTGTGTTTAATCAAAAATTACAAGTTTTTGTTAAAGTATATCTATGGCTGTGTCTATATTTTCATTCTGCTTTTCATGTTTTGTGTGTGTTGTTTTTCTCTCAAATATTTGAGAGATATTTGTTTCTTTGCAGTTTTCCTCATGTATTGTTCTTCTTATACTATGTTAATAAGTCTAAGTCATGTGTGATGTCTTTAAACTGTGTTTCTATTTGGTGTTCTTGGGTTGGTGTGATGTTGTTGTGTTTAGTCTATCTTGTGTTTTAATTCCAATGTGGGTGATGATGGTAACTGCAAATGGATAAACAGACAGACAGACATACTTTATGTGACTTTATTTGTCACTCTCTCACATTAAAACTTTACAGAAGCTATATATATATATATATAAAATGACCGAAGAACAGACCAAAGGCTACAAAGAAGGAATGTTGGGGCACCAGCCAGGCTACCCATTTTAATAAACTCTAGCAAAATAACAAAAGCAGTGCCCAGGGTGCAAAAAGTTGTATCTTAAAGGTTGTATCAACAGGAGCTCTATCCATTATGATGCTTTGGATCCCAATGAATGCTGTTTTCCAAGGGACAATTGTTTTTATGGCGTCCAGAGCAGAATGGCCAACTTGAAGCAACGTGGGCAGGGCTAGGCATCCTTGTTAAGTCTTCTTGTGATGGAAAGAGAAGCTACTGTAAACCACAGCCCACCCCCCCTTTCCTATAGTGGTATTGTTTAACTCATCAGAGCCAGGAAGGTGGTCCCCAGGTGCACATGCATAAAAATATATAACAAAAAATATATAAAAAGTAATAATATATATGTATATATAAAACATAAAAAGAGACAACAACAAGAGAACTGCTGCTGTCATCACAGGCTTGTAGGTGGGATAAAAGGCATGGTCAGATCTGCTTAGTTGTACTGAAGGCAAACAGAGTAAGTCCAGCGCGTATCCACAAATCCAACATACTAACTGAAGTTTGTTCATTTTTATGTTCCCCTGGTTAGGCCAACAGCATTTTAGGGAAAGAATGATTCATTCATTAGAATATTTATAAAGTAGGAATCATTTCTGTTCCTGAGTTAATAAATATTAATCAGGATGATGTAACTTATCTCTCTACACAGTAACATGGACAAATTTGTTCTGCAGTTCAATGACTAGATAACACATTTTAGTTTTAATTGGAATGTGCTCACTTTTTCACCATTATCCAATCACTCATTCCAGACCCCTCCTGCCCTTTCCATTCCATCTGATTGTATTAAAATAGTATCTGAAGAAAGAAGTTTAAGAGGTTCTCAGCAGTCAACAAAAGCCACAGTACCTGAAGTTTCTTGGCTCTTCATGACTCATAAAAGTTCATCCTACTTATTTAAAACTGATCAAACTTGCCTGAAGAAGAAGCCTGACCTGCTTTGAAATCTTGCATATTGTGATCAGTTCAGTTAGCCAATGAAAGCTGTCATTTTGCTTGATTTCTCATTGTATCCATATTGGCTAGCATGCTACAACACCCTTCTACTACAGATATACATGGTCCCAGGACAAAGGGAAATTTTCAAAATAGGAAAACAATTTGAAACAATTGCCAGGATTTTTTTACTAAGGGTCAAGTGTCCTGTTTTTCTTTGCATTTAGTGACTGACCCACATCATTTTTAACTGACCTTTTCATAAACCTACCAAATCCTAATTACAATAAGCTTTCTAACTAGTGTTTGTACACATGCCATGGAGTTGTCTGTTGTGAGGTCACACTTTCCCACTTTGTTTTTTTCATGTTTATGTCCACAAGAGAATTTCGTAGAAGATTTCTGTTGCTTTACTTCTCAATCAGCCTAAAAGGAAGGTGCACATTAGTATTAAAATTTTACATGAGAAGAAAAAGCAAATGGAACTCATTAATTGGGTGTCACACTAAACTACCGTGCAATACAACCACAAAATGTGATCTTAGTGATTGGAAAAAATGGATATAATGAGGGCATTATAAATAAACTTGATCCATTAGGCTTAAAAGTTGAGACAGAGGTAAAGAATTTAGGGGTAATTATAGACTCTGACCTGAATTTTAAATCGCATATTAATCAGATTACAAGGACAGCACTTTTTCACTTAAGAAATATAGCAAAAGTTAGACCTCTTATAACCTTTGAAAGATGCTGAAAAATTAGTTCACATTTTTGTTTTTAGTCAGCTAGATTACTGTAACACACTCCTCTCAGAAGTACTCAAGAAAGACATGAATCAATTATGATTAGTGCAGAATGCAGCTGCCATAATCTTAACTAGAAAAAGAAAATCCGAGCACATCTCTTCAGTTTTGATGTCACCACACTGGTTACCTGTGTCATTTAGAATTGACTTTAAAATACTGCTTATGGGGCGGCACGGTGGCGCAGTGGTAGCGCTGCTGCCTCGCAGTTAGGAGACCCGGGTTCGCTTCCCGGGTCCACCCTGCGTGGAGTTTGCATGTTCTCCCCGTGTCTGCGTGGGTTTCCTCCGGGCGCTCCGGTTTCCTCCCACAGTCCAAAGACATGCAGGTTAGGTGGATTGGCAATTCTAAATTGGCCCTAGTGTGTGCTTGGTGTGTGGGTGTGGGTGTGTTTGTGTGTGTCTTGCGGTGGGTTGGCACCCTGCCCGGGATTGTTTCCTGCCTTGTGCCCTGTGTTGGCTGGGATTGGCTCCAGCAGACCCCCGTGACCCTGTATTCGGATTCAGCGGGTTAGAAAATGGATGGATGGATACTGCTTATGGTTTACAAAGCCTTTCACACTTCATCCTATATCTCAGAATGCCTTTCACCTTACACTCCACATCGTAACCTTAGATCTTCAAATGAGTGTCTGCTTAGAATTCCAAGCGCTAAACTTAAATGAAGTGGTAAGGCGGCCTTTTTGCTGTTATGCCCCTAAAATCTGGAATAGCTTGCCAATAGGAATTCACCATGCTAATACAGTAGAGCACTTTAAAAAACTGCTGAAAACCCATTATTTTAACATGGCTTTCTCATAGCTGCATTTTACTGTAACCCTGATATTCTGTATATGCATTTAATTATCTTTTTTTTTTCTATTTTCTCTACTGTTCTTTTTCCGTTTTTCAGTGGTGGCGATCTGCGCCACCACTACCCGATCAAAGCACTGTGCTGTCCCTACATTGATGGATTGAAGGCCAGAGGTCCACATGACCATCATCGTCTAATTTTTCCACGTGAAGCCTTAAAACCTGAGGACTGATTTAGATCATTTATGTTAGGTAGAATGCCTAGTGGGGGATGAGTGGTCTCGTGGCCTGGAACCCCTGCAGATTTTTTTTTCTCCAGCCCCCTGGAGTTTTTTTAAAGCACTTTGAGCTACATGCTATATAAATAAATGTTGTTGTTGTTGTTGGTTGACCCATAATTATTATTCCATTGTATATAATGAAATGAGATGAGAGGTCAGCAGTATGTCACAATTCAGTGAATTCAAACAACTATTGTCTTGCTGGTAGTTAGCACTTGGAGGATCATGCACGTGAAATTTTCAATTGGGAAGCTTGTTTTTTCCATAGAATATAAGATATTGGATTAGTGCCTTATAAACCTGTGTTAGGTCACTCCCAGCCAAGTGTAACCCCCAAAAGTCTTTGACTTTTTGAGAATACCTCCTCCTAATGCTTCCAGGGCATACTGCACAACAGCTTTCTCTCTAACAATTTAAAAGAGTCAGAAAGTCCGACCTGCTTCACAGCTACCTCCCTTCTCACCACATTTTATGACCATAGTTTTTTCTTGGTGGGCAACACTTCTGAAACCCTCTGTTAAGTGACCATGGGTGACCCATAATGAAATCATTTAATCTTTTATTTCAACAGGAAGTTATGATGGTCATGAGGATGCACTTCACAGTGCTTTAAGAAGAAAGAGGGATCTCCTTCAAAAGCTGCGGGTAAGAATTCAGGAATGAGGACACATTGACATGTAAAAGCATGGTATACTCAAAAAAGTTTCTTCTTTTCTGTAATAACTATATCCTTTAAATATGACTCTTACCTATCCTACAGAAATTATAGGTAACTTGTATTTTCTAATGTTATAATCTGACACTTAAGAGCCTTTGAATGTAAGAGAAGAAATCTTTTTTTCTTTTCAGAAAGCTAAAACACATGTTAAACAACACAACTTGCCAACTTTTTTTAATACAGTCCCTACCTGTATTTCTACATAATACTGTAGGATTTCTTTTTATGCTGTCTTCATCAAATTTGCAAAATAACAATTCACTGAAACTTTAACCTTATTGTTTTCTGCTGTCACATTTCCACAGCTTTGCTTTTGGTTCTATTTTTTTTTTCTACTGCCTTTTCCTATTGTTCCCTTTATGTCTTAATTGCTTTCTGGTTTTTCCAGAGAATAGAGCCCAAGGAGGCGGGGCCTCCAATTGTTACCAGTTACTCAGGTGTGCAGACACCCGAGGCACCACCTTTTAAAGCTCAGTCTGTCCTTCAGTTTCTTGCTCATTTATTGTTTGTTGATGTGACACTCTGAACTGTGCCTGTGCTCCTTCTCTACTTGAGGAGCTTTTACTGTGTGCTACTACGTTTGAATATTGTTTAGTATTGAAGGGTTCTGGTCACAGTTTAATTTTTGCCTTTCATTTATCAGTGCTAGGTTTGTCCTTTATGATTTGGTTGCTTCAAAGTATCTCCTTGAGTAATTATTTGGTTTTGTCTTTTTTGAATTATTTGATAGAAATTGGGAGTTTATACTGGGCCTTTTTTAATATTGTAAGTACCAGGTTCTTGTTAAATCATTTTCTTTGTTAGAGTTGCTACTTGCTTCAGTAAGTTTTCTCCTAATTATTTTGATTATTTTCCCTAATTTTTGTGCATAATAAAATTAATATTAGTTAAGGATTTGGCATTGGAAAGGTGCTATATACTGTAAATAAAATGTATTATTATTATTTAACCTAAGATTGAGTTTTTCCTTTTAGTGGGAAAACCCCACCTTAAGTGACAGTAATTAGGAAAAAAAATAAATTAAAAAAAAGAATTAGGGAAGGCAGGTGTTCAAGAAGTTCCTTAATAAATTTTCATGATTCTGCCTGTGCTTGGTCTTGTGTGGGATCTTGCATTACTGTGCTGCAGAAAGACACATCAGTTTAGAAAGGAGGCATGATTTATTTATTTATTTTTGTTAAGCTACAAGCACTACCCAGAAAGTTATGAAACTCATATTATTCTTGGTAATCATTTATCATTATCATTTGAACATACTTGTCAGATAACTGCTTGTATTTGCTACGCTCATAATTTGTCAACAACATTTTCGTTCACTTCAAGTCTTGTGCCAGTGAAAAATAAGAGGTTGTATTCCCATTTTGAAGCATCATCAGAGTGGTTGCTGTTAGTGGCCAACCGAGATAAGACTTAGTGAGCTCTGCATAGCCTTTAACAGAATGTGCTATTCATGAATCCCAAGATGTAACAGCGCTTTTATCATTGACTCTGTAGACATTTTTACTGCCTGTTAGTGTTTGCTATTGATTCTGTTTTTCCATCAGAAGACATTCGCTAGTAGCCCATTGTTTATAATTCACATTGTCATTTTGAGGACCAACTGCACATTCACTAGAAAATGGACCACTTTGCAAAGATGCTGCTGCGGCAAGGGGAACATTTCAAATTAATGTAAGAACAAATGACAAATTAACTTACTGTTAGTTTTGACTGAAATATAGAATGTATTGCAAGAACTTTGGAGTAACCCTCATAGAACAGGTTCAGAAATGGATGGAGCAATGTTCAGTTCTCTCACCATTTTATGTTTGTTGCACAGTGCCCTAAAAATGGGTCTGAAATATTAATTCATACATGTACTTACTGGAAGGAGGCAGCATGGTTACACAGTCTTTAGCAGTGCTGCCTTACAGCCCCTGGAACCTAGGTTCAGGTCCCAGCCCAGTCTCTGTCCATGTGGACTTTGTACATTCTCCCTGTGTCCATGAGAGTTTTCTCCAACTGTTCTGATTTCCTGCCCAGCCAGATCTTGCTCCATTCTTATCCCAGATTTTCCCATATGTGGAATGAAATGTGGACTATCAAAGGGTATACGCAGGTTATAAAACCTGCAGAGGAATGGAACCAGAACAGAGCTAATGAACTGAACCAGTGATTAAACAGGTTTGACTTATCCTTGTCAGTTTAGGCCTTCCTCAACACTGGTAGCATCTGTGTCCAAGCTCAGAAGGTTCTGGAATCACAACTGCCATCTCTGCTCTGACTATGTGTGACCAGTAAAGCTAACCTGCTTTAACCTGTATATTGTGGTTGGAAATTAAAGGCTTTCTCTTAATATTTTTGAATATTATTATTGGTTAATGTATTTTATGCTTATTACACAGATAATTTTCTAATCTGTAGGTGAAAAAAGGGCAGTGAATCTCAGTAACCTTTGTTGTTCATGTTAGACTTAGGCCAGGTTTATACTTCACGTGACACAACGCATGCTCTAGCGGACACTACTGCTACGCAAGCGTTTTACTGTTTATACTTGCACACGTACTTTACGTAAATCTGGAAGATTCCACCAGGTGGCAGTACGAGATATCATCAGGAGAGAAAATGTTTTATCACACTACGCCCCCGACTTTTTGCTGGTACAGTAATCCCTCGCTATATCGTGCTTCGACTTTCGCGGCTTCACTCCATCGCGGATTTTATATGTAAACATATTTAAATATATATCGCAGATTTTTTGCTGGTTCGCGGATTTCTGCGGACAATGGGTCTTTTAATTTCTGGTACATGCTTCCTCAGTTGGTTTGCCCAGTTGATTTCATACAAGGGACGCTATTGGCAGATGGCTGAGAATCTACCCAACCACAGCGTGTATTACGTATTAAATAAAACTCCTCAAATATATTGTGAGCACGGGGGCTGTTCGCACCCCTAGAGGACACGGCCGCTCCTCAAAAAACACTGAAAGATTACCTTCACACTGCTCCCTTCTTTGCTGGGCTTACATGTGGCTGCTTTGCAAGAGATATGCTTCCCGCATGGTGCTTCGCATACTTAAAAGATCAAACAGCACGTATTGATTTTTGATTGTTTGCTTTCCTCTCTCTCTCTTGCTCGCTCGCTTGCTCTGACGGAGGGGCTGTGAGCAGAGGGGCTGTTCGCACACTGGCCTAGAGGATACGGACACTCCTCTAAAAAATGCTGAAAAATGCTTGCTCCCTTCCTTGCAGCTACAGTACTTTTGTCTGGCGGTGCTTCGCATACTTAAAAGCCAAACAGCCCTATTGATTTTTGACTGTTTGTATTTTTTCTCTCTCTCTCTCTCTGATGCGCACTCCTTTGAAGAGGAAGATATGTTTGCATTCTTTTAATTGTGAGACGGAACTGTCATCTCTGTCTTGTCATGGAGCACAGTTTAAACTTTTGAAAAAGAGACAAATGTTTGTTTGCAGTGTTTGAATAACATTCCTGTCTCTCTACAACCTCCTGTGTTTCTGTGCAAATCTGTGACCCAAGCATGACAATATAAAAATAACCATATAAACATATGGTTTCTACTTCGCGGATTTTCACCTTTCGCGGGGGGGTCTGGAACGCAACCCCCGCGATGGAGGAGGGATTACTGTATTGCAACTTGCGCACTCGTTGCGTTAATTTCTTGGGACATGCTTAGAGGATGAATCAAAGGAACACTGGGAATGTGTGGCAGCCATGATGCGTGCGTGTACGCACTCTGAGTGTGAAGTATAAACAAGCACTAAGTGCCGGGTTTATACTTCACGCGACGCAACGCATGCTCCAGGGGACGCTCCTGCTATGCAAGCATGTTACTGTTTACACTTGCGTACATACTTCATGTAAATCTGGAGGAATCCACCAGGTGTCAGTGCGAGATATTATCACGGTGAGAACAGGTTCGGCTTCGCTGTGTTTGTGAATTGCCTGGAACACCCATTAAATTCCAATTACACCTTACCGCAATATCTCTGAAAAGGATGTTTAATGATTAAATCCATCAATCCAGGGATGTGTCCATTCCAGCAAGCATTGGGCACGAGGCAGAAACAATCCCTAGACAGGGCATCAGCTCATCACAAGGTGAATACAAGCACTCACATACACTAGCGTCATTTTAGTGCCACCAAATCTGCATATCTTTGGAAGGAAACCAAAGCACACTGTGGAAACCCAGCAAGAAAACATGCAAACTCCAGGCAGGGAACACCAGCGACATGACTCCCTGCGAGACAGCAGTGCTACCGCTCCACCACCGTGTCACCCCCATCTGTGCAATTATTAACAGTATTCATTATTTAAACGAAATAACGATTTATCTGTAAAATGTAACATAAATACTTTAATGCATTTCATCATGAAAGTGATATCAAGTATAAATCTTAGGATTCTAAATGTGCAGAAAGTTGGCCTTAAGAGTTTTACAATATAGGAAAAGTGATGCTTCTCTTTAGGCATTAACCTGTGCTTGTGCTCTTGCCCTTGCAAGACTGAACAAAGTCTCTCTTCTTTGTATTTCTATTTGGCTTTTGCTTCTTTTTTATTTATGCTTATTTTACAGTATAGGCAACTAGGCCAGTTAAACAGAAATAGGTTTGCCTCAATTGTACAGAGAGAGAGCACAGCAATTGGAATTCATATCCTTTATGGTGAACGTGCTCGCAACCAGTGAATCATTAATCCTGCCAGAAACAAACGGTGCTGTGATCTGGATTCAGCCGATCAGTGCTGAGGTGTCGCTAAACAGCCACAGACTGCAAGATGCAAAATGCTCAAATAAGCAAAACTTGTTATTAAATATATAAGTGTCAGAGTGAATTGGCAGTAGGTGGATCTATGAAATAATATGAATTAGAATGTATTCCTTGTAACTGGCTATGAAGGCTTGATATTTGATATTGCTGCTTGAGCACGTTTCGTTTTCACACTTACAGCAAGGTAATGCTCCATGTCACAAAGTGTGCATCACCTCCACCCAATAGTAACTTCAGTTTACCCCAGTGGCCCACAGATTCACCAGATCGCCATCAAAGAGAGCAAATTTGGAATTAAGTGGTAAAGGAGGTTGAATGTGTGACTGAAAAATCTGATGGAACTACAAAATGCTGTTAAGTCAGCATTGACCAAAATCCATAAGCAATGTTTGTATCCAAGTCTTGAAGATATCAGATTGGCCTAGAGGCAAAAAAGAGTTGTACCTCCCACTACAAAGGTGAACCTAATAAAGTGGTCTCTGAATGTGGCATCTAAAGGCCTACTGGCTAAACTACCCCGGTGCATCATTTGTTCAGGATTGTTTAAATAAACTCACCTCTAAAATAACATTTCATGAGGTACAATTTAATATTTAAAAAAGTCTTATTTAGCATAAGCCGCATTAATTTGGGGTGGTCATAATAAATGTAATGATTTACTTCATGAGGTAAAAGTACATACTGTAATAAACAAGAATAGTTGTGTCACATATTGGGAATATGAAAATGTGTGCTTCAGTTTAAATATTTAAAGTGTAACTATTCTCAAATATAATTCAAATTTGTCATTTTTCCACCTTCTGATACAGGTCCATAGAGAGCTAGCTCTCTAGTAAAGGATCACAAATCAAAAATAACATGTTGAAATAGACTAAAATGATACCCCATATGCTTCTTTAAAATTTGTCATTTATAACCTTCTGGGAGTGGCTTTTATAGGGTTCGGACCACTGGAAAATAATCATATCAAAAACTCATATCATATTTGGGATCAGCAACCTCAAAATAACCAAAAATAACACCACATGCCTATTTTATCAATCCCTCCTTTTTTTTTGAAGTTTTGTAAAAAGGACTAACTTTAACACCTCGTATCTAAATAGGGGGTGAAGCCCTGGGGTTGGTTGTGACATGCACTTTGAAATGTTAACCTCTGTCCTCAGATGAAAATAAACCCAGTGTATGCATTTGAGGACACTGTTTTTCATCAAGTACTTTTTTCTTCAAAATACTGCTTAGTTCCACTGTCATCAGGTGCTACAAACACAAAAGAGAAATTAAAGTTGCTCAGAAAAACCAAGTCTCAGAAGCTTAAGAAACAGATGTTTACTACTTCAAATAATTTAATATTACTTTTATTATTTTCATCTTTACTGAGCAGTTTCAGCCTTTTGCCTGACAAGAAAAGAATTGTCTGGAGCATTAAAAGATCAGTGGCACAGTAGTAACACTGCTGCCTCGCAGTAGGGACTCCAGGGTTTGCATCCCAGGTCCTATCTGTACGGATTTTGCTATTCTCCCTGTGTCTGCATTGGTTTCCTCCCAGAGTCCTAAATTGTCCCTTGTGTGTGTTTGGGTATGTGTGTGTGTGTATATTCACCCTGTGGTGGACTGGCACCATGTCTAAGGTTTGTTCCTGCCTAGCACCCTATTCTAGCTGAGATACGATCCAGCATTCCCTGCTGCCCTGTTCAGAACTAAATGATTTACAAAATGACTGCCTGACATTAAAAGATTTACTTTATCTTGATCTTCTTGTTTTCAAGCTCTTCTGTACAATATTTGAATACAAATACTATACACGAAGCAGTCCACAAATAATGGACTTAGAATTAACCTACAATGTAATACTTGACATTTCCTTTTATAACTATTTATTTACAATTGTCCACAGTAACTAATGACTATAAAATTGCCTGGAATATAATCCAAATGCAAACATCTATTGAATGAGGTGAATGGAGTCTAAAGGTTATTTGAACCTTCTGATTTTGTCGCATGTGGCACATAGCAACCCGAAACAAACTTAAATGAGGCATCAGTTGGGTAATGCTTTACAACAAATTTAGGGGCAGCATTGCATTTCCTTCTGCTCAAGTGTGGCCACTGGACTGACTACCTGGAGTCGGACTATAAATTTTTTTCTTGGGTGGTTGCCGTTTTTCCATGAAGAGTTTCAGTAAGTGGTTATTTCTCTGTTTTGTAAGGCAAAGACTATATATACCTGTTTATCACAATTATTATTCTTTGATAGTTAAAGTTGGTGGTAAAAGAAACCAGGGAATGGCATTCAGAAAGCTTGTGGTAAAATGAGCACTTGATCTAGATTAATACGGCACTTGTATGCTGCTTGAAGGAAAGGCTCAAATCTATGGTTGAGAAGAATCAGTAAGACAAACACACTGGCATTTTATGTTAAAAGTTAATGAATTATCTGAAATTCATTTTAGCTGCAATTTTGGTTTTTTTTAACATTAAACACTGGATTGGAACTCAGCAACATGGGTGTACCTTTGGGTCATCTTGCTGCTATCACCAAATTACCAAGGTGCTGGCTGCATTTTAAAGAAGCCCTGCAAAAGATCTGATTCCTTTTGAAAATTTTTGAAATTATATTCCTCATTTTAGTTGTTATCTTTTATCTTTTAAATATAACAGTTAGCCTTGAAACATGTCCTTCAGTTTTAACATATGACAGGCTTTGAAAAACAAGGAGGTATCATTTTTGTCAGAAAATGTTGTGAAATAAGTGCCTACATTGTTGAAATTACAATTATCTGCTCTAATATTATTTGGTTATTAGTGAAAGTGAATATTAGGAACATGAAGCATTCAGGGGGACTGCTGAACTGTACATCTGCCTTCGCCAAAGTGGTTAATTTATTGCCTTCTCTCTGAACATTTTGGAAGGAAAATATTTTGGATAATCTTAAATTTGTGTGTGTGTGTGTGTGTGTTTTTTTTTTTGGTCTTATTTAGGAGCAACATATGCTGGATGAGCTAAGCCGACCTCATACTTGGGGAGGAACCCGAAAAAAATACCACCAGCAAGATCTGCCTCCTGTACAATTCTACCAAATCCCAGCTCCACCACCTCCACCTCCCCCACCACCTCCTGAACCCCCTCGGATCATACAACACACGGTAAGTTGCTGTGTTGAATTGTCTCGCTTTATTCGCCAACCCCTGGGCGGGCACTCCATACTACCCACTTCGCGGCTCTGCCGCTCGTGTATGGGAAAGCAGATATACAATTTAAACAGATTGTTATTTTCATGGGAATTGTTACATATGGATAATAGAACTGACTATTTTACATTACAGCGAGTAATTAACCATAGTAAAAATAGTAAAATGTAATAAATTGAAAGAAAATTATGCTTCATGTTGCAATATAGGTATTTGTTGCGTTATACGTTTTCGTTCTGTTTGGCTTTGGAATTAACATGCAAACACTTTTTAAACTTACACTTGTACTGTAAAACTTCAGTAAAAACAATATTTGGAATTAACTTTTCGTCAATATCGCATTGAATTTTGATTCAGTGTTTGGACTTACATCATGACAACACAACGTATAACTGCCTGTGAGTGAATATCGTTTCTTTCTCTCTAATAAATAAACTGATTTTTTCGGATGTTTGTCCCTGTGATTTGTTAATTGTCATAGCAAAATCTATTCTAAAGGGAAACTAAGCGTTTTAATACGAATGCCATATCAAGATCTCCTTTGGTGTTAAATGTTATCCGTGGAAAATGTACTACATTACCTTTCTTGGTTGAGAGGAGGATGGAACCCCCTCTACAAACTTGAAAAAATTTCTTGGCAAGAGTCTCGTCTCAAGATTTTCTTTTATAATAGAGACATGTTTGCCATTTATTCATGATTTGTTTTCCTACTCTGTTATATACCAATGGGTGTCTGGATTTGCTGATGGAATAGCACTGCCTACAGTCTTAGTATATAAATGAATCTGTCAAAGGTACTTTTTGCCTTCCCTCTTGCTTATTTTTTTATGGTGCAGCCTAACCAGTGGGATTGTATCTCTATTTTAGTGGAAGATGTTATTCATTTGGTTTGAACTCACGGTGCTCTTTAGTGTACACTGCTGAGAAATAAAGATATGGAGAAGGTGAGTCAGTCCTTTTAACCTGAGGCCATGGTACTCTCCAGGAAAATGATGGTCTCTGCCAAATGAACTGGAGCAGCTGCCTCAAGTAGAGAAATGTAAATATTTTAGAGACTAAGATGTTAAGAAAAATCTGCAAGAGGATCTTAAGACTGCTGTATGGTCTGTCCCGCTCAGCCTGCTAGCACCACAACAACCAAACTGAAATGGAGATAAGATTAATATGTAATGTATTTGTTGAGTTTAATATGAAAAAATCATTTTAAGAGCACAGCACAATTTGGCAAAGCTTTACACAGAGGAGTAGGCAAAGGAATGATCTGAAAACTATTTGAAGTCTCCAATAGGAATGAAAAATCAAAAAAGAGATCTCCTTAATATCTCTTTGGTTTATCCTAGACAACAATGAGATCAGAAAGAAATAAAATGGGGACGTGATCTTTTGTCTCCTGCTTCTCAGATTTTTCTCCTGAGAAAAAAATACCCAACTGTTGCACGATAGCCAAAATGAAAACAAAGAAACAATATCATTAAGTGTTAATAAGATTCAAAGCCAGAAGTTCCTTAAGAAGATTTCTTTTTTTTAAATACACATTTGGATGTAATATTCAGACACTTTGCTGTGCTTTTTTATTTGTTTTAAAGTCTAATCATGCCAATAATGTCACATACTATGCAGGACAAGGAATGTTACCTGGCATCTCACTGCATCTATGGCCACAAAAAGGCTGTAGAAAAATTATTAATATGTTAAAATGCTTCAAAAACTAATATTCACAAATTCTTCCCATTAGGGGTGGCCACAGCAGATCATCTTCTTCCATATCTTTCTGTCCTCTGCATCTTGCTCTGTTACATCCATCACCTACATGTCCTCTCTCACCACAAGGTCTTCCTCCTTTTCTCCTGCCTGGCAGCTCTATCCTTAGCATCCTTCTCCCAATATACCCAGAAAATCTCCTCTGCACCTGTCCAGACCAACGCAATTTCATATTCATAAATAAGACAATAAAAACATTCATACAAATGCACCACTGTCTGCTGCATTTCTCTCAATATGTTTAAAGATTTATGATGCATTTCTTTCTTTTTGTATTTCAATGTGGAAATAATGTTCATATATTTAGCAGTTGTCATACATTAGACTCACTTGTGTTGAACAGAACGGTCGCAAGTCTAGATATCTGTAAAGAATAATCCCTCAAAAATGTTACATTAGGACAGCCACTAGTGCACATTTTCTGCTTTGCCTTACTTTCCTGCTGTGACAACATTTGAAGTCTACTTTCATGGTCAATAACATGAAAAACATTTACCCAAATAACATATGCCATGGCCACTCACTGTTAAAAATAAACAGTCAGTATGTATTGGAGGAATTCCCTGCAAATGTCAGACCATGTGCATTTGCCTAGATGAGCCTGCCTAGACAAATCCACTTCAAAAGCATTTTCATTTTTATTAATTGTTTCTTTTTAGACTATATTTACAGTACTTGATTAATTCAATGGGTCTTCAAAAATGACTTTTAAATTCCATGCTATTTCTAGTCCTTGTAACAAAAATAAAATGGACAAAGCACATGTATATTGGTTATCAAAATGCATTATTAATTTTTTGCTTTATTAAACTCAACGGTTTGAAAAAAAGTTCTTCACACATGATTTGTGATTGTTTCTACTTTGATTTCATTCTTGTTGAAATAAAGCATATCATTTAAGGTGATTTGTTTTATTTTCCACAAATCATGAAATCTTATATTCTATGAGATAATATTATGAACATACAAATGAATTTCATGTGTTGTTGAAAAAGGTTTATGTCTTACACCACACTTGACAGTGTTTGCTTGCTGACTGTGAGTTAGATGGCCCACTTTTCAATTAATAACAAGCTGTATTAATGATCAGGAAGCTTAAGACACAATGGTGATGTCTTCAAAGAATAAAATGCCATTATATTGGTTGTAATTAAGTTAATTGACTAATAGATCAATCTATACTACTCTATGATAAACCAGTACATTTTAGAAGAAAGTCAATTTTGCTAACACTTAGCTCCTATTTATTCAGGGAGCCAGAGGTTAAAGACGTCAACCAGAAACTAAAACCGTAAGACAACCGATAATCAAAGGATCACAGGAAATTTCACACATGGGGCAAGACAAGAATTAGAATTGAAAGCATACTCAACCTGGAAACATGAAATTCTTAACAAAGAAAGGTTCCTTCTTGTTATTCTTTATTTTAAAGTAAGGTTTACACAAAGATGCCTACGCACACCTCTCCCCTTCCCATAGGAAAATTTGAGGCTTAAAAGACATTCTCGTTTATGTTTAAGAATCAACTTTGTCACAGTCGTTTCTCTGAAAATTCCTTAGGAGAAAAAGTTTCAGACAAAAAGAGAACATGATATATAACTGAGGTAAAAGGAAACAAAAGGAGAATTTGGTTTGAAAAGCATCTTGTATTTTGTGAGATCTCTTTCAAGTCTTGTTTTAATCTCTTTCAAGACTTCATATATTTTACTTATTATTGGACTGATGCTTTTATCTAAGGTGACTTCCAACATTTGAGCTATGGTTTGTTATATTTCTTTTGTTTTTCTAATTAAAGCACAGGCAGGTGAAGCAACTTGCTTGTGATGACGCAGTGTCAGTCACTGGATTTGAACCTGCACAACCCCAGGGTTTGAAGTCCAAAGTTTTAACCACTATTCCACAATATCTACCTTTTCGTCTAGAATGTGTATGATTTAATTGGAACACGGCAATATAAATTAGAGCAAAAATAGTATTATTCTGAAGAAAGATCATAATAAAGTGTTGTATCACAAACAACTCTCCATACATTTCACCAGATATTACTATTACTATTATTATATTATTATACAATGCAAAAGTTTCAAACAGCACAAAAATAAATACAATTTAAAGACACTACTTAGAAAATCTGAACACATTGTGTGACTTTTTTGAGATCTCTGTGAAACTCTAGAGGAGACAAAAGTGAGAATATTGGGTTATTTTTTTTTTCTCAGGCAAAAAATTTGAGAAGCACAAGACAAAAGAAAATGTCTCCGTTTTATTTTGTTCTGATCTCATTGTTGGTTAAGAGAAAATAAAAAAGATAATAAAGAGAACTGATTTCTCATTCCTAGGGGTTTAAATAACCTGCCATCCAATCAGCTTCTACCAATAGGAAACTGATCGGCTCATGTGCTCGCCACATCATGGTTACAAGCAAGCCTCCATAGCAACCAGCATTACATAAACATTAGATAACACCAGTATACCGCAATAAAAAGATCATGTGTAAAAACATTTCAGACACTCCAAAACTAACCTGCAATGACTTGATATTTCTTTAATGCTCCATGTGAACAGTAGCATGAGCTGGTGACAGGTGGAAATTTCAGAAAAATGTGAATTCAGAGACCCTAGCTGTTCCTAATATACTTCACCTCCTCCTTGACTGTTCTAAAATAATGAAAGAACCTGCTTAGTTGACTATTGCATTAGTTTCTGACCAAATCTTAGCATATCTATTTTCCTTTTTAACTTTTGTAGTGTTTTTTATAGTCATTAAGCCCTTCTGCCTTGTTAACATCATAAATGAAGCCAGTGGTTTTAGAGGTTAAATGTAATTGAACTCTCTTTACCACAGATGCCACAGCAGCCAGCAACCATCATCCAACAGCTGCCACAGCAGCAGCCTTTGATTGCACAGATTCCTCCTCCACAGCCTTTGCCACCAATCAGATCTGGCAGCATCAAGGAAGGTAAGTTTTGCTGAGCTCAGTAATAATCAAAGTCAAGAAAAAGTGCAATTTCAATATCGTCAGCTCATAAATTTGCCATCAGTATCTGAAAAGATGTCCATCCTTGAATTCAATTTGCAGCAGTAGAACCTTGAGAGTGGCTTAGCACTTCTGTTTTATTTACTGCTGAATTTTTCTTTGAGAGTATTCAAGAACTCTATCACGGCAGATTTAAATTGTTCCCTAAATGCTTTTAACTACAGGCTTATTTTGACTACTGGCTAAAGTAATTTATGTATTAGGTTTCTAATTTCTTGTGTGTTTATGATTTTTAGTAGGTCGTCTTGTTGACCACTATAACTCAGCCCTTCATTCAGCATTAGATAAAACAGCTCCTTTAAAACATAAGGAGGTTTCCTTTAAACGTTCAGCTCTTTGGTATAATTCAGAACTGCGATCTATGAAAGAAGCTGGCCGACACCTTGAGAGAATGTCACGTAAGTCTGGCCTCAGCGTGCACATCCAGGCTTTCTCTGACCACCAAAGAGCTTACAGAGAAGCACTCACTTCTGCCAAGAACACCTATTATGGCAGAATAACAGAAAATGGCCACGATAACCCAAGGGTTTTGTTCTCTGTAGTTAATAAACTACTCAAACCCGCATCTGGCCCAACTACCTCTTCTACTGAAGTCTGTGAGGAATTCCTCCATTTTTTCCTTAACAAAATTAAAGATCTAAATAATTCAACTAACATAAATACATCATCTGTTTATATCTCGGGCGGCATGGTGGCACAATGGGTAGTGCTGATGCCTCGCAGTTAGGAGACCCGGGTTCACGAGTTTGCATGTTGTCTGCGTGGGTTTCCTCCGGGTGTTCCAGTTTCCTCCCACAGTCCAAAGACATGCAAGTTAGGTGCATTGGCAATTCTAAATTGTCCCTAGTGCGTGGGTGTGTGTGTGTGTGCCCTGCGGTGGGCTGGTGCCCTGCCCAGGGTTTGTTTCCTGCCTTGCGCCCTGTGCTGGCTGGGATTGGCTCCAGCAGACCCCCCGTGACCCTGTAGTTACGATATAGCGGGTTGGATAATGGATGGATGGATGTTTATATCTCTTCCTGTTTTCCAACTCCATCCAGCTCCTTCTCTAAGTTCTCACCAGTCACATCTGCGTTTGTTAATAACCTGCTTTGTAAGATGAGACTGACTACTTGTGTGCTGGACCCCATCCCCAGCACACTACTTAAATCCTGCCTTCATGCCATAATCCCGACTGTTACAACAATAATAAACTCATCCCTTGACACTGGCTCTGTGCCGCTCACTTTTAAAATTGCTTCTGTAACCCCAATGTTAAAAAAGTCTGGTCTTGATGCTGACAATCTTAACAATTTCCGACCTATTTCCCACTTACCCTTCCTGTTAAAAGTTCTCGAGCGTGTTGTAGCTTAACCAACTCACCAATTACTTAACCTCTAATAACTTGATGGAACCCTTTCAGTCTGGTTTCAGGGCGCAGCACAGCTGTGAAACTGCTCTGCTTTGGGTAACCAATGATTTGCTTATGGCAGCAGACTTTGGACAAACCAGCATATTAATACTATTAGACCTCAGTGCAGCATTTGACACGGTCAGACATGACATTCTACTGTCTAGAATGGAGAATATGCTGGGTATCTCTGGCACTGCCCTCCAGTGGTTCAAGTCCTATCTGACTGATAGGCAAGAGTTTGTTAGTCTTGGCAACAGCAGATCCAGCTCAGCGCCAGTCACACAAGGAGATCCTCAGGGCTCTGTCCTCGGTCCTCTGCTTTTCTGTATTTACAGGCTTCCCCTTGGCCATATTATCAGTAGCTATGGACTGGGTTATCATTTTTATGCAGATGATACTCAACTCTACTTCAATCTTAAAAGTGGAACTTCATCAGAGCTTTCTCAGCTCACAACCTGCCTTAGTGAAATTAAAACCTGGATGGAGCAGAACTCTTTAAAATTAAATTGCAACAAAACTGAACTCCTGCAAATTGGGACTAAAATGCAACTTAGTAAAATGAACTCCTTCCCAGTCTATCTTGGCGGTGATCTCATCAGACCTGTCTCTACTGTAAAGAATCTTGGTGTCATTTTTGATTCATACCTCCCTTATTCCGCCCAAATAAATCACATTAAGAAACTTTCTTACTTTCACCTCCATAACATATCCCGTGTTCGCTCCTTCCTCTTCTTCTCTAATGCTGAGAAACTTGTCCATGCTTTTATCACATCCCGCATCGATTGTTGTAATTCCCTACTGGCAGGTGCCCCTTCTAATCTTATATCACAGCTCCAGTTGATTCAAAACTCAGCTGCAAGAGTCCTTACTCGAACCAGCAGCAGCGAGCACATCACACCCATCCTGCTCCGTCTTCACTGGCTCCCTGTGCCTTACAGAATCGAATATAAAATCCTACTAATAACCTACAAAGCTTTAAATAACCTCGCACCAAGCTACATCAGTGACCTTCTCCATCACTATGTGCCTGCCCGCCCACTAAGGTCCTCTGATTCTGGCAATCTCGTTGTGCCCCACACTAATCTACACTCCATGGGTGACAGGGCCTTCAGCTGTATAGCGCCCAGACTCTGGAATGACCTACCAAAATTAATCAGGTCAGCTGACTCCACAAATTCTTTTAAAAAACAACTCAAAACTCATCTGTTCAGGAAGGCTTTTAGCTCTACTTGACTTTATTACCCTTCTCTCAGTTTACCTCTATGTCAAGATGCTCATGTAACCTGTGTGTGTGTGTGCTAGACCATCAATTATGTCGTCTGTTAGGCTTTTTTTTGTCTGAATTCACTGTTGTAATCTCCTTTATTTATTTATCTGGTTTGTACAATGCTATATACTGTATACCCTGCCGTTCTTTCTTATATTCTGTAAGTGCCTTGAGCATGGGAAAGGCACTATATAAATAAAATGTATTATTTATTATTATTATTATTATTATTATTATTATTATTATTATTATTATTATTATTATTATGTGGGGTTGAAAGTGCCTGAAAATGGTGATTCTGAATTGGCCTCCTATGAGTAGACGTGAGTGTATGCATGAGTGTGTCATGTGGTGGACAGACACTCTTTCCAGATTGCTGCCTTGTACCTTTTGCTGTGGAGACAAGTGACAGCCCAATTCCCCATGTTAAACGGGGGTAGTCCCATTAGTGCTAAAATGTTTAAAAATAAATTAATTTTACTGTGTTGCTAGGGGTCTCATTAGTGTTCCAATGTTGACCAATCACTTGAATCTTACTCGTGTACTATGGGATATACAATAAATTACCTATGCAGAATACTTATCAATTAGAGTATATTTATCTTCAGTAAACATATTATATCACACACACAGAAGTACCATCATCAAGCACACACACTTTCCAGTTAGTTTTCATGAGTTGAGCTGTGTGTGTGTGCAAAGCTAAAATGGCTACACAGATTAAGGTAATTGTGAATTTCCACCCTGCCCCTGACCAGCATTACATATTTAGTTAGTTAACAGCACAGATGACCATCTTTTCAAGGGTAAAGAAGTATTACCTTACATTGTGATCCACAATCCTTGCACTTTTGGCTATCCACTGTTACTTGCTTCGGCATGAACTTGATCAAGACAAGCACTAACAGTTACATGGGGCTTCTGTTTATAGCTTTTTTTCTGAAAGTCTCCATCTCTTTCTCAAATCCTTCCAGCAGTAGAACTCTTATTAACCCTTATCCACCAACAGTTCCAAGTACATTGAGCTATAGACTTGAATCAACTTTAAGCTTGTAAAAACTACCACATATGTACACACCTTTTGTATTTGTTAGCCGAACATAACGTGTTTTCCTTTTTTACTTTGGAACTGTGACATTTGTCTTTTGCTAAAAGAAAATGGTGAAGTTCTACTTTAGAAAACCTATATTGGAAAAGTAGTGATCAGTCATAGCTCTGGTTACCCAGAACTATACATACAATTGAAGGAAGGTAATTGGTGACAGGAAGAAGTAAATTCTTGTGTTAGGGAAGAAGTTACTGTCTGGTCCAAGGTGGAAAAGCAGCTACCATAAAAAAGAGAGATGCGTGTCTGAAGACAGGGTTGGGGACCATGCTGGTTGTCCCTGAAGACATTACAGTAGGATGTAACAGTTTCAGAAGCGGCTTGTTACCTGCTACCCTCTACCTCAAAATGCTAGTGTTAGGATTTTAAGGACTCTGATGACAATGGCAAGAGATTTAATTTAGACATACTGTACAGTTTGTGGGGCGGCACAGTGGCGCAGTGGGTAGCGCTGCTGCCTCGCAGTTGGGAGACCTGGGGACCCGGGTTCGCTTCCCGGGTCCTCCCTGCGTGGAGTTTGCATGTTCTCCCCGTGTCTGCGTGGGTTTCCTCCGGGCGCTCCGGTTTCCTCCCACAATCCAAAGACATGCAGGTTAGGTGGATTGGCGATTCTAAATTGGCCCTAGTGTGTGCTTGGTGTTTGTGTGTGTCCTGTGGTGGATTGGCACCCTGCCCGGGTTTGTTTCCTGCCTTGTGCCCTGTGTTGGCTGGGATTGGCTCCAGCAGACCCCCGTGACCCTGTGTTCGGATTCAGCGGGTTGGAAAATGGATGGATGGATGTACAGTTTGTCTTTTGTCTATACAAGTATATTTTTGGTTTTGGGAAAATAAGCTTTGCAATGCATATGTTGATATATGTATATGTAAGTTTGTAAAGTATAGGGAAACCAGTAATGGCACACTGCACGATAACATAGTTTTCATTCTCTTTCTCTGTACGTTTAGCATTCTTTTGCTCAGAGGTTGATGCGCTTGCTGCTTCCTGAGTTCTTCTTTTTTCCATCCTAGCGGCCTGTTTCTTCTCTTCTTTCGTCTGCATCTATTCACGTTAAAACTGATTAAGTCAGTGTTTATGTTGCAATTACTTAGTACATTTTCCTTAATTTTTCACTTAAGCTGGCACTTAAGTCTTCAGTCTGCCTCAAGAATGATTTAAGATATGATGAGGTAAGGGAAGTGACGGCGAAGGTGGTAGGGAATGAGAACGTACGCATGTGCCACCCTGCTGGCCACTGCTGAGAGTTGATTGTACAATAAAATAAAATAAAAATAAAAAGAGGAATAACCTTGGAGGTCAATCATCACCCCGATAGTGGTTAGTAGATGTAATGTAATATATGTGTACCAAATATCAGGTCAATAGGTAAAACGATTTGCGAGGTACAGGTGCTTTAATATCCTGGACAGACAAATGGACAGCCATGGTAGCGTATTATATAAGAAGATAAGTGATTGTTTCAATTACTACAATGTTTGCTGGATCGTGTATTGTTTGTGGGTGTGAACAAAGGGATTAATGTTGGTCAACAGGCTCTGAAGCATTATTTTAGATTATTTGCTGCAGCTCTCAAGAGACTGAGTGAGGAGTCCAAGTGTCTGGGCTTGTGAGTGTCCTGGATAAAAAACAAAATCCAGTCCTTTAATGACCTCTTAGGCACAGCCATCAGCAGTGTGTCTGTCTGACGAGAGAGTGTCGAGACGTTTGCTTACCTCAGTAGTGACATTCATGTCTCTGGTGACCCTACCTGTGAAGTCAATAGATGGACTGGGAGACCATGGGGGGTTGTGAGGTTGATGGAAAGGGGTGTGTGGTGCTCCCCTGTTTTGCTATAGGGTTGTGAGACATGGACACTATCCATTGACATGAGACAAAGACTGGAGTCGTTCAGTACTGTGTCTCTTCAGAGGATCCTTCGGTACTGCTGGTTAAACTTTGTGTCAAATTAGCGGATGCTCATAGAGTCCCAAATGAGGCACATTACCTGCAATGTGAGGGAATGTCTATAGCCATGTGGCGCAATTCCCTGAAGGTGATTCAGCTCAATGAATCCACATTGTTGAGGACCCAAGAGGCTGGGGTGGGACTGGGCCGCGTGTCTGCCTGGGGGGTTGTCAACCAGGATCCCGAGCTGTTTTGTTGTGTGGTGGGTGTGGCAATGCATTTCACCAGTGCATGCTCCCCAGCCTGAGCTGACCTGACCTGATTTGCTGCAGTTGAGAAGGCGGACAGTCAAGGTTATTATAGTTAACGAAAACTAAAATCAAAACAAAAACTATTATTAAAAAAACATTTTTGTAATAATTAACAAAACCGAAATGAAAGACAAACTAAACAAAACTATTAAAGTAGCTGGAAAGACTAACTGAAATAAAATAATAATATACTAAAAATATTTTTAGTTTTCATTTTTGAATGAAAATTCTTGCTGTTAGTCTTTAATCCTTTATCTATCTATCTATCTATCTATCTATCTATCTATCTATCTATCTATCTATCTATCTATCTATCTATCTATCTATCTATCTATCTATCTATCTATCTATCTATCTATCTATCCTCATATCTGAGTATACAAGAAAGTCTACGGGAGACCTCTCCCAATTTTTGAAAATAAAACGACACTGATCAAGAGACTGACTTGGTCATCATACAAGATCAGCATATTGTTGCTGACCAATTACTTTTGCTTTAAAAACGTCGTTAAACAACCAAGCGATACAAACTTTGCAAAATTCCCAAGCTGGCCAAGTCTCTACTTAACTACAGGTAGGTTGGCAAAGAGAGTCTGCCAAGTGATGAAATTACTAATGTGTTTTGTATTTATTCTATATTTATTAACTTATCTTTTTTGGTTCATATTCACAGCTCACAATACCTGATATAGGGGCGGCACACAGTGGTAACACTGCTGCCTTGCAGTTAGGAACCTGGGTTTGCTTCCCGGTCCTCCATGCGTGGAGTTTGCATGTTCTCCCCGTGTCTGTGTGGGTTTCCTCTGGGTACTCCGGTTTCCTCCCACAGTCCAAAGACATACAGGCTAGGTGCATTGGCAATCCTAAATTGTCCCTGGTGTGTGCTTGGTGTGTGTGTGTGCCCTGTGGTGGACTGGCACCCTGTGCTGGCTGGGTTTGGCTCCAGCAGACCCCTGTGACCCTGTGTTAGGATATAGCAGGTTGTAGAATGACTGACTGGCTGACAATACCTGATATTGTGGAAATAATCCAGTAGCAGAATTATATTTGAAAATGTTTGTTCCCCTTTTTTCAAAGTTTTCTCTCTCTCTCTCTCTTTCTCAAAACAGAGAACTGAAATATCATATTCTTTTTGTTCTTAACATCAACTATATTATACATACTGCATACCAGGGATTTTTCCTGCCTTGTATTCAAACCTGCTGGGGTAAGCTGTAGGTTTCCTGCAATCCTACTCTGGATGAACAGGTTTATATAATATATATTTTTTATTGTTCTTTATCTCAGATGCAGTCTCTGTCATGTTGTGCCTGTTCATACTCCTATTACCTACTCTTGCTCTGCTCATTAAAGGTTTCTCATCCTTATACATTGGCTGTTCAAGTCTCACTGCCACAAACCTTGACACTAAATGCTTGTTTTTCTTAGTTTCCCTCAGTACATCTATGTGGGGTCTGCACACTGATTCAAGCTTAAGAATCCTGTTCTTCCTAAGGCTCTATGATTTTCATGATCACACCTGTCAGAACACAGTAGAATCTTTTTTCTGATTTTTGATATCTTTTCAGGCCTACAGGTGACAAAATTCTGTCAATAAATTGTATGTGCCTGAGATGGAATCAGAGATCAATACGGCTGGTAGAAAATAACAAAGCCCAGTATGGGAGATTTTTGAATGTAATATTGAAGGCCTTCATTATAAGCACATTGTGTTGAGCAGGATATGTTGTGTGCTGATGACATTTACAGTAAAGAACCCTCAAACCTTAAAATTCACATACATTTCATTAAAAATTGGCCCATTCTGGGCAATAAAAGGAAAAGATAACAAGTGCCAACAGTCAGCGCAGATTTGTTCAGCACAAATGACATTGAAAATATTTTAAAAATTATAAATTGTGTAAAATTGTTCATATTCAGTATCTGGTTTTAATTATGCTTGTTTTTATCAGGCAAAAACAAAACCAGATAGTAAACCATGAAGTGAAGTAAGTTTCCACTAACATTAAACTCATATCCAAATCCGTTAAGTGTACAGTTCTGTCTGATTGTGACATAAAACTAAACTCTGCAGGAACTCCATGCCATAATTACTAAAACTGAAACTAATAGATATAAAAATAAAATAGAAATGTCTTTGTGAAATAAAAACTAAATTAAAACTAAAAATACACAATGAAAGAAAACTAAACCAAAACTGAATTTCCAAGTAAAGTCAAAAAATATATATAAATATAGAAATAAAAACTAATATAAAAAGGCAAAACTATAATAACCTTGCTGACGGCTTCTGATCATCCTGATCAGTGGAGTGTTCTTTCTTTTGTGAGTGGTACAAACCCCAAGTCAGGAACTAATTTCAGTGCAGGCCCCAAAGTTATTGCAGAGGTAAGAAAGGAGCATGTGAAGTACTTAAATGATTCTCCTAGCCCATCTCATTATGTAGTGTTTCCCACTCACTGGATCACAAGCTGATGCTGGTGGGTCGCAAGTTCCTATTGTTTATAATGGCAGTGGTGCACAGTGTGGCACAACTGGGTTGTGCAGTTGGTCATTAAACTGCACGCCTGCTTTGACGATCATGCCTGACTCACAAATGGGTGAATCGCTACTCTGATTGTGCTGATCTGGTGCCCTTTGGTAGGTCACAAGACACTTACAGTGGGTCACAACACCAGAAAGGTTGAAAAACACTGCACTAGTGGACCCAAATGTCCCTGCAATCCTAAACTCCACATGTCTTTTAACACATCTGACAGGCCTGCCCGTAGGTCACTATTCTGTACTGAGGTGGAGCAAGGACTCATAGTAGATACATTGGCTCTCCCTGCTGCCACCTAATAGCCTTATTCGTATTGGTTATTCCAGGAGTTACAATTTCTAGGAGTCCATTTACAGTACTGGAGTATAGTGCCACCATTGGTGCTGGTATGTTGGCACTTGCAGTCTTACTATTACTGATGCACTTACCTTCAGTATTCCTTACAGCCTGAATACTACACTAAACTATAATTTTGTCCTTGCAGTTAGAGTCCCTGATGGACCCTCCTTCACAGAGTATTTTTGAAATTTTTCTTGTGCATACACTGCACAGTGCAATAGGACAAGACAAGACTCCTACTCCATCTCTGCTAAATGGACAGTGTTGACAGTTTCATGGAGTGACAATATTGCCTTTTATTTGCAGATATGGTAGAGATGATGCTCATGCAGAATGCCCAGATGCATCAAATTATAATGCAGAACATGATGCTGAAAGCCTTACCACCAATGGCATTCACTCCACCAGGCAGCTGTGGGAATCCTGCTCCCTCATCTCCTCAGCCAAGACCAGTGAGTACTGCATAATGTTAAATCTGAAACTTATTTTGCAGTGAACCCAATGAGATATTATCTACATCTGCAAAAAAGCATTACACCAGATTGAGAAGGCTGCTGTTGCTGTTTCCAAGTTACTCTCTTTTGTATGAAGCCAGCCATGTTGTACTGAGGCATTTCTTTGGGCTCATTAGACTAGAACAGTTTAATTTTCTGTTGTACCTTACTGATTACAAAAATATATTTTATTTGATCTAAACTTCTGTGTTAAAGATGTTTGAATTTATATGCATTGTATTAGCTTTTCACTCATCTTGGATCCTTAAAACCAAACATCAAGACCGAAGATGATCTGTGATGGATGTACCTCATCAAAGAATTTTTTGCCACATTGTCTTACTGACATTCTTTTCAAAAATTTTATATAACTACTACCTTAACATTAGGTGAAGTATTAAATAAGAGTAGCTTGGTGGTACAGTGGCTAGTGCTATTGCCACCACAGTGTAAATACCGTCTAAATGGAGTTTGCAAATCTGTTCAGTGGGATTTTCTTTTGGCATTCCAGTTTACCTCCCATATCTCAAAGAATTTAAATTGACCCAATATAAAGGAGTGGACAATGTGATGGATGACCACCTTGTCCAGGATTACTTCCAGCCTTGCACATAGGGCTGCCTGTATAAAGACCAGCACCCCACAACCCTGCACAGGATCAGCTGTTTAAAAAAATTGATGGATGGATGGATAGATGAACAATTTAATCAATTACTTGTACATGACTGATAAATGTCTGATAAGAACCGGAATAATACTTTGAAACCTAAAGATTAAAGATGTTAACTGGCAGAAAAACGTTTGAGCAAAAACCAGGAAATAAATGTAAAAAAAAATAAAACAAAACTGAAGCCCAATACGAGAGACAATAATTGTGGTTGGGAGAACAAGAGGGTCAAAACCAAAAGTACACGTAAGAAAAGAGCACAAAGAAAAGCTTTGAATACTTTGAGATTTGGTATCTGCAGATCAGATAAGGATTTGAACTCTTAGCAGTCCTTTTATGCCACTGTGTTGATTACACATGGGTCTCGACCTCAGAGGAAACACTCCGAGCAACGCTGGAAGCGTCCGTAATGATGGCAATAAGCACTGGCGGCCTCTGAGGACCAAAAATCATACCAAATCATGACAAAAAAGCTGAAAGATGAGGCAATCAACCTATCAGTCATTCAAAACTTTATTTTGTATCAGAAGAAATTTTACAAAAAAGACAAGATTACAGCACAATACAATTTGAAATATTACAAAATATACAAGATAATTTGATAGACTAAGTAGATATAACCCGGTAGAGAATGCAAATGTCAAGAAATCCAGGCTGATGAAAAAGTCACCTGACTACCAGAGGTGGTAGGCAACACACTAAAGTGCACAGCAGATAAAGGAATAATTTTTAGATTAGATAAACGTTACTAATTCCATAGGGAAATTCAGATGCATACAGCAGCAGAAACATAAAAAACATGGATACAAACAGGAGAAATAAATTAGCCAAACAATCAGTCAATCTAAAAATAAACAATTAAAAATAAATCAGTGTGTATTGTGTAGGTATTTCAAAAATGAATTTAATGAGTACATTAGGAGGGAGCATTGAATTGCCTGATAGCAGTGAGCAGAAAAGACCCCCAGAGGGGCTTCTTAGCATGCCCTAGTGGAATGAGCCTGTGCTAAAAGTGTTCCAAGACAGCACCTCCTGGAGGGGATGGAGGGGAGTTTTCATGATGGCACCTTGTTTGGCCACCGTCCTCTTTTCCACAACAGCTTCTAGTGTGTCCAAGGTTCACCCTGTAATGGCTTTCCTAAAAAGTTTGTTCAGGCGTTGTGTGTCCTTTGAGCTCAAGTTGCTTCCCCAGGAGACTGCATTGTAGAACACCACACTGACTACTATGGACTGGTAGAATATTTCCAGCAACTGCACACATCAAAAGACCCAAGTCTCTTTAGCAAGTACAGTCTTGTCTGGCCCTACTTGTACAGAGCCACTGTGTTGTCCGACCAGTCCAGTTTATTTTTAATGTGAAGCCCTAGGTACTTGTAGCTCTGCACCACTTCCCTGTACTCCCCCTTGAATGGTTCCTGGTCTCAGAGGCTACTTGGCATGCACAAAGTCCATCAGCAGCTCTTTTGTCTTGCTGATGTAAAATTGCAGGTTGTTATTCCTATACCACAAGACGAAGTCCTCCACAGGCCTCTAGTACTCTGACTTGTTTCTATTATTAATGCAACCTATGATCTGAAAATGTCTGTAGATAGCAAGTGCTGCCTGAAGTTTGTTGTGTAGAGGGTAAACAGGAAGGGACACAGGACAGTTTCCTGAGGTGCTCCGGTATTATATTGTATAACAGCCCTTTACAGTGAAGGCCAGTTCAAAGTGCTTTCTAAGCACGGACCAAGTGTAGAGTTTTTTTCAAGTGGAGCCCAGGAAGGTTAAGTGACCTGCTCAGAGTTACACTGCCCAGCTGAGACGCCCCTGCACACTATACTCAGGGGGAG
Source organism: Erpetoichthys calabaricus (assembly GCF_900747795.2). Lineage (NCBI taxonomy): Eukaryota > Metazoa > Chordata > Cladistia > Polypteriformes > Polypteridae > Erpetoichthys > Erpetoichthys calabaricus. Next base: position 142,148,173 of record NC_041401.2, on the reverse strand, counting down.
CAGCCCTGGACAGTGCAATACCTCCCCCTGTACACTAGATGGCCACCCCCCTGGGTTGGAGCAGTGCCTCGGTTTCCCACAGGCCTCCATGGGAATTGGAGTTGGGCGCAGCCCTGTTGGGTCCCGCAGGCACCACCAGGGGGTGCTGTTTTGGAGACTCCTGAGCCCGTGTTGGCACATATTCATCACACCCGGAAGTGCAGCCGGAACTCGGTGATCAAGCACCCGGAGCACTTCCGGGTGAACTATAAAAGGAACCAGTGACCACCACTCAGCAGCCAGAATCGGGAGGTAGAGGACGAGGTTGCCAGGGAGGAGTGGTGGAGGAAGAGAAAGTGCTTTGTTTGGTGTACTGTACTGTGCTTGGGACTGTGTTGTGGCTGGAGGGATTACAGGGAAGACGTACCCTCCAGCTGAAGAAAAATAAATAGTTTATTTTATTTTGCCCGTGCCTCCATGTCAATCTGTGTCGGGTCAGGCGCTATAGCGTTTTCTTACAACTGTTAAGTTAAAATATGTTTATGGATGTGGTGAGAGAGGACATGCAGGTGATGGGTGTAACAGAACAAGACATACAGGACAGAAACATATGGAAGAAGATGATGTGGCGACCCCTAAAGGGAGCAGCCGAAAGAAGAAGAAGATTGACCCAGCAGCCTTGTTGTTTACTGTCCAATGCCTTAGCCCCAAGTCCATACTGTGTCACCTATTCATCAGCCTTCTCATCTGACTTATTCTCAATCAAAGTACATGTAGACATAGCTTGACTGAGAGGTGTGGCATGAAAGGCAGGAATCATTTTTTGATGTAGCACCTATTTAATGCAGAGTATGTTTCCCACACACATACTCCCATTGAGCCAACGTAAACATAAACCTGCACACACACACACACACACAAACACACACGCACGCACACGCGCACACACACACACACACACACACACACACACACACACACAGTCAAAGAAAACTCACACAGAAACAAAGAAGGTGCAAAGCTCACAGAGACAATGGCCAGGCTGACAACTGAACGCTGGCCTGTTAAACAGTGAGATACTAGTATTAAATATTGTGCTACCCTACATCCCTAAAAAAAGATGTGCAATGAGGATGATACAGTGGTGTCGGCGCTACTGCCACCCAACTGACCTAGGGTCCTAAATTCCAATTCAGTGCCCGGTTGTTGTCCATGTGGAATTTGCATATTTTCCCTGTATTGTTATTCTGGTTTTCCTCCAACATCCCCAAATACATACAAGTTAGGTTTATTGGCACCTCTACACTGGGCCCAGTGTTGGTGTTTGTGTGTGCACCATGTGGGGCTCCATTAAGGGGGGATTCCTGCCTTACACCTGATGCTGCTGGGAATGAACAAGGCACTCCACAACCCTGGATTAGATGAAGCTGATTTGAGAATGTTATGCGATGTTACATGTGGAAATAGCTTTTATAATGTAAAAGAGAGAAGATGTGTCTGCAGGTTTTAATATTATATTTTAACTTATGATCTTTCAGGTTTTGAAAAGTGCTTAGGGTCTATAGAAAATTAAACTGAATAACTGATTAATTCAGCTCTGGCCAGTGCACCGTGATGTTGTAACTTACAGCTGTATAAATTAGTGAAAATGATTCAGTGTCTGACAAGACACTGACATTGTTGGACCAGACTTTAGTCCTAATCAACAGGTATCCATCAGCATCAGAAGATTAGATGAGTTTGCACCATATGCTTTAAAGACCCAAATAAAAAGAGTGAGGGCAGCAGCTGGAAGAAAATATTTAAAAAAAGATGATGTAAGAATTTAGCACAGTGTATGCCTTAAATGCAACATTAATCATTCATTTTCATTTGTGCAATCAAGCCACACAAAGCATTATTTACCAGATATAACTTTCTCAATCTCACTTTAGTGGGTGCTGAAGTCTATCTTAGTGCCAATGGGCACCAGAACAGCCGTGGACAGGGTGCTAGTCCTCCCCAGGGCCCAGTTCAGAGTTGCCAATCCACCTACCATGCATGCCTTGGTGGAACTGAGAGGCAAATCCACACAGACACAGGGAGAACATTCACAATGCACATTGTCGACAACCAGGTCCAGGATGTAGACTGAAAATACTGGATCCATGAGGCATCAGTGCTACTCACTGCACTACTGTGCTGCTCATTTATGAGATCTCTGTTAATAATTTGACTCAACATATAGTTAAATGACATACAGTTCATTAATAAGTCAATTCTTAAATATTTTGTATAGAGAATTGTAGAATTTTCTTATATGCAAAGGAGCTTGAAATTAACTTTCCATTTGATAGTATAAAAAGCAGTGAACCATATTATGTACTCACAAGAGCTGCTGCTAGTATTTCATTTATTTATTAGTTTATCATTTTTGGTTGGCAGCACAGAATCACCAGTGTGCATTTTTTGGAAGAAGTAAAATGTACAGGGGTGAATCAGCAGCGAAATTGCTTTATTTCTTGAAAAACTAATCACATTTTTGAAATTTCTGAAATATTTGAAAAATGTGTGAAAATGTATGCATACCAGCATGACATATAACCATATGTTGTCTTCATTGTAATGAAAATCTCTTTTGTTAAACTCTACATGGCTTTAGGGATGAAGTTCTGATCACTTGGTGCTTGCTAATACAAGGTTTAGAAATATCTCATCATCAGAAGTGCCCATTCTCAGGCCAACACCTTGTTAAGGTTGTATTTTTATGACATTTTAGGTATGGCTGCACCGTAAAACAAGCCAATATCCTGAATGTTGGATGTACCTGAGAAAAGTTTTAAAATTTCCAGGCACAACATAGTGGCTGTACTGCTGCCTTCCAGTTTCAGGCTCCTGGGTCCACATCGCCCGCTTGGCCACTATCTGTGCAGAGTTCGCATGGCCTTCCTCTATTGATGTGGATTTTTGCCAGGCACAATGCAAAGTTGCACATGTTGGACTGATTTATGAATGAGCCTTACCAGTCATGGATTGGCACCCTCTCTAGATTTGGTTCCTATCATGCCCCTGATGCTGATGAAAAATGCCCTGTATTTCTACCACCCTATATTGGTTCAAAAACTGGATGAATGTGTTGGTATAAATACTGCATTGTAATTCCATAATGAACAGTTAAAGATCTTGATACCAAAATAACTGTTTAAAAATCAAGTTTCTTGCATTGTACAAGAAATGCTTTTCATACACGAGACTGAAAAATGTGAAAGTAAATAACAGCTTGCATTAGGCTTGTACCTTCAACAATTTCAACAGATTCTAAAAAAAAATTAAAATTGTGTGTGTTATTTGCCAAAAGTACTTATAAGAGAAAAATGAATAAAAGGACAATACAAAATTTCAAAAGAAGAACACAAACAAAACCTTTGCTTTGTCTGTCCCTTGGGATGGTTTCCCTCTCTTTCCTACCTCTCAAAACTGTAACCAATGGCCTTCTTTCACCTTTCCTCTTACTCTGTTTCGCTGTCTCTCTAAATATCTGGAGTCTCTTCCTGCCTGCCCCAGCTTAGGTGATGGCTTTCAAACCATACACTACATTCACATCCTGTGCGGGAATCTGTTCCAGTATTAGAGATGCGTCTCTATTGTTATGAATAGCCTCTCAGGCCACCACAGCATGATACTCTGCCTTAAAGGATAAGTTCAGTATTTTTCAAGTCAAAGTTATTTGTTCAAAAATGTGCTATACAGTATGTACACATTTTCCATATGAAGTTGTATTCTAAGTTAAATGTTTTCTATCAATTTGTAGAAATATGTATATACATAGTCAATCCTGGCATTTCAAAATGAAATCTATGGGGCATGGGGCTCCAATGGAAATCAAAAGTAAAGAAACGTACCAAATATGTACATTTTTCAAGTCAACACAGTCGCAGAGTATTGATCTGTGTTTTGTGATTACACACATAGTGCAAAAAAACTTATACATGTGATTTTTGAACAAAAAAAAAAACACCAATATTACGACAATCAACAACAACATTTATTTATATAGCACATTTTCATACAAAAAGTAGCTCAAAGTGCTTTACATAATGAAGAAAAGAAGAATAAAAGACAAATAAGAAATTAAAATAAGACAACATTAGTTAACATAGAAAGGAGTAAGGTCCGATGGCCAGGGTGGACAGAAAAAACAAAAAAAAAACTCCAGAAGGCTGGAGAAAAAAATAAAATCTGTAGGGGTTCCAGGCCACGAGACCGCCCAGTCCCCTTTGGGCATTCTACCTAACATAAATGAAATAGTCCTCTTTGTAGTTAGGGTTCTCACGGAGTCACTTGATGCTGATGGTTATACAGACTTCTGGCTTTTAATCCATCCATCATTGTTGGAACATCATGGTGCTTTGGGTAGATGGTGGTGGCACAAGCCACCACCAATAGGACACCGGAAAAGAAAACAGAAGAGAGAGTAGGGGTTAGTACAAATTTTGAATGAATAGTTATTATAATGAATTGGATATACAGAGTGTCAGGATTAAATTACAGTGAAGTTATGAGAAGGCCATGTTAAAGTAATGTGTTTTCAGTAGTTTTTTAAAGTGCTCCACTGTATTAGCCTGGCGAATTCCTACTGGCAGGCTATTCCAGATTTTAGGTGCATAACAGCAGAAGGCCGCCTCACCACTTCTTTTAAGTTTTGCTCTTGGAATTCTAAGGAGACACTCAGTTGAGGATCTGAGGTTGCGATTTGGAATATAAGGTGTCAGACATTCCGATATATAAGACGGGGCGAGATTATTTAAAGCTTTATAAACCATAAGCAGAATTTTAAAGTCAATTCTGAATGACACAGGTAACCAGTGTAGTGACATCAAAACTGGAGAAATGTGTTCGGATTTTCTTTTCCTGGTAAGGATTCTAGCAGCTGCATTCTGCACTAACTGCAAACGATTGATGTCTTTTTTGGGTAGTCCTGAGAGGAGTGCATTACAGTAATCTAGCCGACTAAAGACAAACGCATGAACTAATTTCTCTGCATCTTTCGATGATATAAGAGGTCTAACTTTTGCTATGTTCCTTAGGTGAAAAAATGCTGTCCTAGTGATTTTATTAATATGCGATTTAAAATTCAGATTACAATCAACGGTTACCCCGTAAGCTTTTTACCTCCGATTTGACTTTTAATCCTAATGCATCCAGTTTATTTCTAATAGCCTCATTGTATCCATTATTGCCAATCACTAAGATTTCGGTTTTTTCTTTATTTAATTTGAGAAAGTTACTATTCAACCATTTTAAAAGAAGCTAGCTGTGTGTGCTACTTTAGTGCTGGTCTTCTTCCGCAAAAACCTTTCACCTTTCCTCTCAAAAGTCAAAATCACAGTAAACTATTTAGGCCAGATGATTGGTTTTGTTTTGACTTACTTCCATGTTTAAGTAAAATCAACACAAGCAAATAGAAAACATATCTTTACCTCTAGAAAAATAGTACCAGAAATATGCGATAAAATTATTATTTCCAGATAACTTTTCTTGTCACAAACTCAAAGAAGTCATATTTAGTCATTTTTATGCTTTTACTTTCCGTTGAAGCCTTGTGTCCCATAGGGTTCATTGTAAAACACAAGGAATATCTTTATATATAATCTTCATTTGGATCTTGATCTTTGTTTGTCCGCGAATTCACTGCCTTGTGTGGTGTTCCTGCTGTGTTCAGTAGAGGGCAGTAGTGATGGAGGAGGAGAGGAAGTGAGGGGGAGGATCGTTGGATGAGGTTGGAGTGTGGTGATTAAAGAGGATTGAACTAAAGGAGACTATGTGCTGTTTGTACTGGCTGAATACACAACACCTTGGTTGTTACTTTTGTTTACAAACACTGTCGATACCACTCTTTGTGTTTAGATCTGGCGTTGACAACGTGCTTTGTGTTTAGATCTGGCGTCGACACCTGCTTTGTTGTTGAGACTGTGGTTTTTTGTGTTTCTATCGACTGTTGTTGGCAGCACTTCGTCCAAATTGAATGTTCACCCACTTCTTGGAGTCGGCAGTCAGAGTATATAAGTCGGGCACACTTCTGTGATTTTCCATCAGTCGGCGTTTGGAGTTCAAGAAAGAAGCATTGGTACTTCCTTACTCTTTGGATTGCCACAAAGCAACCTGCGAGATTGGAGAAAGGTTGAGAAGAGATCATGAGAGGAAATGACAGCGTCATGAAAACGAGACAGACTGTGAACGGAGAGAAGCAGAAATGCTCCTCCACCACCACATAATTACTATTCGGACAGTGATTCAGAGTAGGCCGTTCCTATTGAATCAATGTCCAAGGGTTTTGTTTTGTAATTTTGTTTCCCTTATAATGCTGTGCGATGAAGGGCCCAGTTCACGACTGGCAGCCGCGTTTAAACAGGGAGCCCTTCACAGACAACTTTAACACACGCAACGTAGTTGGGCGCACATGGCTAGTTGATGTATATTTTTCAATTTATAGAACACTTTTAACTTTAGAATACAATTTTGTTTAGCAAATGTATATATACCATGTTTGTCAGGAAATAATTTCAACTTGAAAATACCAATCTCGTCCATTAAAATGGCTGCGAAAGTATTTCAAAGATGACATGTTTTGGCAGCCAATCAACATTTAGTGTCTTTTGTCATTCTCCATTCTGTTGTGGTATAGCAAAGAAAATATTTAAATAGACTTCGGGGCAGGCTCCAAATTTCTGTGAGTCTCTCAGGTATTTGTGCAGTCATTTCTTAAGGCCACCATTGTTCCTTTCTTCTTTCACAAACACAGCAGGCAGCTCATTTGATTTGGAACAAAATAATACTCAGTTTACTTTGGCTGAGTTGCTAGAGATCTTACACTACACAACTGGTCTTCACTAGTCTCATGGGGCCAGATGGGATTCTCAAACAAGAATACATGTCTGGGGACAACCCGTTAAAAATGTGTAGTGAATGGCGGCAAAATCATGTGCTGAAAAGGCTACACCCACAGGGCGTCTTCCTAAAACACTCATCCCCAGTTCCTCCAGTAGTTGTGTTTTAAACTACCATGATATGGAACAAAAGACTTGACACTGAGAAAAAATAAAAATCTAAATTTGCTGTTATCCATTCAGGAGCTCAGTAGTAGAAGGAAGCGCATCTTAATAATTAATTTGCACATTCTAATGAATGCTGTGACGGTGGAGAATAACAAACTAACACATAGACCACGGCAGTTGCTGGGCTCCACACATTTGAGAAGTGCTGCAATATCTCTGTGTCATTTTAACTATTGCATCACTATATGTCATATCATCAGCAAATACAGTTAAAATAAGCATTGTGGTCTATAGATATACAACATGTTACAACACTGGCTATTTTGACATGGCACATTTGCACCTCTGACCTTTGCTGTTCAAAAGCACCATCCCTACTTTGAACACTGCCTTTATGAAGCATTGGATTGGTTCAGAAATGTGATATGCAGTGAGCCGTTAAATTGTTCTTACCCACTTTTAAGCAAAATTCACTCATGGTTGTCTCTATGTCTGGCTTCAGCAAGACTAGGTCTTCACAAATTTTGAAGACTTGCTAGGATTATGTAAAGGAAGGTTACAACTGAAAATCACTGGAAAAGTCAGATCCTTCCTGGCACTTACATCCCAGCGATTGATAAGGCAGCCATTCTGAGCCATATTTTAAAATGTAACCCATTTGAAGTGTGTATGTATGTATAAAGTTTGAAGTGACATCTATTGACACCATGAAACAGCACCACACTGTTGCCTCAAAACTTCTATGCTAATGGCTAACCTAAGGCATGACAAGCAACACTTCACATTTTGTGTGACTTGGCTTGAAGGGAATGCCGTCACCTTGTCAGGCTACCAGATTGACAGAAATGATAATGAAATGAGAGGTTACATCAGTGGGACACGTCTATATGGAGGAATAACCAGGTTGATCACCTATTACCATTCCATTTGCTTTAGAAGTGTGATGTAGTGTATAAGGTATTGGACTCAGAATTCTCAAGGTTTGTGCCACAGTCCCCCCTGGTTCACCCTCAGCAAGTCACTTAATTCTAACTATAAAAATCGAAGGTGTCCAGCAAGAGTTTCTTTACATAAAACAGTGGTATTAACAGTAAAACACTGCAGGCTATTATTTGATTACATAGGTTGAAATAAAAGAATCATATTTTGTTGAAAAAACATGTATATGTACTTTTGTTCTTCATTTGTGTTGGAATTGGAGTAAAATGTGTGTGAAGGAATGACACTGGGCCCAAAATCAATATTTCTGTATAGCAAAGTCTCCTGGAGCAAAATTGCTAAAAATCAGTAAGATTCTAGTATTTCAAAATGCTAATAACTGTGCTAGGTTTCATTCTGCCTGAATGATTTATGTTCAAGTGTTCAGTCTACTGTACTGTAACAGACTTATTCCCTATCCAGGGTGTCTTGTTCTTTGCACCCTGTGCTGCCTGGATTGGCCCCACCTTCCTGTTTCCCAGAATTGGATTAAGTAAGTTTGAAAATGTATGTATGTATTGTAAAAAGCAAGGAGGCAAGAAGCGTACAAAAGACTTGGGGAGTGAGTAGGTAATACACATGGTCTGGGTTGGAATTCTAGTAACAAGCACCACAGGAGAAATAAATGCTGTTGAGAATCTCAGCTCAGTGTCTCATTAGTGCTGATCTAAAATGAATGGCAATCTCCTTCTGAGGAAGGCTTTTATCTTAGAGAACCAGAAAGGGCAGGACTAGAGACATGGCTAATGATCATCATCCAGGTCTTTATCTTTGGGTTTGGTGGTGTCACATAAAAATCCTTCTTTCAGTATATGCTTGAAATCATAACTGTCATACTATTCCCTCAACTATGACAGTATGTATATCCACAAAGCTCTCACAAGTCCTTGATCAATCTGCAATGTGGGGAGGCTTCCAAAATATGAAGATGATTTTGATTTATAAATTCTAACAGTGAACAAAGAACAGCTTTGGGAAAGCTGTGCAAAAACACTACTTTAACAAAGGCTACAACATCTCCATGCCAATCACTCATATCTTGACACACCAACATCACTCTGTAAAGCAGCTAATTCACAGCCAAGAATGCCTAAAATGTGTAATGTCAAATCTATGAACTTGCCACATCCATCCATCCATTTTCCAACCCGCTGAATCCGAACACAGGGTCACGGGGGTCTGCTGGAGCCAATCCCAGCTAACACAGGGCAGGAAACAATCCTGGGCAGGGTGCCAACCCACCGCAGGACACACACAAACACACCCACACACCAAGCACACACTAGGGCCAATGTAGAATCACCAATCCACCTAACCGGCATGTCTTTGGACTGTGGGAGGAAACCGGAGCGCCCGGAGGAAACCCACGCAGACACGGGGAGAACATGCAAACTTCACGCAGGGAGGACCCGGGAAGCGAACCCGGGTCCCCAGGTCTCCCAACTGCGAGGCAGCAGCGCTAGCCACTGCGCCACCGTTTGCCACATTACTTTCCTTAAATATACATTACATACAGTGCACTTATATGTTGTTAATTCTGTAAAGCAAAATCTACTGGAGTGATATTTCTCAAAATTATTAAACTTCTAGGATTTTACCCACTCTACCAAGTTTTTTTCAGACTGAGAGATTCATTTTTGTGCTGTCATGCTCATCATGTCCACAAACTCACATATTGACATAAAAAGTGGTTAATTGATAACTGAAAGTTTAATTTTTATCACAATACTTTCCTTATAAATATAAATTATATATAGATAGATAGTAACCAAAAAGTGGTGCTCCTGGGGTCCCAATCAAGGGTTCAAATAAAATGAAATTTGATTATACCAAATACGCTCCAGGCAAGCCTTGTCCTCTACCTCCTGAGTGCATCAGGCACCCAATATATTTATATAGTGAGAAAATGGTCAGATACAGTATGGGAGCAAAGATTGGAGTGCCAAGCCAGTTGTACTTCATTTAATTGGCAATTGCTTAAACAAAAAAGTCGAGAATTAACCAAAAAGTAAAACATGCCATCGCCCAATCTTAGCCTTACAGAGGGATCCCTCTCCTCTGCTGTCCTGACGTCAGAAAAAGATTTCCTCCTTGGCTTGTCTGTCTGTTTTTATAGGTCCAGACCCAGGAAGGCTGGGACTGTTGCTGCCTGCTGGGATGACACTACATCTCCTCACTGGCCACTGATCGGTGCTGTGGAGGTAACAGAATATATTGCTAGTGACAGCATCCCTCTCACTTGGGGGTGGCATGTTTTTGTATATTAAAATTATGTTTAAGGCATTAAAGTAGCAAATAAACAAGGAAGCACTCTGCAGACAGTTCTTTTTATTGCTAAAAGCTAGAATTCTGCAGCTGAGACATGAAACACAGTATGCAGTATACCATGCAGTGCGTGCCCAGCTGTATACTGTACATAGGATAAACGACTAAAACACTCGCGACATGCATACAAAAACATCACAATGCTGTCTGTCAGAAGGAAGAACCTACGGCCTATGTATGCACATACCAGTTCAATCAGACACACGTTTAACTGGGAAATGGCGCAAGTATGTTTCAGGGCAAATACCAAAAGTGCCAGAGAGCTGGCTGAATCGTGGTTATCAAATGAAAATTCATTAACAGACATTAGGACATGAACCCAGCATATGCAGGTTGAAAAAGATAAACTTCCAAATAATAAAAAAGACTTTAAGACCAATACCCTCTGAACCCCACCTTACTAATCCATACCTCTTACACCCACCTACCCCCCCCCCCCCCCCCCATTTTGCTATACAGTATGTTGCCTTTCATTCCTGTATGTTTAATCATTTTCCTCGGATGATGACACCTGATAGGTGTCAAAAGCTCATGAATAAAAGACTTTTCAGATACATGATTCAGTTTCTTTCTTTTTGGATTTCTAGGTATATACTATATATATTTATTTATGTATTGTAACAAAGGCGCTATATTGGCGCCGACCCAACACAGACTGACACGGAGGCACATATAAAATAAACACAAGACTTTTATTTTTCTTCACCTGTGGGGCATGTCTTCCCCGTGAACCCCACAGGCAATACACAGTCCCACAATAAGCACAAGTAAACCAAAACATGCCCTTCTGACACCACCACTCCTCCCTTGAAGCTTCATTCTCTCCTCCCGACTCTGGCCACTGAGTGGTGGTGGCTGGCCGCTTTTATAGCCCACCCAGAAGTGTTCCAGGTGCTTGACCACCTGGTCCCAATTGCACTTCCAGGTGGGGCTGAAGATTTGTCCAGCCGGGCTGTGGAATCCAGGCAGCACCCCCTAGCAGCCACCCCAGCTCCCAACCGGGCTGTGGAGGACTCCATCTCCCATGAAGCCCTGCAGGAAACTGAGGCACCATTGTCAGCCAGGGAGGCTGCCACCAAGTGTCCCGGTAGAGGTACAGAGGAGCCCATGGCTGCTCCCCCGGAACATAAGTAAAAGGGGCATTCCGGCCGCCCACCACAATATATATGTGGGAGCCATAATGGAAGGATGGTGAGAATTTAGACTTAACTCGGCCAGAACACCTTACAGTCTTCATCCCAACTGGGACAGAAGAATAATGGTTGGAATGTGGCTGATCCCAATAAGCACACTCACAGAGTGGCATGGGAATCAGAGTCAGCTGGTGGTGGACTTCCCTGGTTTCCACATGACCTGGAAGTGCTTCGGACGACCAACATTGTGACACCAGAAGCATTCCCAGGTCCAGTTTAAAAGAAGCCTGCAGTCTCAATATGTTGTTAACAAATAAAAATCTTTTTTTTTTTAACCCAGGGTTGTGTTCAGTGACATTGTGTCTGTGAGCCACCTTGTGGTTACTATATTAACATAGTATAGTATATTTATATACAGTATATATATAATTTATATTACTATACACACACACACACACATACATATACATATACATATATATATATATATACACACCCTTAGTGTATGTAGTTACCTCTGCAGAGCAGTGCTAATAACTCTACCAAGTTTAATTTGGTGAGTGGTCCTGGGATGAAGGCCCCACTCTGAAAGTGGTCAAATTGTGTTCGGGAATGCTATAAGCATGTAAATATGGTGAAAACTTGAAATTGAAATTTTGGTTTTGTCAAAATGTTTTTTTCAATATTATATGTAGGAAAAGTAAAAATATACTGTACGTGCCTTTAATGTGCTCTGGAATGTCTTCTACTCTAAAAATGCACTCTGTAAAATAAAGTTTATTTTTCTGTTTAACTATGTGTGGGTGGCAGGTTCACTTATCAGACTAGATGCTCTCAGTGAGAACATGTAACCTGCTGTCTGTTCTTTTTGTTTTTCTTTGGTTGCCTCACACACATAGCAAACATCCAAATGATTGTCATGCCTAAATATCGTCAGTGTGTATTTAAACAAAAGAGTCTGCGGGGCCTACAACAAATGAATGTGCTTTTCGTTTTAGGTATCTGATATGTGTCCATTACCAGCAGCAGAGACTCTGGCTGTGCTTTGACATTGATTGATGCAGAGTTGATTATAGAAATTGAAAAACGGAAGGAAAACTCCACAGACCAAAAGTATATTCCAAATTATAATAATAATAATAATAATACATTTTTTTATATAGCGCCTTTCCCATGCTCAAGGCACTTACAGAATATAATAAAGAACATCAGTGTATACAGTATATAGCATTGTACAAACCAGATAAATAAATAAAGAAGATTAAGACTGAATTCTGAAAAAAACAGACAACATAATTGATGGTGTAGCACACACACACAGGTTACATGAACATCTTGACAGAGAGGTAAACTGAGAGAAGGGTAATAAAGTCAAGTAGAGCTAAAAGCCTTCCTGAACAGATGAGTTTTGAGTTGTTTTTTAAAAGAATTCATGGAGTTAGTTGACCTGATTAATTTCGGTAGGTCATTCCAGAGTCTGGGCGCTATACAACTGAAGGCCCTGTCACCCATGGAGTGTAGATTAGTGTGGGGTACAACAAGATTACCAGAATCAGAGGACCTTAGTGGGCGGGCAGGCACATAGTGATGGAGAAGGTCACTGATGTAGTTTGGCGTGAGGTTATTTAAGGCTTTGTAGGTTATTAGTAGGATTTTATATTCGATTCTGTAAGACACAGGGAGCCAGTGAAGATGGAGCAGGATGGGTGTGATGTGCTCGCTGCTGCTGGTCCGTGTAAGGACTCTTGCAGCCGAGTTTTGAATAAGCTGGAGCTGTGATATAAGATTAGAAGGGGCACCTGCCAGTAGGGAATTACAATAATCGATGCGGGATGTGATAAAAGCATGGACAAGTTTCTCAGCATTAGAGAAGGAGAGGAAGGAGCGAACACGGGATATGTTACGGAGGTGAAAGTAAGAAAGTTTCTTAATGTGATTTATGTGGGCAGAATAAGAGAGGGAGGAATCAAAAATGACACTAAGATTTTTTACAGTAGAGGCAGGTCTGATGAGATCACCGCCAAGATAGACTAGGAAGGAGCTCATTTTATTAATTTTATTAAGTTATTAAGTATATTATGATTAAACATATATTTATTTCAGCAAATACAGTTAACAGCTACAACAGGGCAAGTTTTACAATACTCCAAAGATGGCAAACAACAGTCTAGAAATGCTCAGTGTAAAGCTGAGATGTTTTCTTCCACAGAACAGAAAAAGAGTCTGTTTACAGAAATTAGCGTAGCCAGGAAAAACAGGGGCCCTGTCTCTGATACTGAGCAAATATTTAGAAAACAAGGTTTAGTCAAGGACACAAAGAACTTGACCAGTTTGAGTCAATTGTTTAACTTCAAGATAAACTGCTCCAGAGATCATCAGGGACAGTTTCCTTGTTACCTGTGCCAGCATATAATGAAAACTCACTAAATGGCAGTTACAACATTGTGTGCAAGCCACCCGTATCACCGTTCTATACTTTGTTTTGGCAACGCTTGTAACTGCTTCAGAGTAGAAGTGAGAGACAAAATCCATTGTGTATCAAATTTGAAAGCAAGCCCCCTAGCCCTGGAAAGATCTTGAGCTAAAACGTGGGTGACAAAATAGAGAAGTAACTTCTTGCTTTATCCCTTCACACTTAATAAGTCATGGTCACTTCCACCAAGCTTCTAAGAATCTATATAATTTTTGTCAGTAGCATTAGAGGTGTCCTATTACAGTGGATAGCACAAATGGAAATAAAAAAGGACACTGCCTAAATCTATTTGAGAAAGTGGAGCAGGGCGAGGATTTCTGACATACTGAATTACTGAACCTCTCTGGAATGTTTTATAGGTTGCATAGTATTAAAACCGACACGTCTTTTATTTATAGGCAATCTCTGCCTGAAGTAAAATTTTGCAAGTGTTTAATGAAAAGCAATCTGATACCTTAACCTGTTCTTAGTGACATTTTCTCTAAAGGACTCTTTTTTTCAAATTATAGAGTTTATATTCTTAAATATTCCCCAACCAAGGGTATTAAATATACTTACTCCCTTTAGAAGCTGCTTGAAACTAAATATTTATTTTTCTGCATTCTACATTTGTGTCATACACTTGCTCTTTCAGACTTAGGCCAGAGCCACACTATTAGACTCAAAATGACTTCTAGTTGGACAACATGATATATTTAATGGTAGCATTTGCTGTAACTTGTTGTCTCTGCGGGTATCAAGTTATATGGCTGGGAATTCCAGGGAGTGACTGATGATATGATTCCCTCGTGACTTTTCATCATCATTCCTTAACTCATGTTGTACTGAGAAGGTGCTAGAACAGCATTTCCCAACCTGTGAGCCAAGGTGGCATTGCATGTGGGCCAAGGATATCCCTGGAAAAAACCCCTGTGACATTGTGACAGAATCATAGGTGGATCATGGGGGATCCAGGACAACCTCCCCAGCCCCCACATTGACAATTGTGCTTGAATCAATGGGGGGACCACCACCACTCCCCCAGCTCAGACAATTGAGCTAAATTCACAAAGGGAGAGTGGGGCAGGTTGCAAACACACTTGCATGTAAAAAACTGGGTCATGACACCACAAAGTGTATGTATGTATGTATTTAAAGAGCTTCTACCTATAATGTTACCCCATTGTTGCAACATGAAGCACAGTAGAAAAAGCCTCAGTCTTTGCTCATCTTGTGGTATGACAGGCACGAAACATTGAATGGACATCTGAGCTGGCTCTAATGTTTGCTTGTCCACTACTTGCACTTTGTAAAACACTCACTTTGCTTCTTTACTTTTACCTACCAATGTTCCTCAGTGTTTTGAGCTTCTTTGACATCACAATCCCTGGTTAGCAGTAGCGGGTTAGTCAAGGAAACAGTGCTTTGACACATGCATTAGCATCTCTTACAAATTCATCCTTTGAGGATGGTGACAAAGTTTCAAGACAGAGGTTTTGAGGTAAGGTGGTTATTTTAGGTACTAAAGCAGTAGCTTTGAGGCTCAAACTACATCTCAACTTCTCTAAATAACAAAGGAAAGGCTGTTGATCATTAAGAACATAGGAACTACAACCCTAATTACCAAACAACAAAAGTACAACTAATATCACAGGACAAGCACTGAGTTTTGTCTAAGCTGTATAATGCTGGGAGTGGTCCCACAGCTGCAGCATCATTAGGGCCCATCTTCTAGGGTCAGCGCACAAAGGAGAACAACAAATACCAACTAAATGGAAATACACACTAAATGAATAAACCTAAATGCACAAAATGCTAAAGAATTAAAAATACAAAAGGAGAAAGAAAAACTCTTTAAAAACATCATTTACAAATAAAGTCACAAAGAACGATACAATTAATGTTTGTAATTCTATCCCAGTCCCTTTCACCACTATTAATGTAACGGGATCTATTAATGTAGTGAGGCCAAGACCAACCATCTGTTAGCCTTAGTTTGATGCTGAGGAATTATATTTTCTGCTTGTGCTGTTCAGATCCCGTTTGTTCTTAGAAATTGTATATCTTATGGTCTTTTGCCCTTTTCATTTTGCCCTTTCTGATTTTTGCTTGGTTTTTTGATTTCATTTTTTATCATGTTCCTTGTGTAATTTTTCGCATCTGTTGCTGTTAACAAATTTTATAATAAAGGTTATTGTTTCTGGTTTTCTTTGATCAGGATTTTTTTAGGTTATCCTCTCCCGTTTTTGGATTTATAGGTCTGACCTTTTTGATGGTGAAGATCAAGATATGCTACAAGTTTTTGGACCAGCCTTAGGCATGTTTT
Source organism: Erpetoichthys calabaricus (assembly GCF_900747795.2). Lineage (NCBI taxonomy): Eukaryota > Metazoa > Chordata > Cladistia > Polypteriformes > Polypteridae > Erpetoichthys > Erpetoichthys calabaricus. The sequence continues at coordinate 142,131,946 of NC_041401.2, read as the reverse complement.
TTGAACTGCAGGGTGTCATGAATCAAGTGCACTCCTATAGCAAGAGGGTGTAGGCCTATAAAATCCACAAACAAGGCCTACCCAAGTCAGCTTAACCCCAAACTCCACAGGCCCTGGCTTTCAAAGTTCCAAACACTTCTTTAATATTCAAACATATACCACAAAATATGCAAAAACAAGGAAAGCAACTGTCAATTTCTTTGGCTGGGAGGGGACAAGGCCACAAAGAAGTCTTTAAAAAATGCATTTATTTGTTCATATAATCTCAGAATCAATATAAATGGCAAAAAAAATAAAAATAAGTTGAAAAGGCTCTGCCTAAAAAGGCAACCCAGTCCTCAGTACACAATTCAATAACACTAAAATGCACCAAATTCCTCCTGCACAAAAAAAAAAAAACACAAAAAAAACAGTGTACATTATAGATTTAGGTGTGCTGAATGCATTTCTGAAACTGTTTTATGTGAGATATCAAATTCAGTTAAAAATGCTGTTTTAATAAAAAATTGTTGATTTTTTTTAATAAGTTACATTTGTTTTATGGCATAATTATTTTTCATGCTCAGATTATAATGTGAAGAATACTTTCAGATGGAAAACAGCAGTCTTCTTATTACTTCAGAATAGCCAGTAATTTATATTTAGAAGGTTAGTAAGATGCTTTTTTGCTGTCCTGAAGAGATAATGTTGTTGTTTGAATGTTTTTTACAGAATTACACAAGGTTGGGTTGATTCATCCATTGTCTTGACCAGGTAACAGTTTAGCAAATGGTAAAAGAATATACACCCTTCCTTTATTGATTCAAAAAGCATGTGCCACAATTTACTTGGGAATACAAAGACAGAAAATGACAGAGGAACTTTTCCCTTCCTACTTAGCACTTCAGTGCAACAAGTCTTTAAGAAACTAGAAAAATCCATCCATCCATCCATTTTCCAACCCGCTGAATCCGAACACAGGATCACGGGGGTCTGCTGGAGCCAATCCCAGCCAACACAGGGCACAAGGCAGGAACCAATCCCGGGCAGGGTGCCAACCCACCGCAGGACACACACAAACACACCCACACACCAAGCACACACTAGGGACAATGTAGAATCACCAATCCACCTAACCGCCATGTCTTTGGACTGTGGGAGGAAACCGGAGCGCCCAGACGAAACCCACGCAGACACGGGGAGAACATGCAAACTCCACGCAGGGAGGACCCGGGAAGCAAATCCGGGTCTCCTAACTGCGAGGCAGCAGCGCTACCACTGCGCCACCGTGCTGCCCATCAAACTAGAAAAATCAATATTTACAAACACTGCACTCAAAAACGACAGTGAACCACAAATGGATTTTTCTCTCTGGCCAACTTATAAAGCCGGACGGATCTCACCAGTAGTGATGTCAGAGTGGCCCCACCTCCTGAGGCTCCACCCACATACTACAAGAAACGTATACAACTTTAAAAAGACAGTATATTATTACGGAAAAATAAATCCAATAGAAACATTGAATAACAGACACTGAAAAATAATTCAAACTTAACAAAAACAACAGAAAAACAGAAAATAAATATAAACCAGTAAATAAACCCTGGTTGTAATATAAAACAGACTTGTTTTGGAGTTTCCTGGGACTGAAATCACAACACACAGAAAATCTCATATTAGTTAACTTAAAATCTAATGAACACAACTAAATAAACTTAACTTACACATTTTAAGTCATCTCTGCTGTCACTTGAAAAAGGGAACAGAAAAACACAATAAAATAGCAGGGTCTTTAGAATTTGAAAGGCAGGTCATCAAATAGGTTCTCGTGACATATATTTTGGAAGATTAGTCCAAGCAGTCCTTCAATTGAAGATCAAGAAGTAACTTCATACTTTTGAATTAAAATAAACTACAAAATATTCTTCACAATACTTCTGTGTACTGTTTGTTAACAGAATTTACTTTGAATTTAGTTTTGTTCACCCTGAATGATGCTGTAAAAATCAATTTTTAAAACCCACTTTTTTTAATGGAGTGTGTAAAGTCTGGGCTATCAATTATAGGCACAAGGCAGGAATCCACCCAGGAGACAACACTGCTCGATCACTGGGCGCTCTCAAACAAGGCTAATTAAGAGTCATCAATCAGCTTCATAATAATTACTCAAGCATTGTTAGGGCGTAATATGACCCACTTTACAATTTATAATAAAAGTGTCATTTTTATAATTGAAATGTTTGTTTGTATTTTCTTAATGTCTATTTTTAGGATAACAACTTTGTTGCACCTATTGTAGTAAAGTCAGACAGACCCCGGGCATCATCAGTCCATCACCATCATCATTACACTCCCCCAGCTCTTCAAGGACCACCTCTTCCTAACCAGCTTCCACCCATTGGTTATCCAATGTGGCCACCAGGAATGTCTTCAAATCCCCTTGGACAAGCAGGAGGTTTTCCACCCTCGCTGCCTCATATGAATGGTCCAGTCACACTCCCAGCCTTATACACGTGAGTAACGTCTAAGTGTGTTACAGCAACATGTGTGTGGAAGAAAAAAAGACACAATATTTATTCAATTATTTTCTGTAAGCATAAGTGATGGCATTTTGATTATTTTATTTTATATAAGCAAAAACACATTAACCAGCATTATACAATATTCGAGTACCAATTTTTTATACAGTATATTGGCTAAAGCTTACTACTCTCTTGATGGATGAGAATCCAGACATGAATGGAAAACCCCAGTGTGATAAAATACTTACAGAAGACACAAACAGAGGCCTCAGGGTTGTAAGCAGGTGGTCTTCAACAGACATATATTCCTTTCAGTTTAAGATATTCTTTGATCAAGTGGAGAGTTTCATCATGACTAGAGTCAGCAGTAGACAGCCATTAAGAGATAGATGCCACATTTTGTTATGATTGACCCAAACAGCAAGATACAAGCTGCGGAGAGAAAAAAAAAACTTTTTAAACTTAAAAGTCACAAGATAATTTATTTAAAAAATGAAAACAGAAAGAATTCCATTAGTAACTTAATGAAGATTTACATCACTAATAATCTAATTTAGGGCGGCACGGTGGCGCAGTGGGTAGCGCTGCTGCCTCGCAGTTGGGAGATCTGGGGATCTAGGTTCGATTCCCGGGCCCTCCCTGCGTGGAGTTTGCATGTTCTCCCCGTGTCTGCGTGGGTTTCCTCCGGGCGCTCCGGTTTCCTCCCACAGCCCAAAGACATGCAGGTTAGGTGGATTGGCGATTCTAAATTGGCCCTAGTGTGTGCTTGCTGTGTGTTTGTGTGTGTCCTGCGGTGGGTTGGCACCCTGCCCAGGATTGTTTCCTGCCTTGTGCCCTGTGTTGGCTGGGATTGGCTCCGGCAGACCCCCGTGACCCTGTGTTCGGATTCAGCGGGTTGGAAAATGGATGGATGGATGGATAATCTAATTTATTTCAAACAGAGGAAAGAAACCCAAAGAACAAAATAAAAGGCAAACATAAATAAGATAAGAAATAAAAAATAGACAAAGATTAACAAGAAGTAGGTATTAATAGCAAAATACCAATCCAAAAACCAAAATCCAAAATGGTGAGCAAAAATCCAAAACATTAATTTCTAAACCAAGACAGATATGCAATTGGGCAAAATATTTAGAGGGGCCAAAGCAACCAGTGGCTTATTTTAACTAATGCCACTGGGAAATAGGTGAGGAAACTTAAATGATCACAATACTTGAGAGTCCTATTTGAAAATCAGTCCTTTTCCTTACATACAGACTTGGTTTAGAGCAGGGGTTCTCAAAGTCAGTCCTGGGGGCCCACTGTGGCTTCAGGTTTTTGTTCCAACCAGATTCATAACCAGTGACAACAACTCATAACACTGATCTCATTTAATTAGCTGGTAATTTTTTTTCTATTCTCTTATTCTACATTCAGAAAAGCATAGCAGCATGATTTTTACATTTATAAGAAACTTTTCTGTTTTTGCTGTGAATTTAAATGCTTAATTCTCTTTTCATTGTATTTTGCCCTTTCTCTGTGCAGTTTACCCCTTCTTTGTATCTTAATAATGATAATTAAAAACAAACAGAGCAGACACCCAGGCAAATAACACTGAATCATGAAAGGCCGCAACTACTTTAGCATCAGACCCACATTGGATTAATTAAACAATCAGAACACCAGGAAAAGTAGAATGAAAGACGACAATATCGTTTAAAAGAAAAAAAAACATTATTCCCATATAACTGCTTAGTACATTTGATTTTTTTTTTTTTTTACCAAACTTAGTTTTCTAATTCAGGGAATCTGGGAAATAACGGTTCATTTAATTAGCCCTGGAGTCCAATTAAAAACAGAAGCTGGTTGGAACAAAAAGCTGCATCCACAGGGGGTCCCCTGGACCGAGTTTGAGAACCCCTGGTTTAGAGTAAGTAAAACTATAAAATTATAAAACTAAAACAGAACAAATGAAAGCCAGAAGGGAAGAATTACAAAATTAAAGAAAAAATAAAACAGAGGTAAGACATTACTGCAGTTGTAACATATTTTCTACAAAAGGGCAAGTCAAAAGGAGGCACAAGATAAGAGGAAGGTAAAAGAGTGAAACTCGAATTAGACCATGCACAGAATTAAGTAAGGAAGGCATATTCTGAAGGCTTACATGGGGTCACCTATGCAAGCATGTGTTTTAATTTGCCAGCTCTCAAAACTCAAGATAAGCTTTAAAAAAAAAAAACCTAGGCCCTAGCTCTCTTATGAAGTCTTGCAACAAAATCAAAGACCTCGAGAAGCAGGCTTCAGGCCAAAATTGAGGCTAAAATTTTCAAAAAGGAAAACAGGGACCATTAAAAAAAACTTTGACATACTGTGACAAATTATAACAAGTTCCTTATGGTTAAAGAGTTTACTAAAACAAAAGTCTTCAACAAAACAAGAGCAAAAGGTGAGAAACATGGGAGACCAAAAAGAGAACCATAAAAGAAAAAATTCAAGTCAATAAAACAAGCAACAACACCTCAAATCATGAGCAGACAAAATTCCAAAACAAGAACTTACAAAAAATTGGGATTCTAAGATGAGCTGTGTGTTGTGTTTTTGGGTCGACAAAATAGCATAATCAGTAGAGACCTTCAAAAAGTCTCACAAAAAAACCCCCAGAAAACTATGGCTTGTAAAGAGGGAAGTCAATGAGAATCTTTATAAAAGAGAATATTTATTCACAACAGGGATGAAAGAGTAAAAATGAGTAGCCAGAAAGGCAATCAAGTCCCAAAAACACAATCCAAGCAAACAGAGAAAAGGGTCAGGAAACACAGTTAATTCCTGAAAAACAATACTTAGAGTAATTACTATAGAACTCACACAGATGAACCATGGGGCCTTGCTGCTCCAGCCTGAATCTAAAGGCTAGAGGCAAACACCTGATGATGAGGTAAGGGTGGCCCTGCCTCTTGGAGATCCACCCACAAAACACAAGGAACATGGCAAAACCGAAAACATACACATAGAACTGAAATAATCACAAAATAAAATAATATTGATATATAATACGTAACAAGAAAAATAATAAAAAACAAAATATTTACATAAACAAATGTAACTAAAGCATTAAATACTAACAAAAAAAATACATGAAAAAAGTTGCAACACAAGCCAGAGGAGGCGCACTGTCTTAAACATGAGGCTAGCCAAACATGAGCAATCGCTAATGCCTCAGGTTACAACCTGTTAGGTTCTTAAATAGAGCTGGCGGGGTAGTCCCCCAGCTACAGTGTCAAGGGGCCCTGCCCCCTTGGGCTCAATGTACAAAATAGACAAAAGCTACTACAATTAACAGTATAAACATAATACATCCATCCACTTTCTAAACCCATTTATCCAGAGCAGGGTCAAAGGGAAGCTGGAGCCTATCACAGCAAGTTTCAGATGTAAGGCAGGAGCAATGCCTGGATGGTGCACCAGTCCATCACATGATAAACACACACACTCACTAGGGCCAATCTGGCATCCCCAATTCACCTAACATACCTGGGAGGAAATCAGCACACCCAAAGGAAACCCATGCCGATGTGGGGAGAACATGTAAGCTCCATGCAGGAGGAACCTGGGATGTGAACCCCGGTCTCTGTGTTGTGAGGCAGAAGCACTACCACTGCCTGACATAATACAATAATATAAAATTATACATAAGCAAGCCAAAAGTCAGTATGGAATAATAAAATAAAAATAGAAGAAAACAAAAGCATTTTCATTAGCAAAAAATTACAATAAAATACAGACACAACCAAAATGTATTGGTATCCTTCCACTAATGAAAAAAAGAATCATAATTTTCACTGAAATCAGTTGAAACTGACAAAAGTAATTGGCTTTCACCATTTTTTATTTCATCGAGTAGTCACTTTGCTTTTGATTTAGGACTTATTATTTAATTAAACAAATGAAAATAGCATGGAAAAAAGTGTTGGGACCCCTTAGAACACATCACAGGCATCTTCAATCTGATAATCATTCACTCAGTACATTTGAATAAAGCAAAGTAATCACTCAGCGGTGTTGTGTCATTATGTGAATCACACTGATTATAGACAAGAGAAGGAAAAGCACAAGGAAAGTTATTTGAAGAAGAATGGAAGACGGCAGAAGGCAAAACGCAAGGTTGACCAATGTAAAGGTTACAATACCATCTTTAAAGAACTTCATGTTTTCGTGACCACAGTAGATAAAATTGTCAAGAAGTTTAAGGTTCATGGGACCATAAGCAACCTCCCTGTATGTGGCCAAAAGAGGAAAACTGATCATAGATTAAACAGCAGGGTAGTTTGAATGGTGGAGAAAAAGCCATGGAAAACATCAACATGATGAGCTTTCCCTTTCCTGTGGTGTTCAGACGCACATTCATAAAACACATGCAAAACATGATGTGGACTGAGCAGTGTGAAATTTTGGGCTTGCTCTGAATTTAATAGCTTGAACTTTTCCATCTGAACAATGAACCCTTTAGCCTTTGCCTGCTGTATTATGCATGCTAGATTGCTGACTGCTTGTGAATTTAAAAATGAATGTCGTGCAAAAAGTATATCGTAGAGGCCTGCCTAGATTTAGGGGTGAGGGCAGGAAAGCGGGAATGTCTAGTGTGCATAGAGGTAGACCCCCCAACTAGAATTTTATATCTCCATTTTCAATTCTGAATTGTTTTCACAGGAAAGTTTCTCTCTGTGTAACTGGATTCATTTAAAATTCTGAGAATTTTTTGTTATGACCCATTACATTGTGTTACACTGGGGGAAATGTTTCATTAAATATAATTTATTATTGTACACTTTACTAATTATTAAGTACAGTACATATATACTTAAAAATATATTTTGTACTTTATTGACAAGCATTTAAGATGAATGTGGAGATGTATTATTTGGATAAATGCAAAGAATAATTTTGTATTGTAAAATCTATAAACAAATTTTACATTACACCAAAATCTTGGAATACAAGTTGTAATACAGTATAAAATCTTTTTGTTTTTCATAATCTAGGTACAGGTTTTATTTCTTAAATAATAAGTTGCATGCATCTTTAGCAGAGAAGAAATAATTTTTTTATTTTTATTTTTTTAGAATGCCAATGGATGGGTACCACTATAAAGTTCCACAAGGATTATAAAGTAAGTTGTGAAATATTGATTACTATAAGTGAACGTTGTATTAAAAGTGATGTCATTTTCCTATACCACTGCTGTAGCAAATTAATGAAAATGTATTTCCAACACCCTGTGGCACTGCTAAATGCTACCAATTACACATAAAACAAGGTCCTCATGTTTACCGAATGAATCAACACTAGTTTTGTTTACCTTTTTTTCCACTTGGCTTCAACATTTTAAGAAATAGTTGCAGTTTTTACTTAACCTCTAACACAACAGGAAAAAAAAAAAGCCTACAAGATCAAAAACAACCAAAGGCTGTATCGTTGTTTGAAGGTGAACAGACTAACAGTGTTGTATCAGGAACAAAGTAGAGATTCAGTACTTCACTGCTGTACTTGAATATGTTTTGACATTACTTCTACTTTAAATGAGTATAACATTTTCTGCCTGCTTTCATTTTTACTTCACTACATTTTCAAAAGCAAATGGCTACTTTTACTCTGATATATTTTGCTAGACACATGCATTACTGCAATGTTAAATCAGAAACCAAATTGACTGAGCAAATGTGAACAATGTTTTGCTCAATTATGAAAAATCTGTGATGATTTTGAAATGTTCGATGCTGGTGCTAACACTCTCTCATCTACACAATTGTTCAAGTAAACCCCACTGCAGCCTGTAGAATGGGGCATGGACCGGATATTTTGGGTGGGGCTCTGATAACGGTGATGCACAGTCCCAGTGTCAGTTATTCTCAGAGCTGATACCAATTTCAGACACAGTCCTCACGGCAGCCTCTTCATGGGAAATGGCTGAATATTGGAAGTTCACAATCTCAGTCTCAGTTATTTCCACAGCTGATGCTGCTGAGCCATTATCCTCACGGCGGCCTGCCAAACGGAGTGGGGCTGATCTGCAGGCAGCAAGATGTTCATGAGAATCCACAAGCTATGGTTCACTCATCTTGTCATGTGTGTTGTTCATGTCTTCTTACATTATTTTGCGCATTACAGGTCCAAAAAATTTGCAAAAGCTCAAGAAAAATGAAAGGCCATTCCTTTGAAAGTGAAACTAGAAGTGATGAAGTCTACGCAAAGCGCTTTATTAAACATTACTAGGGTTTGTTTAGATGACGTATGTTAGTATTAAACTATTGTGTTTAGTTAAAAAAATAATTTTAGAAAGTTGTTTTTAGGAACATCTTACCTCCTTCTTGCATGTCTGCCTTATTAACGCCTACCCCAATGAATTAGGATATGATTGGTAAGATGTCTACTGATAATGAATGTCCTTGCTTCAAGTTTCACTGACTAGGCTCATACTTTAGGGATTATAATACAAACCACACAAAAGAAGGAAGTCTGAATTATTTTAAGTTTGTATAAATGTTTTGGCTACTTTTTTACTTTTTTTTTGTTTCAGGGGGCAATGTTTGGATGGGGACTTTATTCTCTTTTTATGTTGCACTTTACTTATCTTGTTGTTCTCCATTTTTCTCTCTTTCAAAATAGTAAAAAAATGTTACATGTCTAATGTTTATAAATAAAATGCTGGTGCAGCGGCAGTGCTGCAGTAGCACTTACGTCACGCAACAAGGAAACTAGAGTTCAAGTCCCTGGTGCTCCTTATTTGGAGTTTATATGTTCTCTTGTCCATGTGGGTTTCCTCCTGGTGCTCTAATAGGTTACACAAATGCTGAATTAGCCAGGTGTGTGTTTGTGTGTGAGTGTGCATGTTCACTCTGTTCAGGGCTTGTCCCTGCCTTATGCCTGATGCTCCAGATAAGCGGATTTGACAAATGGATGGATGGATATAAAACAGGGTTAAATCCTACATTTACTTTCATTTCAGTACCATTAATATCAATTGAGTACCTTATAGAACACTGCTAACTAATACATTCCTATCAGTAGATACTGTAAATCTTCCTTTACTCTTTATATATATGTTTTTTTTATTTTCAGATTGCTTATTGATTGTCGCTTTTATCCAAAAAGACAACATTGGAAAGGAAAAGTTTTGGAATCTGCTGCTCTACCTCACATTTTATAATGAAAACCATTGTATTATAAAATTAACATATACAGTTGTGATCGTCTTAACGCTAAACTTCAGGAGTAATTTACTTGATTTGTGAAGAAGATTATGATCATAAACTCCTTGGAATATCTTGTGCCAAATTAACTGTTTGATCTCTATCTTTATAGAAAGGAAAGTAATAAATCTACACTATAAAATCAAAGTAGATTTAGCAGCATTTGCTCAGATTTTAATTGTACTGTAAAGCCAGTAATTAGCTACAAATATTTAATTTTTTTTAATGTGTAAATAAAATTTTGTTAAAGCAATGTTTTATACTTTTGTTGCACCGACTTTAAATTGTGACGTGTGATTTTTTTATTTACTGTAATTATACTGCTTTGAGGTGCAGTTGATTCCTCTGTGTGTATATTTGTTTATTTATAAGCATTTTTGGGATTTGGTTTTAAGGCTTACACTATTCACTAGGAATGGTTTCCCTTAGCCAACTCATGTTCACGTCTAGTGGGCTAAGACAAAGACTCTGCAGACATTTGCAGACATGACGAATGAGCCTCCCTAAGATTGGATGTCCTCTATTAAATTGTAAACTGTGTAGAAACAGTATGTTTCTAAATTCTAAATTCTAATGTACACAATTTATCATAAGAGACATATTGATAGCTTTTATTTCACACACTAAGAATAAACTGTCTCTAGTGTACAGTGGAACCTCGGTTTGCAAGCATAATTTGTTCCAGAAACGTGCTCGCAGTCCAAAGCACTCGTATATCAAAGTGAATTTCCCCATAAGAAATAATGGAAAATCAGCTGATTCGTTCCACAACCCCAAACTATTCATATAAAAATGATTAATACAAAATATAAAGTAAAAATACATAAAACAAATTAACCTCCATTTTACCTTTGAAAAGAATCATGGCTCGTGTGAGTGAGTTTCTAAACTCTTGTGGAATTCCACCCAACAGGACGACACGCAGAAGAGCGTCCCAAAGCAATCGCAGTCTCCCAGCACTGTAGCAGTTTGCAGTAAAAGTGAATCCAAAAAGATCGTGGACATGCTATAAGCGCCGGCTGTCGATGGGTGATACAAGGAACAAGGAACATTATAAATGCGCAGGGCACAGTACTACTTGACCACGACCCTGCCTGACTGCTGTGTCTGTGTATAGGAGAGTGGCAGATCCCGCTACAATAAATAACCGCGCTGTTGCTGTTTCAAGCTGAATAAAGCTGGTGTTGCTAAAGTACTGAGACTCAGCTTCGTGTTTTGGGGTGCAAGACGGGGACTCGCACGTCACAGCACACACGTCTGCGCGCACACACACACAGTCACAATGCTGTAGTAAACAGTACTAGCCGACCTGCGGCGTAGTATACGCCGCATAATTATTTATTGATGGGTGAACACTTCCTGAAAGACACAGTTGTCCAAATGGGGGTGGGTTTGAGGATACGACTGTGAGTGAATGAAAAGATGGAACTCTGGAGAGAGCAACATACAATTGTCCGTGACTGAAAACTGGTTTTGGCAGATACAAGCATATCTTTTTGAAAGTTTGGCCCTGTGTCTTACTAATTGTCATTGCAATTGCTAATCTAACAGGAAATTGTCCACGTGTAAATGTAAAAGGCAAATTTGAATCTGATGGGGTCAGGGAAATCTGGGGAATAAGGACAGTTTGTGAGGTAGCAGCTGCGATAGTTTTACACTCCAGTACATTGCGGTGAATGCTGGTAACAGTCAGTCTAGTGCCATTACAGAGACTTCTTGCTGGCATGAGGTTTCTGAGAAGCATGACGACTGAACCAATTTTAATTTTGAGTTTATGTGGAGGCATGCCAGTGGGAGTAAGACTGCTAAGAAATTCTTCGGGGGAATGAAGGACGTTCTCGGAAGTGAATGGTGATAGTAGCTGAAAGTATTTGGGACATTGCCACAATTTCTGCCTCGCCACCATAAACTCTGGAAGTATTCATGTAGTCAGCGTATTGTTGAGCAAACTGTATGACTATGCTTCCGTGACTAAGAACAACGAACAGCATGTCGCCGAAGTTATCGTAATGTTGGCAAACAAAGGTTACAGTCATGTTGCGAAGTTCGAGAGCAACAGTTTCGTCGATGACATTTTTCCAGAAATATCTGACTGATAGAAAGAAACAGTTACCTGATGCAGGAATTTGTATAACCTTGAAAGAAGAGTTGTTTCCATGAAATACATGTGAAGCGGTGGCCATGTTAGGAAAATGAACAGTCAATGTGGCTCAGAGGTGCATGTGGACTGTAGCACAAAGAAAAGCGACTCAGAATGTGTTTGGTGAGGAGTTGGGGGCGGGCACATGAGCAGGCAGTGTGCATGCCTCGAGAGTGACGGTGGACGCGGGAGGAGGGTTACAGTTGGCGGGCGGGGCTCTGTCGTGCGTATCCCATGACGCGGGAGGAGGGTTAGAGTTGGTGGGCGGGGCTCTGTCGTATGTACCCCATGACGCGGGAGGAGGGTTAGAGTTGGTGGGCGGGGCTCTGTCGTGCGTACCCCATGCGCATTGCTTGCTCATGCCTCGAGAGCGAGGGTGGACGCTGGAGGAGGGTTAGAGTTGGCAAGCGGATGTGTTTGATGAGGAGTTGGGGGTGGGCACATGAGCAGGAAGTGTGCATGCCTCGAGAGCGAGGGTGTACGCGGGAGGAGGGTTAGAGTTGGTGGGCGGGGCTCTGTCGTGTGTATCCCATGACGCGGAAGGAGGGTTACAGTTGGTGGGTGGGGCTCTGTTGTGTGTACCCCATGGTCTTAGAGTTGGCGGGCGGGGCTCTGTCGTGCGTACCCCATGCGCACTGCCTACTCATGCCTCAAGAGCGAGGGTGGAAGCATGAGGAGGGTTAGAGTTGGCGGGCGGGGCTCTGTCGTGTGTATCTCATGACGCGGGAGGAGGGTTAGAGTTGGCAGGCGGGGCTCTGTCGTGCATGCGTGTGTACCCCATGGTCGGGCGACTTGGTCTTTTATATATATAGATACGCTTGTACGGATGTTGACTATATGAGTCAGGCACGCCAACTCAGACGGAGAATAGGAGACGATTGCCCACAATCCCGCAGCGAGAGAGAGAGAGAAGAACCATCAGCTCAGTTGTGATCACATGACGTTCAGCAGACAAAGCGTATACTTACTACTCGTACTGCAAGACCTCGCTTGTTTTTCAAGTCAAAATTTATTAAAAATTTTAGCTTGTCTTACAAAACACTCATTAACCAAGTTACTCACAAACCGAGGTTCCACTGTATTTTGTTTATACAAAGTAATAACAGCTTGTTTCTTAATTCACATTAATAAAGATAAGGATCTCCTTTTAAAAAAGAGCTAATATTGTTAATGTACAAACAGAAATGCAAGTTAAGAAGAATTAAAATGACTTTTTATGCAATTGAACAGACCTAGTTAAACCAAACGCTCTAAAAATGGGTTCAGTATCTATCTGTGATTGTTGTAACTGTTTTCAGTTTCTTCTAGAAAATACTCAAAAAGCTGTTGCTTTAAATTGTTCAAACTAACCTGCACGTCTACAAAAACAAGCTCAGAATTTACTATATTATACATGGCTAAATTTTCCATGACTTCTTGAATGCACTGTAATTAATCAATTTTTTTGTCAATTGAAGTCCACCAGAAATCAAGTTTTTTTATAAATCCGTTGATGTTGTCTCTGGCTGTTATGCTATTAACACAGTGGCTTTGTAAACTACTATTCAAAGTGTTAAGCCTAAGAAGCCAAAAAGAACTGGAAAACCAATTTGCAAATTCCAATTTCTTGTCTTGCAAGTACTTGAAAAGTTCTACTCTTAACTGGAAAACTCTTTTCAAGACATTACCCCTCAAAAGCCACCTTACTTCTATGTGATAAATAAGATTTTTGTATAATAGATAGATAGATAGATAGATAGATAGATAGATAGATAGATAGATAGATAGATAGATAGATAGATAGATAGATAGATAGATAGATAGATAGATAGATAGATAGATACTTTATTAATCCCAAGGGGAAATTCACATACTCCAATGAACCCATGTCTTCACAAATATTTCAAAAAATTCAAGTCTGCAATGATTTTCCTTTATTGGAATTTACCACTTTAATTACATTTTAAAACACAATTTCAAAAGGTAAAGATTTTGATGCAAGAGTCTTCACAACAACAAAACAGTGTAGCCATGTAACATCTTGCATCGCCACTTGTAATCTGACAATGAGACCACTTCGATATCTGTACTTACTAGTACTTTGTATACAAGTGTAGTATAAATATTTTTGGTGGTTCAGACCTCTAGTGGTTTACAAAATAAAATATCACCTGTAACACCATTTTCAGTACATATCTTACAAATACTATGAATTGGGCACAGTTGGAAATATCTGTGGATTTGTCCATCTGTAATAAGACATTTGTGTGCTTAATTTATTCAAGAACTTGTGTTTAAATATCTTCTGCCATGTCATGTCATTTATTCTTCTTTGGATCATATTATTGGAGAGAGGTATATTTTGAGCTTATCAGCCTCTTTTTCACCAACCATTATTTGCACCTGTAGACACTCCAGAGAAACAGATGGGCATCCCGCCCAGGTTGAAGGTGGATTCCGTACCTGGCCAGGATGCCATAATGGAAGGATGGTCTAAATGAGGGCAATACCCAGCCAAGATGCCTTATGATTCCTGTCCTCATTGGGATGCTACAGGCTACAGGAAATAGCAAAAGAGGATAGCAGGGAGCAATTCATTCTCCTCTATAATAGGTGGTAGTGTCCCTTAAAGTCCCAGTCTGGACACCCACAGGGCTACATGGTAGTTGGAGTGTGGAAGGGCTGCCCTGTAGGGACCAGAGAGGGCGTTGCCTGGGCGAGGATCTCCCTGGCTTTATGACCCAGGAGTACTTCCAACTGGCCACATCAAATCACCGGAAGTGCTCCTGGATCACCTTCAAAGGAACCCACTGCTGTAGCTTAAGGAGTCAGAGTCAGGTGATAGCAGGCGATACCAAGCATGAGAAGAGGAGAGGAGAGAAGGAAGCATTGTTTATGAATATGGTTATTTGTTGTGTTCATTCTTTGCCTGTTCTTTGTATTTGAAGAGCTCTTTGAATTAAATACTGGTGTATATGAACCCGAAGTTGTGTTGGGTCATCTGTGTCTGGGGTTTTGGGACTTGCTAATGCCCCAACCAGTCACACACTGTACCAACAGTTGTCAGTAAAATAAGATTTTTGGCAATTGTATGTGGCTTACTGGCTTTTACAATGTGAAATGCAACTCGATAACTTGCTAGTAATGCTTTTTCATTATTAGTGGCTGCTGAAGTGAAAATGGCTTTCTCCTTGTGAAGGTAGTTTAGTCTTCTTTCAAAAAATTCCATAGGCTTGTCTTTTTTGTCTGGATGTTTAGTATTTAAAAGTTGAAGTAGCTTTGACAGTGTCATACGTTCTTCTGACAACACTTCTTGACAAACTACACACTGGAGTTTATTGGAAACTAGGGGGCTTCGCCTCCACTCACTTCGCTCTCCAACCCCCCGGCCTGCGCTACGCGCCAGCCTCTTCACATCTCTGCCGCTCACGTATGTGGATTTCACTTTCACCAAACAACAAATCTTTCAATTCTCGCGGATACGCCTCTTCATTGGGAAGAAACACAACTTTTCCCTGATGGCAACACGAATTAGACGATCTACAAGTCTCCGACTTAAAGTTTAAAGCCGAACAATATCTACATACTTCTGTTATATCACCTATGTCCATATATTCAATCTCTTTTCGCTGTTCTGTTATTTTACTAAGTAATAATTTCTGTTTGTTAGCACTAACGCGATCTTTACTATCAGTTTTTTGAGACTTTCGAATTTTAGTATTTTCAGAATCTCTAACCTGCTCTGCATGTGTATCGAGCAAACATTTTTGAACCTCTTTACGACATTCTACTTTGACTTCTACTCTTTGTCTTTTATTTCCAACCCCGCTTGGAGCTCAGAGTGCAGGAACTGTGTCTAGCAATAGTATTCACACAAATGAGATGTGATTGGACCATGGGTGTGTTTGTAAATGTTTGAGAGGAGGGTGGGACTTGTCAAAATCTCTTGGAAAAAAGTCTTGTCTCGTGGGACCTGAAATTATCTCTCACAGGAGTTAAAATTACATATCATATATACTGTATACACTATATATTCAGGGGGAGCAGCCCTGGACAGTGCAATACCTCCCCCTGGATGCTGGATGGCCGCCCCCCTGGATTGGAGCGGTGCCTCAGCCTCCTGCAGGGCTCCATGGGAGATGGAGTTCTCCACAGCCCTGTTGGGCTGCATAGGTCCCTGAGCCCAGCTGGACGAATCTTCAGCCCCACCCGGGAGTGCAACCGGAAACAGGTGATCAAGCACCTGGAGCACTTCCGGGTGGGCCATAAAAGGAGCCAGCAACCACCACTCAGCGACCAGAGGCGGGAGGAGGAGGACAAAGCTTGACAGGAGTAGTGGTGGTGCCAGAAGGGAGTGTTTTGTGTTAGTGGATTGTGCTTTTTGGTACTGTATTGTGCCTGTGGGGTTCACGGGGAAGACATGCCCCACAGGTGAAGAAAAATAAATATTTGTTTTATTTTTACACACACCTCAGTGTGAGTCTGTGCCAGGTCAAGCGCAATACAGTGCCTCTATTACAATATATATTTTATATATACCGTATACTGTAAAAGATAGCCCGACCACAGACAGACACGACAACGCAGTGTCCAACGCACACACACGTTTATTTAGCAACCACTATTTACAATATTTATAAATATGCAGTCCTTGGTTCTTCTGGCCGCCTCCACTCCTGTCTTGCAAGCTCTGTCCTTCTTCCACCTGACTTCAGCTCCCTGATTGGAGTGAGGCAGCCCCTTTCATCTCGTCCTGGATGTACTTCCGGCAGCACTCCCCAGTGTGGCGGAAATGCTGCCCTTGCACCCGGAAGCACTCTTGGCATAAGCCATCCCTGGTCTGTCAGCACTTCCTGGTGTCCCGGAAGTCCTGTTCCCCAGGCAGCAAGGGCCGGCCAAGTGCCCTGGGAAAAGAAGTTTCCTAAAGGCTGTCAAATAAACGAACCACACGCTGTGGGGCAGCACAAAGGGGCTTCATCTCTTCGTCGAGGTTCGATCCCTGAGAGGGAAGCTGTAGAATGTGTACGCCTGATCAGCCCAAAATGAGGGCGAAACATGTGTCGAGTACTCTTTGCATTACTTGACAATAAACTATTCAACATTCCATGATCTGCTTCTCGCAACTGAAATAGGGCACCATGGCGGATTTGTGCCGAATGACAGACCAACCACAAGCGTTACCTTGTAGGTAACCACCCACACAATTCAGGTCGTCGAGACTCAGACTACGAATGCAATGAATGTAATTACTCCGGATCTACAGGCTGTCAAATAAACGAACCACATGCTGTGGCACAGCGTAAAGGGGCTTCGTCTCTGACGCTGACATCCGAGGCTCGATCCCTGAGAGGGGAGCAGTAGAGTGTGTACACCTGATGAGCCCAAAATGAGGGTGAAACATGTGTTGCGTACTCTTTGCATTATTTGACAGTAAGCTATGCAATATTTATATATATATATATATATATATATATATATATATATATATATATATATATACATATATATTGTCACACACGTGTCAGTAGGAGACGGCTAAAGGGCCTGAGTAAATGCCACCTCTGATGATGTCACTTCCAGCTCCAGCAACTCTGATGACGCCACTTCCGGTTTCCGGCATAGATGACATCATTTCCTTCCCCAGCCCTTAAAACCACCATCTTACCTCCAAGTATTCAGTTCTGCTTTGGACTCGGTCTTGTGAATATCTCTGTTCAATTATTTCAAACTTTTGCAGCTGGGATATAAAATATGGATGGCTGCCCCAAACCTTTATAATGTCTGGAGACTCATTCATCTCACATATATATATATATATATATATATATATATATATATATATATATATATATATATATATATATATATATATATACTGTGTTTCCCTGAAAGTAACACTTACCCCGAAAGTAAGATCTAGCAGTAATTTCTGATGTAACGCTAATATAAGCCCACCCCCGAAAATAAGACCTACCGCTAATCCGCCGTTTTTGCATCTGTCTTGAGAGCTGCCGTATTTAGCCTAGAAGCTGCCCTGGTTACAAGGTAAGGCGCTTTTACAAGTAGTTAAAAGAGTAAACGTTGTCTTTTGTCCAGCATAACATCGGACAAATATTTTTACCCCCAGACAAGATGAGTGCAAATAGAAAGAGCTACTCCGTTGAGTACAAAAAAGGGACTTAACATAGGAGGGGGTGCCCAAGGGAGTCTGTGATACCGGTAGCGCTGCGCTGGCCGGGGCTTTTGGGGTGCACGTTTTTCCTGCTGCGGTGGGTGAGTGTGGAACAGCTTTCAACCTCGTTTTTTGCTTCTTCTCGTTCTTTGTGGTCGGCGTGCGGCTGTGGGCTTTTGTTTCCTGCTGGGGAGGGGTGCTGCATTTCACCTTTTTTTAGGCGAGAAAAGTCTTTTCTCGTTTGGGAAGGGGTGAGGTGCGGTGTTTTTCCCCGGCAGGAGGCGGGGGTTCATGGCCGCAGGGATCGAGAACAGCAGGAGATGGGGTTGAAATTTGGGGCCTTACCTCGGAATAAGTTGTTCTGTGCTTGCCTGCCGTGGCGGGGGAGGTGTGTACTCCAGGGGCTCTGTTAGGGATGGGAATTGATAAGATTTTCACGATTCCGATTCCATTTTCGATTCTGTTTAACAATTCGATTCTTTATCGATTCTCCTATCGATTCTTATTTTTAAAAAAGGAGAACATACAGGTCGATTAGCTTAGAACTTTGTTTTATATCTTATCTTTGAACAAGATAGAAATTTAGGAGTAGCATGACCTTACAAACCCAACAGTGAGATCTTAAGAGATCCACAGCCTACGGCTCCTCGATGGGGTGCCACGGGGTCCCCAGAAAAAAATGTGTAAATGTAAAATAATAATAAAATAAATATTCTTCTGTAGCAATAACAAAGTATAACATAAATTATTCTGTGGCAATTACACAAGAATGTCCAGTAACATTTACACTCTCCTTTTTAAAAGTATATATGAGCTGAGCACTCAAAAATAAAACTACATCAGCCAGCAACAAATACAATCAACTCAAGTCCAATGGAACTGTGTACAGTGCAATTCTGCAACCATCAACTATTTTGACAGCTACATCCATGTTGGCCGCATTATCAACAGTGGCTGCCACAACCTTGTCTTTGATACCATACTCCTCCAAGATCTCATCAGTCTCCTCTGCTACAGCTGTCCCTGTCTGTGCTTGGTACACTGGTTTGGTTTTGAGGACTTTTTCTTGAGCCTGGCCATTCCTGACATAATGCAGCGTTACTGTGAGGTAATGATCTTGACTAAAACTTGCCCATCCATCTGCAGTGACGGCTGCCTTCAACACATGTTTCAGCTCAGAAATGGAAACGGATGAAACATCTGGTAAGAGGAGAACACGCAAATTTGACATTCCCTGACTTAGCCTACAATTAAACACATTCACTTACCGAAAATCGGGGGCATCTACTGTGGCAAATGGGTGCAAGCCTTTTACCACAAACTGCGGTGACATTCGTCTATCCTGGCCTATGTCATTTTACTTTTCCCCGCCTCTGTGAAAGGAGAAGCTACCAGTAGACTGCAGCGAGAACTGCCAGCATCTGAGACAGCCAGACTCTGTCTGTCTCTCTCGTCATGGTCATCTAAATGCAATGCACAGTAATAGCAGGTTTTGCAATAAGGCAAATCGCGCTAACATAATATGCAATGTTAGTTGATTAGTTACCTGCCGTATTAACGGGAGAGGACGTGCAAACGTTACCGCTGCTGCTGGGTTGAGATTCACTAGTCCGGAGCGGATCAAAAACACAACATTCATTTAAGGTTATCGCGTGTTTTGTGTGCAAATGCTTTTGCATATTCGTAGTGTTTCCTCCCTTTGATGAAATATCTACTTTGCAAGTATTGCAAGTTGCCCTGTTGTCATCCTTTCTCATAAAGTATAACCAAACTTTTGAGCATTTGTGCCGCTTAGGCGCCATGTTTCCTGCTGGGTAAATGACGCTACGCAACGCGGTGACATCATTCGAGGCGACTGGAATCGATAGGGGAATCGTTTGCAAAAATGGCAAACAATTCCAAGGAATTGAAACAGTGGGAACCGGTTCTCAACAAGAACCGGTTTTCGATTCCCATCCCTAGGCTCTGTCCAGTGCAGCGCTATTGCGGATTCTTTTGGGTACCCCCTCGTACAGTAGTTTGTAGAACATGAATACCGTAAATGTTGATTTTATTGTTGAACAGGCGTTAACGTACCAGTAGTTTACAAATTGCGTATTATTATTATTATGCGTATTACAAAATTACATATAATTGTTGAACAGGAATAAATGTACTTTACTTTTTTGAACTTCAATAAAAATAAGACCTACCCGATAATAAGCCCTAGTGCATTTTTTGGACCTAAAATAAATATAAGACACTGTCTTATTTTCGGGGAAACACAGTATATATATGTATATATATATATGTATATGTATATATATATATATATTGTAAGGAACAGCCCGGACACAGACAGGCAGACATCGGTTTGTCACCCAACACACGTTTATTATACAACTATTTACAAAGTCTTGTGCCACACAACCCACAGACTCCCCCAAAGTCCAGGCCAATACCACAATGCCTTTCCTTCAGACCGCCTCCTTCTCTCTCCTTCCAGATCTCGTCCTCTTCCACCTGACTCTAGCCTCGAATGAAGGGAGGCAGCTCCTTTTATTCATACCCAGATGTGCTCCAGGTGTGCACCGGCAATCTTCCACCCTGGTGTGGCGGAAGTGCTGGGGTCCAGGGTCCATCAGGCACGGGGTCGCCCCCTGGTGGTGGCCACGGGCCCCTACAGGGTTGGGCTTCCAAGCCCTGTACCCGTGGCCCCCAACACAACCAGGGTGGACTCCCCCTCGCGGTCTAGAGGAAGAATGAACCCTCCTCCTGTCTTCCTGGGCGTCCCAGCCGGGCATGAACCCCGGCCGGGTGCCACAATATATATGTGTATGCCTGATGAGCCCAGAATTAGGGCGAAACACGTGTCGCATACTCTTTGCATTATTTGACAGTAAAACTATTTTCAACCATTCTATGATCTGCTTCTCGCAACTGAAAGAAGGCACCGTGGTGGATGTTGGCCGACTTGCTGACCAACCACAAGCGTTACCTGGTAGGTAACCACCCATACAAATATAAATAATGATTGTTTATTGCTATCAATTTACAAAATGCAAAGTGAGCGAACAAAAGAAAAATCTAAATCAAATCAATATTTGGTGTTACTACCTTCTGCCTTCAAACCAGCATCAATTCTTATACTTATAGGTACACTTGCACAAAGTCAGGGATTTTGTAGGATTCTAGTCAGGTGTATGATCAACCAATTATACCAAACAGGTGCTAATGATCATCAATGTCACACGTAGGTTGAAATACAGTCATTAACTGAAACAGAAACAGCTGTGTAGGAGGCTTAAAACTGGGTGAGGAACAGCCAAACTCTACTACCAAGGTGAGGTTGTGGAAGACAGTTTCATGTCATGGCAAGATTGAGCACAGCAACAAGACACAAGGTAGTTATACTGCATCAATAAGGTCTCTCCCAGACAAAGATTTCAAAGCAGACTGGGATTTCAAGATGTGCTGTTCAAGCTCTTTTGAAGAAGCACAAATAAACGTGCAACGTTGAGGATCGTAGACGCAGTGGTCGGCCAAGAAAACTTAGTGCAGCAGATGAAAGACACATCAAGCTCATTACCTTTCGAAATCGGAAGATGTCCAGCAGTGCCATCAGCTCAGAACTAGCAGAAACCAGTGGGACCCAGGTACACCCATCTACTGTCCGGAGAAGTCTGGCCAGAAGTGGTCTTCATGGAAGAGTTGCAGCCAAAAAGCCATACCTCCAATGTGGAAACAAGGCCAAGCGACTCAAGTATGCACGAAAATATAGGAACTGGGGTGCAGAAAAATGGCAGCAGGTGCTCTGGACTGATGAGTCAAAATTTGAAATATTTGGCTGTAGCAGAAGGCAGTTTGTTCATCGAAGGGCTGGACAGCGGTACAATAATGAGTGTCTGCAGGCAACAGTGAAGCATGGTGGAGGTTCCTTGAATGTTTGGGGCTGCATTTCTGCAAATGAAGTTGGAGATTTGGTCAGGATTAATGGTGTTCTCAATGCTGAGAAATACAGGCAGATAATTATCCATCATGCAATACCATCAGGGAGGCGTATGATTGGCCTCAAATTTATTCTGCAGCAGGACAATGACCCCAAACATACAGCCAAAGTCATTAAGAACCTTCTTCAGCGTAAAGAAGAACAATAAGTCCTGGAAGTGATGGTATGGCCCCCACAGAGCACTGATCTCAACATCATCGAGTGTCTCTGGGATTACATGAAGAGACAGAAGAATGTGAGGAAGCCTACATCCACAGAAGATCTGTGGTTAGTTCTCCAAGATGTTTGGAACAACCTACCAGCCGAGTTCCTTCAAAAACTGTGTGCAAGTGTACCTAGAAGAATTGATGCTGTTTTGAAGACAAAGGGTGGTCACACCAAATATTGATTTGATTTAGATTTCTCTTTTGTTCATTCAATGCATTTTGTTGATTGATGAAAATAAATGATTAACACTTCAATTTTTGAAAGCATTCTTTGTTTACAGCATTTTTTCACACCTGCCTGAAACTTTTGCACAGTACTGTATATTATATATATATATATATATATATATATATATATATATATACATACACATATCTTATATATAATTCGCCAGCCTACTCACTCACTCACTCACTCACTCACTCACTCACTCACTCACTCACTCACTCACTCACTCATGTCCATCTGAAGCCGCATGCGCAGTCGCCTTCTGCGCAGCTGCCCGAAAAACCTTGCGGCAGGCGGCGGATTTACAGCCGCAAAAATTTAAAGAGAAAGGCGACTTCGACCGACATCCAACCCCAACATCGTGGCAGGCGGCGGATTTACGGCCGCAAAAATTCAAAGAGAAAGGCGACTTTGCTTAAAGCTCTAGAGGCCTGAAAGGCGATTTCGACTACAACTCGAGGCCTAATTACACATTCATTCAATACATCTATATCAGGTTTGTGGTGCTTATACTTATTACTATTCCACTCGTACCCGTTTCATCTTACGTTGTCAAAACGGGCTCTTTGTCTAGTATACATATATCTCTATATATAATCTTCATTTGGATCTTGATCTTTCTTTGTCCGCGAATTAATTAGAAGAAGCAGCACTAGATTGCAGTAGAGAGACAGCTAAAATATAGGCATTGCATTAAGAATCTCCTCCAGGCTTATAGTACTGAAGACTGTAGTACTCCAGTCACACCTCAAAACACAGACATTCAAACTAAACAAATTGTTGTGCATTAAATTAACTAATCTTTATATATAATCTTCATTTGGATCTTTGTTTGTCCGCGAATTCATGTTCCCCTGACACTGCCTTGGTTGTTACTTTTGTTTACAAACACTGTCGATACCACTCTGTGTGTTTAGATCTGGCGTCGACACCTGCTTCGCTGTCGAGACTGTGGTTTTTTGTGTTTCTATCGACCGTCGTTGGCAGCACTTTGTCCAAATCGAATGTTCACCCACTTCTTGGAGTCTGCATTCAGAGTATATAAGTTGGACACACTTCTGTAATTTTCCATCAGTCGGCGTTTGGAGTTCAAGAAAGAAGCATTGGTTCTTCCTTACTCTTTGGATTGCCACAAAGCAACCTGCGAGATTGGAGAAAGGTTGAGAAGAGATTGTGAGAGGAAACGACAGCGTCGTGAAAACGAGACGGACTGTGAACGGAGAGAAGCAGAAATGCTCCTCCACCACCACATAATTACTATTCGGACAGTGATTCCGAGTAGGCCGTTCCTATTGAATCAATGTCCAAGGGTTTTGTTTTGTAATTTTGTTTCCCTTATAAAAAATCATAATGCTGTGCGACGAAGGGCCCAGTTCACGACTGGCAGCCGCATTTAAACCGGGAGCCCTTCATAGACAACTTTAACACACGCAACGTAGTTGGGTGCACATGGCTAGTATATATACAGTATATATTCATAGCATTTGTAGTCTGAATCACAATGTGATTGTATGTTATTTGACAGTAAACTATGCAATATATAGTGGGAAACAGCCCGGACACAGACAGATGGACATCATTTTGTCACCCAGCACACATTTATTTACAATATGTACAAGTATGAACACGCACAAAACCCAGTGCCACAGAACCAATCACCACAGTCCAGACCCTCAATAAATGCCTTTCCTTCAAACTGCCTCCTTCTCTCTCCTTCCAGACCTCGTCCTCTTCCACCCGACTCCAGCCTTGAATGAAGGGAGGTGGTCCCTTTTATAGGTCCCCGGATGTGCTCCAGGTGTGTCCCGGCAATCTTCTACCAACACGCCCCAGTGTGGCGGAAGTGCCGGCTGCATCCCCGGAAGCACTCTGGGTGTCCCTGCTCCTCTTCCCCCCAGCACTTCCTGGTGTGGCGGAAGTGCTGAGGTCCAGGGCTGCCAAGGCATCCGGGCGTCCCCTGGTGGTGACCACAGGCCCCTACAGGGTTGAGCTTCAAAGCTCCACACCCGTCGCCCCCAAAGCAACCAGGGCAGTCACCCCCTCGTGGTCTGGAGGAGGCGTGAGCCCTCCTCCGGTCCTCTTGGGCGTCCCAGCTGGGTATCACCCCCAGCCGCGTGCCACTATATATATATATATATATATATATATATATATATATATATATATATATATACAGTGGTGTGAAATTATTTTATGTGTGGTCATCTACTTATTACTGTGTACAATACATTTCACATCTATCTATCTATCTATCTGTGTGTTTTATAGTACTTTTCCTATGCATCAATTACATACTGCATTTCACACCTGCCAATCATATAGTGCCCTGCACATCCATGTATCATTTCCACAATGCTTTGTGTATCTACAGTGGTGTGAAAAACTATTTGCCCCCTTCCTGATTTCTTATTCTTTTGCATGTTTGTCACACAAAATGTTTCTGATCATCAAACACATTTAACCATTAGTCAAATATAACACAAGTAAACACAAAATGCAGTTTGTAAATGGTGGTTTTTATTATTTAGGGAGAAAAAAAAATCCAAACCTACATGGCCCTGTGTGAAAAAGTAATTGCCCCCTGAACCTAATAACTGGTTGGGCCACCCTTAGCAGCAATAACTGCAATCAAGCGTTTGCGATAACTTGCAATGAGTCTTTTACAGCGCTCTGGAGGAATTTTGGCCCACTCATCTTTGCAAAATTGTTGTAATTCAGCTTTATTTGAGGGTTTTCTAGCATGAACCGCCTTTTTAAGGTCATGCCATAGCATCTCAATTGGATTCAGGTCAGGACTTTGACTAGGCCACTCCAAAGTCTTCATTTTGTTTTTCTTCAGCCATTCAGAGGTGGATTTGCTGGTGTGTTTTGGGTCATTGTCCTGTTGCAGCACCCAAGATCGCTTCAGCTTGAGTTGACGAACAGATGGCCGGACATTCTCCTTCAGGATTTTTTGGTAGACAGTAGAATTCATGGTTCCATCTATCACAGCAAGCCTTCCAGGTCCTGAAGCAGCAAAACAACCCCAGACCATCACACTACCACCACCATATTTTACTGTTGGTATGATGTTCTTTTTCTGAAATGCTGTGTTCCTTTTACGCCAGATGTAACGGGACATTTGCCTTCCAAAAAGTTCAACTTTTGTCTCATCAGTCCACAAGGTATTTTCCCAAAAGTCTTGGCAATCATTGAGATGTTTCTTAGCAAAATTGAGACGAGCCCTAATGTTCTTTTTGCTTAACAGTGGTTTGCGTCTTGGAAATCTGCCATGCAGGCCGTTTTTGCCCAGTCTCTTTCTTATGGTGGAGTCGTGAACACTGACCTTAATTGAGGCAAGTGAGGCCTGCAGTTCTTTAGACGTTGTCCTGGGGTCTTTTGTGACCTCTCGGATGAGTCGTCTCTGCGCTCTTGGGGTAATTTTGGTCGGCCGGCCACTCCTGGGAAGGTTCACCACTGTTCCATGTTTTTGCCATTTGTGGATAATGGCTCTCACTGTGGTTCGCTGGAGTCCCAAAGCTTTAGAAATGGCTTTATAACCTTTACCAGACTGATAGATCTCAATTACTTCTGTTCTCATTTGTTCCTGAATTTCTTTGGATCTTGGCATGATGTCTAGCTTTTGAGCTGCTTTTGGTCTACTTCTCTGTGTCAGGCAGCTCCTATTTAAGTGATTTCTTGATTAAAACAGGTGTGGCAGTAATCAGGCCTGGTGGTGGCTACGGAAATTGAACTCAGGTGTGATACACCACAGTTAGGTTATTTTTTAACAAGGGGGCAATTACTTTTTCACACAGGGCCATGTAGGTTTGGATTTTTTTTCTCCCTAAATAATAAAAACCATCATTTAAAAACTGCATTTTGTGTTTACTTGTGTTATATTTGACTAATGGTTAAATGTGTTTGATGATCAGAAACATTTTGTGTGACAAACATGCAAAAGAATAAGAAATCAGGAAGGGGGCAAATAGTTTTTCACACCACTGTATATATATATATATATATATATATATATATATATATATATATATATATATATATATATATATATATATATATATATATTATATACACACATACATATACATATTATATATATTATACCAACAGACATCATAAAGGTTTGGGGCAGCCAACTGTATAATATGCCCTGTCTGCAAAAGGTTAAAGTTTCAAGAGTTGTTCACAATACTGAGTCCAAAACAGAAGTGAATATGAGGAGGTAAGATGGCAGCTTTAAAGGCCAGTGGAGGAAGTGACGTCATTGATGTTGGAACCGGAAGTGACATCATCACAAGCACCGGGACCTGAAGTGATGTCTTCAGAGGCACCAGAAGCGGAAGTGACGTCTTCAGAGGAGCCGGAAGCCGGTGGGATTTCCCGAGAATGGTCTGCAAGGTACTGAGAGAAACAGTCAGCGCACCTCGGCACACCCTGGTCTGGTGTAGAATTACAATTACTCAAGCCCTTTAGCTGCCTCCTACTCGCACTTGTGTGACAATATATATGCCAGTATCAGATACAGATTTTTCTTTGGAACTCTGCCTCTACAGCCAGCATTCTGGAGTTGTCATTTGCACTGCTACAGATGACTTTAATAAGTGGAATGTAGCAGCCTGCTGAGGACCCGTAAGGTGTCTGTCTCTCAAATTACAGAATTTGAGATACTTACCCTGTTGTGCAATTAAACATCTGGGTGTTCAGCTTCTTTTTATCCCAGTTAAATCCAGTTTGCCCTCTTCACTCAAGATAATAATAAACACCTTTATATGAAATCTTCAGTTTCTTGGCAATCTGTTGCATGGAATGACCTTTATTTCATAAAGCAACAATAGCCTGACCTGCTTCTTAACAGAGCTGCTTCATTTTAGATCTTTTTAAATCCAGAATTGCAGATAATTTGTTTTATTAAACAGAAAAACATGTTTCAGTAATGCTAATACGATTACAACAGTTTCTTTACCATTAGGACACTAGAGCAGAATTTCCTAAACTATGGGTTTTAGGTTGCAAACATTTCTGCAATGGTTCGTCATATGATTGTGTAGTAAAATTAGCAGAGTTCATCCAAACACTAATTCTGTGGTGAGTTATATGCCACCTGCTATTTAGCATACCATTTATTGTGGTAGCATGGGAAAAAATACAATTGGAGCATCATGGTGTGCTTTCCTTTCTATGGCATGACAATGCAACAAGCATTCCCCACCTCCAATGTCCATCTAATAATCTTTTAAACAATTAATCGAAGAAGCCTAACAGCAAAGGCAAGTATAAAAAGGAGAAGAGAGGAGAGATTGACACAGATGAGCATGAGAGGTGAAGAAACCATGGCATTAGATTCAAATGTCGAAATGAAAATAATGAATGGGGGACAAAAATTTTAAGATTTTCAGAGTGTTATGAAAGGGGAAAAAATTCAAGTACAAGTGTTTTACATAGTGCAGTGGCATTGTTGTGCACTAAATGCAGTTTCAGTGGCCATGAACAACGTCTAGGTGACTCATTGCATGATAACTGTTAAAGCCTATGTTAAATCCAAATCTCTAACAGAGGTGCAAAGCAGATTTTGTGTTAAGTTTACATGCCTTGGTGAGAAAGAATTCCTCCTTGTCACACTGTTTTCAAGTGGTTTACTAAATGTCCACCTACTGTTAGTGTGAAGGACATGTTTACTTGACCACTGAGAACTGTAAGAACACCAGAAAATATCAAAAAGAAGAGCAAAGCAGTAGACATTCAGCACATTGTCTGTTTTTTTAACTTTGTGTATTGAATTGTTAAATGAAAACCAGGGAATATACTATTACCATTAAAACTGCTACTGCTCCTACTACTATTTACAAACACATTCAGTAAATGCTACCATCATGCTACCAACTTACTATCTTCTGTTCTGCCAATACCCATTATTTTTTCCCAAAAAAATACTCTGCTTCTATCATGTGGTTATCTTAATACTCCTGAACTCTGTGTCTGAAGAGGTACCCCAATACAGTACGTCATACCAAAAAAACATCATTATTAATCATACATAGGCTTTAGTGGTGAAAATATTGTAGGAGAAATTGTAAAAGACACATCCAACACAAAATTTGGAAAAAGTAAGGGGAACACTCTATTAAAATGTTCTTCTTCTTTTCTGTTCTGTGCAGAATCAGACAGAATTAATGGCCTGTATTTTTCAATGGCAACTAATGCTTTAAGCAAAGTTGTGAGATATTTTAACTTTGAAAAGGGGGTTCAGAATGTGCTACTTAAATTTTACAGTTAACATGGCCAAACCTCTAATGATACAGTATAGCTATCCACCTATACCCAAGTTACATATGTATGATCTGCATATAAATAAAGTGTCAGCCAACAATTCAAACACATTACTTTTTTCATCCAACATAAGTTTTCTTGCTGTCATTTGTTAAGCTCACACATCCACAATGCTCACCAGATATTCTGCAGATGCTGATTTTGAGAATGTTGTAATCAAGGTATACAGTCATTTGTGAGTTTCAAATAGCAGAATAGCCCAGTTGAAGGAATTTTGTTAAATGTTTTAAGAAATTGCATTCCAACATTTAAGTCATGATGAATCTTTTTTTTTTTTTTTGCTTTGCCTTGAAGTAAGGTCTTCAAAAGGCCAGAATCTTACCGGGCATCTAAGGCAATCATTAGATTCAGCAGGAGCAGCCACCAAAAAAGGAGGAGCTGGCAATACATCTATAAAAATCTCAAAATATATGTCAAAAGCCATGTAACAAGAAATATTATCATTAACATTCAGCTTGTAAGAACAGGGCAAATAAAGAATCTTTATAAATTAAATATTTATTCACAAATAGCTCAAAATACAAAGAAAGAAACCAAGGTACAAAAGGAACTGCCAAATAGGTAATCCTAAGCAAATAAAGTCCTAAAATACATTCTAGTAATTAAAATACCTGAAACAAGCCAAAAACAATTCGAACGTGAGTGTCAGAAGGTGTTGTGCCCTAGGAACCAAATTACCCAAACTATTCAATAACATTTCAGTAATTATTTACTGCTCTGATGCTGATTTTTCTGATCATAAAATAGGTCATTACGATAGCAATTGACGAGAAGAATTCATAATTAATTCCAGAAGTATAGTATTTGAGAGCCCCTCTAGAGTGCCTCTTTCCCTTGCATGATTTGGCTCAAAAACTAATCAGCACATCGTCATCTCATAACAGGCTTAAGTTCTGAGTTTGGCATTTTTCCATCCAGCCGTTTTAGCTCTGACCGTCCTCAAGAAACAGTGACACACAGACACACACACAGACTGACACACACCCATCATTGAGATATGAATGTTTTCTATATTAGGGAACCCTAAAACGTCAAGATCCATTGAAAACCAAAGATCGAAATTTTTGACGTATCTAAAGCTTTTGCTGCTCTTCAATAGATAATAGATTATGGTGGGGGACGGCACAAGGTTAGGAGCATGCGCATTGCCGCACCCACCACATGACAAACCAACTCAGGATCCAGATTAGGACCCGAGTGCAGCCATGCAAGCACCACAAGCAAGAATCAAAAATCCAACAATAAACAGCAATACTTACAAAACCTAATACTCATTTAAACAACACTTGGTTCCCACTTCTGAGCCTTCTCAGCCAGTTTTAAATAGCCTGAGGAGGACTCAAACATCATCCCACCTCTTAGGAATCCACCCACAAGGAACACTGAGCATAGGTAAATTTAAATGCCTAAGCACATAATTAACCAATAATAAACAAAACTGACAGAAATAACATAAAATATGAAAAAAATACAAGCACAACAAAAGGCAATTAAACATCTAAATATACATACATTAACACTATCCTTAAAATATTTCCCCCAAGATTTGTGAGACTGAATTAATTGTTTTTTGTAAAAGGGCCAAATAGTATTTAAGTGAATGACCAAGTAGCCAGCAGACTCCAAGCATTGATATGGCTGTCCTGTATGAGGAATATGATGTGTTAAAAATCAAAACAATTAATTGGTTCTTAAGAGATGGAAAATTGCCTTGGCGAAGAGAGATAACTCGAACAGTTTATCAAATCTTAAGTTCCCATTAAGAACCTAAACAAGATGCTTATACAAAATATATTTTTAATTATTACAGCATGGAGGAATGTGAAAAAATATCTATAAGTGGACTTTTTCAAGGGATATGTCTAAATATGCATAAATGATTCAAATGACTGCACAACATTACAGCGCACATTTGTAGGTTGTTTTTAAAAAATCTTGTCGTCACAAACCACAAACAGAAATCCATTCCACGACAAGTACACATTTTAGCAGTTTCAAAGTGCTCAGTTTATTGTGTATAAATAAAGGAAATACTCAAAACTTAATGTGTACAGCATATACCTTTAATATTACTTATGAATCATCACAATGCAAGGTATCCTCCATTGTGGTGTTATGGTAGTAGTCACCCCACTATTTCACCCTATAGAGGAAAAAGCAAGTTCAGAAAATGAATAGATTTTCCAAACAAAACTCAAGTGCTTACTTTCTGCTTGGTAACTGTAACACACAATATGTAAATAAAGCTTTAAGAAAAGACTTTTAGTCAGGATAGACAGTCACAGTGTAGGATTATGTAGACATATTGTCATTGGTATAATGGAGCCCCAGTAGCATTTCTTGATAATTGGTTGGCTTAATGTCCTCAGTATTAGTGTGTCAGAAAAAAGATTAGCAACATTGTCCATAATGACACTTGGTTTTGTTTTCATTCTCTCCTTCGATACTACCACTAGAGGTCAAGGAGATGTCCCATACATGAGCCTGCCTATATAATTAACTTGTTGATTCTGTGGGCCTCTCTTGAATTTATGCTACCAGACCAGCTCACCACTGCATAGAAAACTGCATTGGCCATCATAGAGTTGTAGAATATGTCAAGCATGTCCTTACTCACATAAAGGAAGGCAGTCCTGCTCTGCCCTTTTTCATATAGTTCTTCTATGTTATGAGACCAGTCCAGCCTATCACTGATGTGGACCCCCAAGTACTTCCAGCAATGTACCACCTCCACATCCATTCTCTGAATAGTAAGTAAGCATTGTCACAAATCGACAAAAAAGTCGCAATAGAAGCGTGCAGATCAGAGTCCAGAATAGAACTGACTTGCTGGCACCAAGATCACAGTTTTAAGGCAGAACAGAGGAAGTGATGTCATCTCTGGGGCCGGAACTGGAAGTGGTGTTGCTGTGCCTGGACCGGAAGTGACATCATCTCTGGGCCCAGAAACGTAAGTGGTGTCATTGAGGCCAGAACCAGAAGTGACATCATCAGGGTCAGGTGGAATTTCCCATAACTGGTCTACAGAGGAATGAGAGAAAAAGTTAGTGCACTCCGCCACCCCCTGGTCTGGCATGGAATTATTCTCATTCAGGTCCTTTAGCTGCCTCCCATGTACATGTGTGACAGCGTAGTGGCTTTTTTGGCACAGTTCCTTGGTTTGTTAATATTAAGTTGCAGACAGTTCTTTTCTGCAGCCGAAAACAAAGTTCACCTGCCTCCTTTACTCCATCAAACTGCCCCCCACCCCCATCAATACACCCTATAAGTACAGAATCATCTGAGACACATACATACACACATACATACACAGACAAAATACATTAAAAAGTATCAAGTAATACATAACTACATGATCTCAACACTTTTAAGTTTGTGTCCTAATGTTGGATATTAGTGACAAAAATTCTCTATTGACATCTTCACTAACAATCTCTAACTTTAGAATTAATAGGCTGTCTTTCACCATATTACACTTTTTTCATTTTGGTCCAAACTAATCTAATGTTCTTATAACATTGTCACCCAGATATTCTAACCCTGGGGATATAACACTACACTATGTGTGCATTTGAGGACGCTGCTGCTATGCAAGCAGTGTACTTTCTATACTTGCGTGCGTACTTTAAGTAAATCTGGAGGATTCCACCAGGTGGCAGTGTAAGAAATCATCACAGTGAGAAAACAACATGCTCTTGGTGCTTTTCTTCATCTATTTCTTGCATAGGCAATACAAGTGTCACATTTACCCCGTCGTAATGACGCAATACATTTTAATGGTCTCACACATCACCTTTGCAACAGCATCAGAATGTATGGAAGAGTATTTGAGTCACAAAGAAAAAAAAAATAAGGACACCGTAAATGAAAAAAAAGTCTATTTCATGATTAAAGTGGAAGTTTCAACTTTAATCTCGAAGTTTGAACATTATAAATGTCATCTTAAAACCGACCCAGTTGTTAATCGCTACGGACAGCAGCAGCAGGCAGCGATTGCCACACAGAAAAAAATTATGATATTCCAGCTCTCTGCGCTTTTAGAATCCTTACATTTATACTTGATATAACTTTCATGATGAAATGTGTTAAACATGTGTTACATTTTACAGATAAATTGTTAACTTAATTTAAATAATTAATAACATTAATAACTACACATGTAGGGGCGGCATGGTGGTGGAGTAGTAGCACTGTTGCCTCGCAGTAAGGAGTCACGTCCCTGATGTCCCCTGCCTAGAGTTTGCATGTTTTCCTGGTGGGTTTCCACAGTGTGCTCCAGTTTCCTTCCAAGGACATGCAGGTTTGGGGATTTGGTGATGCTAAAATGAAGCTAGTGTATGTGTGTGCTTGTATTCACCTTGCAATGAGCTGGGTGAGCTGCCCTGTCTAGGGACTGTTTCTGCCTCGTGCCTAATGCTTGCTGGAATAGGCGCGTCCCTGGATTGATGGATGTAATCACTAAACATCTATCCTTTTCTAATATATTGTGGCAAGACGTCCTAGGAATTTAATTGATGTTTTGGGCAATTCATAACACAGCAAAGCTGAATGTTGTTTTCTCACCGATTCAGGAAAGAGAGGAAGCCAAGATGCCGACCAGAGAGGACTCGAATGTTGAATGCTAGTGTTATATTCAGGGGGCTTTAACCCAGACTATGGAAATGGCATCTTTTAAGGCTAGCATTGTGTAGATTAATATGTCATGCTTATTTATTTTTTGTTTTAAATATAGGTTTGCATCTTGTAGTTCAATGAAAACGCCATTAAAACAGAATTATGAAGAAACTATAGTTTCAGAGAAACATTTGCAACTGTACTGACTAGTAAAATTATTATAAATGGAATGACAACAGTATCAGATAAAACGATAGCTAATGACAAAATTAAGAACTCTCACCACATGAAAAAATGGAAAATGAAATGGAAGTGACAGAGAATATTGAAGAACATTTCTGTGCAGTACAACCACTTAACTCACAGCTGCCTCTATTAACAGATTCAACCCCAGAAACACCAGTGAAGGGTCCTGAGATGAAAAGGGTGAAAACAAATTTTGGTATTTCCCTAAAGGAATTGCAACAAAATATAATTGAAATTATGGGTGCTAAAATTGCATCTTAGAGGGCATTGTTAAAACCAATACTTTAAGTATAAACAATGTTCAAAAAAGTATTGACTTTGCTCTCAGAGAAGTATGTGATCTTAAAAATGACGTAAGTGAAATAGTGAAGAGTCCTGAGATGAAAAGGGTGGAAACAAATTTTGGTATTTCCCTAAAGGAGTTGCAAAAAAATATAATTGAAATTCTGGGTGCTAAAATTGCATCTTAGAGGGCACTGTTAAAACCAATACTTTAAGTATAAACAATGTTCAAAAAAGTATTGACTTTGCTCTCAGAGAAGTACGTGATCTTAAAAATGACGTAAGTGAAATGAAGAAATTAAGTAGCACAAATGAGCATCAAATTAATGAGATTAATGATTAAAAGATTAATGATCTGGAGTGGTATAATCATAACTGGAGTCTGTGCCTTTATAGTGTTCCAGAACAAGCATCAGAAAATATTAAAAAGAAAGTAATTGAAATCTGTGGTGCTATTCTTCCTGAAGCTAAGCTAACTATGCACATGGAAAGGTAAAGAGCTCTAGCGGCAATTTATATGTTAATCCATCATTCCATCATCATTAGATTCAACATCAGATTAACCACAGACAGTATTTGGAAGGAAGCTAAGAATTATACGCTCATGACTGAAAAAAAGATGATCTTCAAAGATGATTTAAATAAAATGGACAAAGATATGTGTCTAAAATGATTGGTATTCCACCAATGCAGATTATTTGTTGGATTACATGGCTGGGTAACCTCTTGTGTTATATATTTTTACTAGTTGCTAAGGCATGATTTTATTATTTGTTTTTTCATGTTATTCTCTTTATGCTCAAATAAAGTAAGGGGCATTCGCAATACATTGAAATGTAAGGCTCTTTTTTGGTATTGTAAAAAATTTAATGCAGACTTTTATTTTCTTCAGGAGAAACATGCATGCAACTGGGATTTGAATTTTTGTACCTGCAATGGGGTAATGATATTTGGTTATCTTATGATAGTAATCACAGTGCAGGGGTTGTAATACTGAGAGGAAATTTCAAGGGGAAATTTATTCAGTCATACTGTGAACATTCAGGTTGATTAAGTATTCTTATAGTGAGCCTGAATAATGACCTTTTTAATTAGGGAATATTTATGTGTCTAATGTTAAAAATACTAATAAGAGCACTATTCAATAATTTGCAAGTGAAATTAGTAGAATCACACAAATTTTTCAAAATATTAGAATCATTTTAAGTGGAATTTTAATTCTGCCTTTGACGAGACAATAGACAGACACCCCCATATAACTGTTTGTCATCTAGTATTGATTATCAAGAAATATGCAAAGCATTTGGAGTCTGTGATATATGGAGATCTTGAAGAATCCGGAATTGATTATGGGTTAATCTTGAATAAACTCAAAACTAATTCAAAATATTTTTATAACTAAATGGTGAATTATTATCAATAAACTAAGAATAGATGGGATTGAAACTCATAATCCTGAAGATATTTAAAAATACTGTATATATCTGAATTTTACGGTCAACTTTTTTCAAGTAAAACTGTCTCTATTAAAAATATATATAACTTTTTAAACAGTACTGGAAAATATTATTCACACATTGATGAGAAGTTCCAGTCAAAACATGAGGAGGGGATTTCAACTGAAGAGATCAAAAACAGCATAAAAAGCTTAAATTTAACACATCTCCCGGGATTCATGGCTTCACAAATGAATTTTATAAGAAATTTCAAGATGTGCTTATTGATTTTCTTTTAAGAGTCTATAAAGAAGCAATTGACCTAGGTTCTTTCCTTCTATGATGACTCTTGGGTTAATTACTCTTATACCAAAACCAAATAAAGATCTTTTATGTCTAGAAAATTGGACACAAATCAAACTTAAGAATATTGATTATAAAATTATTGCTTGCATTTTTCAGAAAGACTAAAAAGTGAGCTTGACAAGATAATTGATACTTCTCAGTTGGGATTTATGAGGGGCAGAAACATTTATAACAATATCAGACTAGTCTCAGATATAACTGATTATAATGATTACATTGAAGAATATAGTTTTATTCTTTTTGTTGATTTCTACAAAGCATTTGACACTATTGAACACTTTTATTTTTGAGACACTAAATATTTCTGTTTTGGTGTTTACTTTCAACAAGTTGTTAAAACACAATACCAGAATGCAAACACTTCAGTTAAATTAGGCAGAGGAACTCACAAAGGTTTCACCTAACTTGCCGCCTTCACCTAAGCTGTCCTATCAATCCATTTTTTCTTCTTCTAGTAGCAAAAATTATTTGTTTTACACATAAATAATAACCCTTTAAAGGGAATACGGTTCAAAATGAGAAATCAAATCCTCACAGCTGGCAGATGATGCAGTCATTTTTCTCAGTAATCAGACGGAGACCCAATAAGCTCTAGAATGTTTAAGATCTTTTTCTGAAGTATCTGGTCTGTCACTTAATATAAATGTGAGTTATTTGCTTAGGAACTGTGAAACTGAAACAGTGAAATTCGCTATAATGGATCTAGGTGTGAAAATATGTAAAAAAAAGAGCCAAATTATTTAACTTTATGTATATGGAAAAACAAGCCCCACTATTTAAAGAAAAACATTATATATGGACCCAAAAATAAGGGTGGTTTAAATGCTTTTAATTTTAAAATCTCTAATATAATATTTAAAATAAAAATGGTTACAACATTTTCTCAATAATAAAACACAACTTTGGCACATATTCCCCAATTTAGTCTTTAAACAGGTAGGGAGATTGAAATTTCTTCCTACATGCAACTTTGAAAATGGTAAAATTCCCTTAAAATTGTCTAATTTTCATAAACAGGTTCTTTCAGTTTGGACACTAATTTATAAACATAACTTTTTATGTCACAGATACCACACAGAATAATAAGGATATAAAAATCCAAAACAAACCTATATTTTTAAAAAATCTACTTGAAAACAATATTTTATTTGTGAAGCAGTTTATTAACAAAGAAGATAAAAATTGTTGAGCTACAAAGAATTTATCAGGAGGTACGGTTTTACAATCTCACATTATGAATTTCATATTATAAGGAAAGCTGTTCCCCAAAAGGTTATTCATTTGGTGAGTTATTATGGAGTCTCAAATGTAGATACCACAGATTCCACTTCATCCCTTCTTTTAGATGGAACTGATATTAGAACTCTGAAAGGTAATAAGGAACATTATTTGCCAGTCATATACTCATGCTGCACTTTTGACATGGAATACTGTGTTAGAAATTATTGATTGGAATAAAATATGTTTATTAGCTGTCAAATACTACAGGTAATCACAAATACTGTAAGGTGAAAGAGGTTTCTTTTAAAATGATACATATAATTTATCCTGATAAAGATGTTGTTGAACATAGATTTAAGATTTAAACTGATGACAAATGTGTATTTTGTGAGAAAGATTCAGAAACATTGTCTCATCTTTTTTGGAAATGTCCATACTCTAGGATGTTCTGGACGGTTTTACAAAACTTGCTGAATTATTATATTAATCTTGTATTAAACTTAAAGTATAGTGATATATTTCTTTGTTTCAAAAAGAATGTTAATCCTAATATAACATATCTGATAAATCTGTTAATAATGCTTGGACGACATAATATTCATAAAGTGAAATGGTCTGAAGGAACACCACACGGTAACATTTTTAAGACTGAACTACTGATTACCCTCAATCTATAAATGTCTGCAAGAACAACAAAGCTATGACAACACTAGATATTGTGAATACACTGAAATTTAAAGTTTTTATGCCTACATTTTGTACGTATTGCACTCCAGATGAAGAGTATTTGTAAGAATTGATTGCATTTTGTAATATCTTTAAGTAATAATGCTCTGCCCCACATCTTGTTAGCCGTTATTTGTTGAGCTGTGTTCCCTCTTCATCTTGTTATTTATTAACACACCTGTCAGTCACGTCCCACACTCACAGTGGTGCCATAAATGTCTATGAAACTCACGTAAAGCATGTAGGTCCCATAATAAACATTTGAATACAATACACCCCCATGTGTCTCACGTAGGCACCCCTTTATCTCATGTTTCGGTCATGTCCGAAGCGTATCTAAGATAGGTAAACCTTTGGGTCTGGTTAGTTGTGGTACGCAGCAATATGCACTCTATGTCTACGTGCTTCTCTTTATCTTGATCCAACCGTGGAAATCACTCGCCTTGTGTCTTTTAAAGCTTTACTGTGTAATGTATACTGTCTGCTATGTGTATTACTTTGTAAATCATTCTTTATTGTCTTTGGTTGTACACCTGTATATACCTGTATGTTTCTTTTGTATATATTTCAGTTTGCAACGAGTTACGTCCAGTAAAAGCCTTCAAGAAAGCTCACCCCTTGTCGTTTTTATGTGGATGTGCCGAGTTGTTTAAGCTCTCTGCGGCCGCGTTGCACGGACAAAAAAAATAAAAAATAAAGTTATTTAAAAAAAACGTTTTCTCACTGTGATGATATCTCACACTGCCACCCTGTGGAATCCTTCAGATTTACATAAAGTATGCGCCCAAGTATAAACAGTACACTGCTTGCTTAGCAGTAGCGTCCACAGACGCACGCGTAAAGTAGGTCTTCTTCTTTCTGCAGAGACTAGTACTAGGAGACTTGGCTTCTTTCGGCTGCTCATCTTCTTCCATATCTTTCTGTCCGTCACTCCTTGCGCAGACCTCACCACAGCCACACTTCCCTCGTACATATCCTGTACAACTCTTATGTACTTCTCTGTCACTCCCGACTTCCTCATACAATACCACAGCTCCTCTCGAGGCACCCTGTAATATGCTTTATCCAGGTCCACAAAGACGCAATGCAACTCCTTCTGGCCTTCTCTAAACTTCTCCATCAACATCATCAGAACAAACATTGCATCTGTGGTGCTCTTTCTTGGCATGAAACCATACTGCTGCTCACTAATCATCACCTCCCTTCTTAATCTGGCTTCCACTACTCTTCCCCATAACTTCATGCTGTGGCTCATCAATTTTATTCCCCCTGTAGTTACTGCAGTCCTGTACTGTATATAAACCCGGTCCAACAACTCGTGCACGCGTCGCGTTAACTTATGACGTATAATGACGTGCTCAAAAGACGCCTCAAAAAACGCTGGGAATGCGTGGCAGCCATGATGTGTGCGCATAGATGTCCAGAGCGTGAAGTATAAACCGGCCCGAAAACTGTACCCTAGCATCAAGACTCTTATTATGGTAAACCAGCAAGTATCCAAGCACCACACGCTTACCATATAGACGCTAGGTTGACCCCTAAGCTCCGTCTTACACGCTTAGAAATGCTTCCGCCTGCTGCAGTTGCTTCCGCAATTGGTGTATTGATGCCCCGCCTAGAGGTCGCATTTCGCCGCTTTTAATTGGATGTAGTGGTGTGCCAGGGATGTTTTGATTGGCTGTAGTGGGGTGCTTTGGCTGCAAACCTTCCGTCAAGCAGCTTAGGTTTACATCAGACGCCGAAAGAAATAACTGGACTTAATTTTTTAGTTTATTTTTAACACATTGTCTCACTTTACTGTCTCGGTGATGTTTGAATGGATCGTTAGCAGCCTGAGTTCTTTTTTCGTGCCCCCTTCTTCCCGCCCTACAGTGAGCCGACCTTCAGCCAATTCGAGGAACAGCTCTTCAGTTCAAGCATCGGTTTTGGCAAGACAGCGCACGCCCACCGAGGCGGTCAGTCCGATCAAGAGGAACTACCGAAGGTTGGAGTGCAGTTGTGTTATTGTTTATTCACAAGTGTTACAAAATTATATTGAAACACTGTTTATCGGGGGTGCAGATTGGTATTACTACCAAATTGTTGCAGATATATAACTTGGTGGTCCAGTTTTCCCCGGTGAAGCAAAGATTTGTTTGTGTAGGCCGCTGCTTGATGTTCTCAGTTCCTTACGTCTTGGACTAACTTCTTAACTTTAAGCTGACCTCGCATTAAGATTGTCACGGTTTCAGTTACCTGATAACAAGTGAATAGTTTCTGACAAATTGAACCAAATATTTTGCACAGGAGAAGTGGTAATGTCTTCTTCATTTAACTGTTATAATTTAAACAGATCTTAGTATCAATTTTGATAAGGGTGGATCTTAGCCGTGCTGCTACAGCTGGGGACGTTTCCATTTTTTTTTTTGGTTCAATGTGGATTTTGTATGGAATGATATGCTTATCATGAATTCACTCATTTATTTTACCATGTGCACGTATCAGATTTACTTTGTTTACACATTTTTGGTTATTTAAATGCTTATTAAAGCATAACCTAAAATTTTTATACATGTTTAATGCAATTCGGGGTCATGGGACGATTCTGGCAGCGCTTGGTGCCAGTCTATTGCAGATCCCACTTACACACATATATTCATGTTCAGGTTATTCTACTTTTTCAGTTTTTTAAAGAACCTTTATTTTTAGATTTTCATGCAAACCTGCCATATGAATTACACCTACTTTCCAGATCTTAGACATTTTTTGTTTCCCTTTGAGATATAGCCTCTTTTCCTTAACTACAGACGGTGTAAAATGAGACTTTAGAGTGTTATGAGTTGTATGTTTTATTTCCAAATTGAAGCTACATCGCTCATTGGAAAGCGCAATACCTTTTAATGGTATGGCCAAATTTAACTTTCATATATAGTAAGTATAGTTTTCACTTTTAAAAGTTGAAGTCGTATCTTAAACTACATTTTTTTTATACAGTATATTTAGCTATTAAACAATGAAGGGATTAGAGCAGGGGCTCCCAAACTCAGTCCCGACTGTGGCCGCAGGTTTTCATTCCTAAAACTTTAGTTTTTTAAATTTTATTTATTAATTTTATTGTAATCATTCCATACAAATAGATCAATTTATAACAAAAAAAAATTGAAGACAAATCAAACCCCACCCCTGAGAAGGAGAGCTTAGCCAAAGGAGAATTGCTTAGGGCTTTTTAATAAGGCAACAATAAACAAAAGAAAGGAAGAAATATATATGTATATATAGGTAAATAAAAAATGGAGAAAGGAAATAAATGCGGTGATGGTTATTTCTCTTATTCTAAAATAATATTGATTAGATCCTGCCAGGTTTTGAAAAAATTCTGTACAGATCCTCTAACTGAGAATTTAATTTTTTCCAATTTCAAATAATATAAAACATCTGTTTCCCACTGACTTATCAGAGGAGAGTTAGGATTCTTCCAATTTAACAAAATAAGTCTGCGTGCCAAAAGTGTAGTGAATGCAATAATAATAATTCTTTGCATTTATATAGTGCTTTTCTCACTACTCAAAGCGCTCAGCAATTGTAGGTTAAGGGCCTTGCTTAAGGGCCCAACAGAGCAGAGTCCCTTTGGGCATTTATGGGATTCGAACCAGCCACCTTCCGATTGCCAGTGCAGATCCCTAGCCTCCGAGCCACCACTCCGCCACTGTCCTTCTCCACTTCAAGTCCGTCTGGAAGAACACCGAACACAGCTGTTAATGGGTTAGGAGGGATTGTGACCCCAAGGCTGTCTGAAAGGCACTTAAAAATTTTGGTCCAAAATGACATTAGTTTGGTGCAGGCCCAAAACATGTGACCCAGTG
This sequence comes from Erpetoichthys calabaricus, assembly GCF_900747795.2. Taxonomy (NCBI): domain Eukaryota; kingdom Metazoa; phylum Chordata; class Cladistia; order Polypteriformes; family Polypteridae; genus Erpetoichthys; species Erpetoichthys calabaricus. The sequence goes on along the minus strand of NC_041401.2, from coordinate 142,090,445 downwards.
AGGCAGGAGCTTGGTTGCAGCATTCGCAGGTTGGATCTTGCCCTGGGAACATTTTGGACAGTTTTAAGCGAGACAGATGAGCTCGATATATAATTTTTAGTTGAATAATTCTATGCTTTGTGCATATGGAGCTCGAGTGAATTCTCTGCTTTGCTACCTTCCACTCCTTTTCTGATATATTAAGAGATCTTCTTCCCAATGTCCTCTTGGGTCTTTGAAAGGTAGGGACTCTAATAAGATTTTATATAATGCGGGCATGGTGTTTAATTCCTCGAAATTGAGCAGTATTTTTTCCAGCATGGTGGAGGGTACGAGGTGAGGAAAATTGGGCAGTTTCTGTTTAACAAAATTTCTAATTTGAAGATAGTGAAAGAAATGTGTAGCTGGGAGGTTGAATTTGGAACATAATTGTTCAAAAGATGCAAATATGTTGTCTATATAAAGATTTCTGAGCATTTTAATCCCAAAACTTTTCCAGGTATTAAAAACTGGATATGTTTGCGAGGGTTGAAAGAGGTGGTTCTCTTGCAGAGGTGCCACGGATAAAATATTTTCCATCTTAAAATGCTTTCTAAGTTGGTTCCATATTCTGAGTGAGTAAAGCACAATTGGGTTATTAGTATATTTGCGATAACTTGCATTTATTGGAACGCAGAGCAGGGAGTATAAAGAAGTACTACAGGATTTTACTTCTATGGCAAGCCAAGCCTGTGTATGTTCATTTTTGTTGTGTCCAGGTTTTTATGGCTTGTATGTTTGCTGCCCAGTAATAAAACTGAAAATTAGGTAAAGCCATGCCACCTTCTGCCTGAGGTCTTTGTAGGGTCGCTCTTCGGATACGTGGGTGTTTTGAGTTCCAAAAGAATGAGGTTATTGTTGAGTCTAATTGCTTAAAAAACAATTTGATATATATTGGAATGTTTTGAAATAAAAAAAGTATAGGAAGGATATTCATCTTAACAACATTAATTCTTCTGGCTAGAGTGAGATGAGGTGTTGACCATCTATGCAAGTCTTGCTTAATTTTTTCCATACAGACGGCAAAAAAACTGCAGGCACAGTGTTTTCTGGGTCTGATATATATATAAAACCATATCATCTGCATATAGAGAAATTTTCTGTTCCAGTCCTTCTCTGGTAATCCCCTTTATCTGATAAGAATTTCGACAGTGAACCGCCAGTGGTTCAATGGCGATTGCAAACAGCAGTGGTGACAAGGGACATCCTTGTCTGGTACCACGTTCTAGCTTAAAGTAGTCTAAACAAATGTTGTTAATACAAACTGAAGCTTCTGGATTGGTATACAGTAGTTTGATCCATGCACAAATATTCGGGCCAAACCCAAATTTCTCCAATGCAGTGAAAAGGTAGTTCCATTCAATCATATCAAATGCTTTTTCTGCGTCTATTGATAGTAATATCTCTGGGGTGTTTGATTTTGCTGGTGAATATATAACATTAAACAAGCGTCGGAGATTGGAAGATAGGTGTCGGCCTCTAATAAATCCAGTTTGATCCTATGATATTACCAAGGGCAGCACTTTCTCCATCCTTCTAGCTAGAATTTTTGAGAGTATCTTAACATCATTATTCAGGAGTGAAATTGGTCTGTATGATGCACATTGTAACAACTCCTTATTTTGTTTAGGAAAGACGGTGATTAATGCTTGCCGAAATGTTTGAGGTAGTATTTGGTTGTCTCTAGCTTCTGTAAATGTTGCCAATAAGAGGGGAGCTAGCTGAGTGGAGAATTTCTTATAAAATTCTACGGGGTAACCATCGGGGCCTGCTGATTTCCCTCTTTGAAGTGACTTTATAGCATCTAGTAATTCTGTTAGCGTCAGAGGTTTATCCAGTTCCTCAGCACTTAAAGCATCTATTTGTGGTGTCTGTAATGTATCCAGAAATGCATTAGATTGTGTGTTGTCTTCTTTGAACTCAGTAGAATATAAGGATTTATAATAATCTCTAAATGCGTGCATTATATTTTTATGGTCAATGATTTCTTTTTCTATTCGTGTTGGTGATTACTGGTATTGCATTGCGAACTACTTGTTTGTGAATTTGTTGAGCTAAAAGCTTATTAGCTTTTTTTCCGTGTTCATAGTAATGATGTCTTGACTTATAAATAAGTTGTTCAGTTTCTTTAGTTGTTAAGATGTTAAGTTCTGTATGCAGGGCCTGCCTTTTCCTGTGAAGAGCTTCACTTGGACGCCTGGCTTGTTCTTCATCTATTCTAGTAATTTCGCTTCTTAGCTCTGACACTTTTTTGGTTTCTAATTTATTTCTGTGGGAAAGATATGAAATAATCTGTCCTCTTAAGAAGTCCTTTAGAGTTTCCCAGAGTGTTCCTGCAGAAACCTCTGTGGGCGTGTTTGTCTCTAGGAAGAAGCTGATTTGTTTGGATATAAATTCTGTGCAGTTCTCGTCTGCCAAAATAAGAGGGTTAAGACGCCATCTGCGAGGTGAGTGTGAGGGGCTTAATGATTTTAGCTCCAAGATTAGAGGGGCATGGTCAGAGATTACAATTGTGTCATATTTGCACGATTTAATCGTAGGCAGGAAATTATTATCTATAAAAAAAATAATTAATTCTTGAGTAGCTATAATGCACTGGTTAGTAGAACGAATATGTTCTTGAGTTTGGGTTAAGAAACCTCCAGGGGTCTGATAAGTTGTGGTCATTTAAAAACTGTGTTATTGTCTTTGCAGTGTTGGATGTCGTCCCCCCTGTCACAGGAGTCCTATCTAAGAATGGATTTAAAACACAATTAAAGTCCCCAGCCATTATAATTTTATGAGTGTTCACATTGGGAATGGATGCAAATAGATTTTGCATGAATTCCTTATCATTGACATGGGGTGCATAAACATTTATCAAAATCATTTTACTGTTAAATAAGTTGCCCATGACCATCACATATCTCCCTTCAGGGTCCGATACTACATCTGATGCTACAAATGGATATGTTCTGTGTATGAGAATTCCCACCCCTCTAGTTTTCTTTATAAAGCTAGAATGAAACATTTGGCCAGTCCAGTCTTTTTGTAGTCTGAACTGATCCTTGTTTCGTAAGTGTGTCTCCTGTAAAAATACTATTTTAGCGTTTAAGCCTGTTAGGTGAGAGCATACTTTCTTTCTCTTTAATTTGTGATTCAGGCCTTTAACGTTCCAGCTCACAAAGTTAACTGTCCCATCATGGAGACATTGATTCTGAGTTTTTAATGTCATTTTATAGTTTTAACTGGTAGTGAGGCAGTTTTAATCTTAATTTCAAAATTCCCTATGAGTTATTATATTTTAGCCTATTGTTGCATTGATATTTATAGTTATAAGGATTAGAAGAATAGATTAGATATAGCCTGCTCTCCTTCTCTCCCCCCTTTGTCCCCCCCCCCATTTTGCCTCCCCACATGAGGCTTGATCCCACTTCGCGATGTCCCGGTCCTCTGACATACAAAGAGACAGAGCACGTCCAAAACAAACCCCACCCTGCAGCGGCGTTGGAAAATTAAAACAAAGAGATATCTATTGCAGCTGAATTCTAAATACTATCTGACGAAAATATAATCATTAACAGTCTTTAAGCTTAAAATAATCCTCAGCAATTTTAAGATATTAAGATAATAAAAGAATGAACCCTGGGAATGATTTTAAAAAGTAGTCTAGGATAAACATAGTAAATCCTAATGTAATAGTATAAATGTAATAGTAATAGTAATGTAATAGTAGAAATAGCAATAAACCAAGAGTATGATGTTAAACAGTCTACTACAGTGGAACCTCTAGATACGAGTTTAATTCGTTCCAGAACTGAGCTTGTATAGCGAATTTCTCGTATCTAGAACAAACTTCCCCATTGAAAATAATGGAAATCCAGTTAATCCGTTCTGCACCCCAAATATATTAACATAAAAATCAATTTTCCTAACAAATAACACTGATAAATTATATATACTGTAGTCTACCTTTAATAAATAACACTGGTAAATAATATAACTGATTATTAAAAGAATCAAAACAGGTGTCCAAAGTGCAGTAGAGCATTCAATAAATCTTTAAATAAATAATCCTTAAAACAGTTGTGAAGTAGAGGTTTAAAATACACAAGAATAACAATCCTTTAACACGAGGTTAAAACGTCAAAAGGATGGCGTCTTTAAAAAACAGATGACAATCGCTGGTGCTTCTTCTCTGTTAGCGTCTCACCTGCGGGCTCTGCAACAGGCGAGACACTCTTAATGCAGCTGACCTTCTCTACACCGTCCTGCTTCAGCTGTTTGGCTCGCCTGTTCAGCTACACGCGAGCCTGCACCCGGCCGCCCGCCTGCCTGCCTGTCTGTCTGTCTGCCTGCCTTCTCTCTCTCTCTCTCTCTCTCTCTCTCTCTCTCTCTCTCTCTCTCTCTCTCTCTCTTTTACTTTTTCTCCCCCTTAACCGGCTCGCGCTTCTCTATATATGCGGGGAGGACATGGCAGCTGCAGCCCATCAGCCACAGGAACAATCATGGATGTGGGCAGTTTCCCACCTGTGCACTTAAGTGAGAAACGCAGACACCGCAGATCGCGGCTCGCAACTGCTACCACGCCCCCTGGCTAAGCCGCGAGCTATACCCACAGCCTGGCTCGTTACGCGAGCCAATGCTCGTATTTAGATCTGAATTTTTCGCTCATACTTTCCTCGTATTTTGAATTTCTCGTATACAGAGGTGATCGTATCTCGAGGTTCCACTGTATAAGGTAGTAAAAAAAAAAAAAAAAAAACCCTACTGTAATTACTTCCACACTTACGTCTATAACTGTAATTAAGACATAAACATATAATGTCCAAGTAAAGAAAAGGATGTATAATTATAATACCAGTCTCTTTAAAAGTGGATCCGACAGCAGATGATAGGTCCTTCCCATGCCTTGACAGAATACGGCTCCTTATTAACTTTCAAAAGAGTGTTGGAAGCAGCTTCTTTAGTTCCTTTTCAGCTTCCTCCTTGCTTGAAAATACATAATATTGGTCTTGAACTTCCACTTTCAGTTTGGCGGGATACAAGAGGCTGTATTTGATATCGGCTTTCTGTAGCAACTTTTTAATGTTAAAGTAGGCTGCGCTTTTTGCAGCTGTTAATGGTGAGAAGTCGGAGAAAATACGAATAAGACCTCTAATTTCTCCAACATGCCTTTAAAGTTCACGTCAAAACGTTTAAATAGACGCATTTCCCGGTCTTTGTTATCCTTTTTAAGCTCGATGCTATCCTTCTTAAGCTCGTTCTTAAGCTCAATGTTAGCCTTCTTAAGCTCATTCTTGTTATCCTTCTTAAGTTCATTTATGACCATAGCCATGGCGGCGGCCAGTGTAGCAATCATCTCTTTCAGTTCGGACAGTTCGCTTCGGATTTCGTGCTCCGCGAGTGGAAATGCAGCTCTTGTTACAGCAGGTGCTGCGGGCTCGCGATGAGTAGATGAGAGCACATCCTGCAGGGCCTTTTCTAGTCTCGGATGATCCTCAGAAATCGGCGATCCCTCGCGACCTGTTTCACTTGCACCTTCGCTCCCATTTTCACTCTCGACTGGAGACGATACAATGGAGCGGGGTCCTAGGAAATCTGCGCATTCGTCTGCCTGTTACAGGTCAGTCTCTGAGAGGCCATATCTTGCACTTGGGCCGGTTGTCTGTCCAGACTTTGATGCAGCTTTAAGTTTCTTTTCCGGTTCTTTCTGACTTTTCTTCTTGTTACTCATGCTTGTATATTGTAGTGGAAGTTCCTTGGTCGGGTTAAATACAGGATACCTCTAAATAATATGAAATACATGGGAAAATAAAGCCGCTGCTAGCGGAGCTCTGCTTAAGTCATCCATCTCCTATAACGGACGAGACCAACCAGATCTTTAGTTTTTAATTGGACTCCTAGTCTAATTAAGTGAGCTGTTATGTCCCAGTTTTTTTATTTTGGGGTCAATGTGGAAATTGAATAATTTACTTTGGTATATTTTTATTAAAATTTACTGAGCAGTTATGGGAATAATAGTTTTTATTTGTTAACAATATTTTCATTCTTCTATTCCAGGTGTTCTGGTGATTTAATCCATTACTTAATAATTAGGGGATCTGATGCTGAAGTACTTGCAGCATTTCATCACTCAGTACTGTGTGCCCAGATGTCTGCTCTCAATTTTTTTTAATTGTCATTATTAGGATACAATGAAGGGTGCAAACGACACAGAAAAAGGGAAAAATAACAGGAAAACGGCAAAAGCATTTACAGCTATAGCAAAAATAAAAATATTTCTAAATGTCTCATAAATGTAAAAATCATACTGCTGTAGTTTTCTGAATGTAGAATAAGAGAAGAGAAAAAGACCAGCTAATTAATTAAGATTAATTATTATCACTAAATGCACATTTTCAAGCCTCAGAAAAGAGGGGGAGGGATAAAAGTTTTGTTTCATCTTTCAAGCAAAACAAAGGGGTGTTATTCAAAGAGGACTAGGAGCTATACATTAGTCATATGCCAAATTTCAAAACTCAAATTGTGATACAAAGGCTATATGTTGAATTAAAAAGGTCTGAACCACTCAAGTTCAGGCCAGCTAACCTAATGGAAGTAAACCCACATGGATACAAGACAAATTTGCACAATCTTTACAAGGACAATGGTTATTCCCAGGATTTGAACCTAGGACCACTCCACTACAGTACTCTCCCCGCTTAAAGTGAAACAAACACAATCTAAGTTCAGATATTGCAATATCATTACCATAAGAGTTGGCAGATACAAACGTTAATCATCATACTTTTATTTACAGTACCTCGTTTTGCAAAAAATGCTACTATCACAACACAATTTTCAGATCAGATTTTCAAAATGTTACTTTGTCAGGTTTATGAAATTTGCTGTAGCTAGATTAATGTTTGTGGCCATATGTGGAGGAAAAATTACATGGATAATAACCACCTTTAAAAATTAGGGTTGTGGGTTGTAGGTTACTGGAGCCTGTCCTAGATACACTGGGTGAAAGGTAGGAAGTAGCAATGCAGAGAGTGACAGTTCATTGCAGGACTCTTGTGTACACATCCTGATTCACACTAGGGCCAAATTGGAAATGACATTTAACTTATCCAAAATATTGTTAGGGAGGAAAACCTGTGTAGATACGGGGAGCACATGTAAACTCCACAAAGGTAAAGACTGGGTATTGGATTAGAATCCAGGTCACTAAACACTGTACCACAGTTTATCATTAAAAGATAATCATTTAATAGAGAAGTCAAATTAATTAGAATAAAAAGCATCACAGACTACCGATAGTTTTATTTTTCAAATCTCTCCCCCCTGTTTTACATTTGTTTCAGATTTTAAGCAGCCTTTTTTGAAATTAAACTTTTCAGATAAAGATCAATCCATTATTATTTGTATTTCCTATAAAAAGCATTTTTTGTTGTTTTTAAGGTGCCTCATAAAAGGGTGCAAATGTTTGATATTGCTTATCACTGAGAATGACTTCAGAATTTCCCATAAAACGGGGAGTGAAACATTGCCAAGTTAGTTTCCAACTTGTGCCCAGTATTGTCGGGATAGTTCTGTCCACCAGCTAGAATTGGATAAGCAGGTCAGAAAATGGAAATCCTGATGAATGGAACTGCAGCTGCATCCATTATATTTAAAGGATTGTGTATGGTGATTCCAGTTGTGAGATGCTACAAGTTAAAACATTGTAGTGACCAATCAGTTATAAATTGCCCCACACTCAAATCATGTACAAATCCTTTGTTTATTCCTGAGCTTGCACTATAATTAAATACAGTAATCCCTCCTCCATCGCGGGGGTTGCGTTCCAGAGCCACCCGCGAAATAAGAAAATCCGCGAAGTAGAAACCATATGTTTATATGGTTATTTTTATATTGTCATGCTTGGGTCACAGATTTGCGCAGAAACACAGGAGGTTGTAGAGAGACAGGAACGTTATTCAAACACTGCAAACAAACATTTGTCTCTTTTTCAAAAGTTTAAACTGTGCTCCATGACAAGACAGAGATGACAGTTCAGTCTCACAATTAAAAGAATGCAAACACATCTTCCTCTTCAAAGGAGCAAACAAATCAATAGTGCTGTTTGGCTTTTAAGTATGCGAAGCACCAGGCACAAAGCTGTTGAAGGCGGCAGCTCACACCCCCTCTGTCAGGAGCAGAGAGAGAGAGAGAGAGAGAGACAGATAAAAAAATCAATACGTGCCCTTCGTGCTTTTAAGTATGCGAAGCACCGTTCAGCATGTCGTTTCAGGAAGCAGCTGCAGCTGCACAAAAGATAGCAATGTGAAGATAATCTTTCAGCATTTTTAGACGAGCGTCCGTATCGTCTAGGTGTGCGAACAGCCCCCCTGCTCACACCCCCCTACGTCAGCGCAAGAGAGAGAGAGAGAGAGAGAAAGTAAGTTGGGTAACTTCTCAGCCATCTGCCAATAGCGTCCCTTGTATGAAATCAACTGGGCAAACCAACTGAGGAAGCATGTACCAGAAATTAAAAGACCCATTGTCCGCAGAAACCCGCGAAGCAGCGAAAAATCCGCGATATATATTTAAATATGCTTACATATAAAATCCGCGATGGAGTGAAGCCGCGAAAGGCGAAGCGCGATATAGCGAGGGATTACTGTACAATTATCAAACTGCCCATTTCTAGCTGGCCATTTCATTAAACTTGATTGAGTAATGTGTGAATTTCCTCCTGTATAAATGGCTTGTTGATTAATTTATTTTACCTCGATACTTTCACAAGAAATGAACACTTCATGTTTGTTGCCCATCACAAAACACACCTTTACTGCCTATTTTTAATTTGGGACAGGATATGATTGCTTAATAGATAGATAGATAGATAGATAGATAGAGGTTAGAAAGTCCCTTGCCCAGTTGTTGATTTTGTGGAGTTTGGACATTATTCCTTTGTTTTTGATGGTTTCCATCCCATATCCCATGAAACATGCATTGATTAGCTGGTAATTGAAAGATGGGCCTGGCAAATTACTGTTGAGTTTTTTTCCCCTCTTTCCTGACAGTTTGATTCCCTATGATTTCTATTGGATTAACGTGGTTTATGGAATGATATATGTATGAGTAATAACTAGTAATGCTCACATAACATCTCAAGCTTGTTTTTAAAGTTTTCTTTCCTATCTTTATATAGTGTGTGTATTTCATGTTGCTACAAGGCTGTTTTAAAGTCAAACTTATACTCCTCTTTTCTTTTTCTCTTCAGCATTCAGACATCTAGTGATGATGAAGAGTGGATTGAGAGCAAACGACCTCGTCTAGGTATTGAGATAATATAGAATGGAAAAGGTTTAAAATCTGCCATATCCATTTTCCATTTTATACAAAATTCAGTCTTAAGTTTTGGATTTCTTTGTGGTTTGTTAATATGTTTGTTTAAGCATGGTTATTTTAAATATATATTTTTAAAGATTTCCATTTTTTTTGGATTAAAGTAGAAGTTAGCTCTATTTTGCCTCTTTCATAGGTACAATCTACTACCTCTGACAAATTATAGTGCTCTATATTTACTGCTGATTCATTCAATCACTTCGTATCTGATGGTTTTTTTTTCTCCTAGATGCTATTTTTGACTTTGTTAAAAGAGCTGTTGGTGTCTTTGGTTTTTACAAATCTTTGCCATCTCCACAAACAGATTGTCAGGTTTGTATACATTTTGTTCTTTGTTGCTACTGGGTTATCCTTAAAAAAATGTAGGCTTAAGAGTTTCCCTTATCAACATTCTGAGGATTAGTGGAGGTAGTCTGGAATGTAATCCAGCCAATAAATTATATGTATATGACATGCCAAGGAGGTGAGGACATATTTTTGTGTCTAACATTTCCACTGGGAGCTGCCAAAATGTATCATTTGTTCCATACACTTCTTTCCAATGTTTTTCACTTTTTCAACTTTAAGGGTGGCAGATTTTTAGTGTTCTTGTATATTTTAAATCAGAACTTAAAGCCAATATACTATATCAAACTTGGGGTTCTAACAATTTAAAATATGTTTTATACGTTGACAGGGATTGTTTCTCCTGGACAGTCCTCATTATTCCTTGAAGATACTTAAGAATTGTTGTCATTTACATTTAAGTATAATTGATGCTAGATGTATTTTTACCACTGTGGTGTCCACTTTTATAATGGGCATACCAGTCGCTGCTGAGTTTGTGACAGTTGATATAGTGGGGTATCTTGGTGTGTCCAAATATAATACCACTTCTGAACTACTTAATGTATACTGTACCAATATTCTTCCCTTTTAAGAGACACTGCAAAACTGTAATAATACCTGGCAGAAATGATGTTTGCAGTTACATGTATGTTGTTCAAAATTATTTGGAGGATTGTTAGCCCAGTCATATCTCAGAAAGACATTCATGTTAAAAATGTAATTTCCTGAAGCTTTCTATTCCTAAATTATTTGTTTCCATTTTTCGTGTTAGAAACTAGATCGGTCATTGGCTTGGTTAGCATATATTGTTAATTTCCATAACCTTATAATTTTCTTTTCAAATGTAGTCATTTTGTTTTCCATTTTTGCTGATTTCCTCTTTTTATGTAGTGTGTGGCCCTGGAAATCATAGGGTTGCATTTGTGATTTAAAGCATGTCTAATGTTTGAATGTTTTTAAACCTGTTCTTATGTTTTATGAAATATATTTCCTGAAATTTTAAAATTTTTTTGTGAAGGCTACAACGACACATGTATTTGAAGTGAGAGAATGTGACAGCTGCAAAAAAAGCAGGATTGGCAGAATGGACCTAAAGACTGGTATTTAATTTTTTCTTTCCAACAGTAGAGGAAATTTCTCTTGACATCAGTGTTTTTTGTAAAGTTCCTGGGCAATTATCTTTGTGGTTGCCCTGCTGCATGTCTTAAAGTTCTCGTTATCTGTAAAATTGTTTTAGTTAATTAATGTGGAGGATAAAGGAAAACTCTTTAATTCCACTTATACAGCTCACATTTGAACATCTTAATTGGGTTGTAGAGAGACAGAGCGTTCTTGGTCATGAATATATAAAAAAATATTTTCCCTTATTGATTTTACCCTTTTTCATCCATTTATGAGAATCTGATTTCAGTGAGCTCTTCAGCTGCTAAGATCCTGTGGAAGAAAATTGACAGCACCCCAACTGGGTATCCTGTTCTTCCTATATAATTGAGGCAATGAATGCAGGCAGAAGAAAGCATTAGTCAGTTTTCTTTATTTTCTAAGTCTTGCAAAAGGTAACTCTTATAGGAGCAGAAGCACCTAATTAGCAAGTGTTACAAAGAAGGAGCTGGTATTGCACTTTATACACTTCATTAATTAGATCACAATTCCAAGGAATTCATTTCCAAGTCAGAAAACCTTTAACATCATTGGTTACATCCAGTTGTTAACAGGATATGGCAGAACATTGATACCTTAAATGGTCACAATTGACCTGAATACTAGACTAGGCTGACGGACAGTCTTGTTAACTTGGGAGTACATGACTTTTTGGGTGTTTAAGAGTACACTGCTGCAATGTGGCCCAACGTCCACTCTGTTCTTAGCCTTTTGCGTGACTATATGTTTCCTTTTTAGTCCAGCCAGTCTGTCAACAGGAAACTTAGCATAAGCATAACTATAGAGGCAGCAAGCATGCTTTAAAAAGGAATTTTCTCTTATACCAATGTGTCAGGGTATATTAGGTAATAAAGTCACTTAAATGCTTTTTCTTAATAGCTCAGACTTTTATCATGGTGAATACCAAAATGACACCTTAGCCTTTAAGCATAAGCTCAGAAGAGTAAGAGACTCCACACAACCTAGTAAGCAATGTAGCTGGTTTCCTTCAATAGTATACCTACATCATGTTAGGTGCACTCCGAATCACTGTTAAAATTCAACTTTCACAGTCCTCCAGGCATCTCTCTGGAAAAACCAAACATTTCTGTATTCCTAGAAGACCTTATTTGATAGCCTTTTTTTTAAAGAATTTTCAGCTGCTTGTCTCCATCCACTATATCATCTTTAGAAAAAAAGAATTGTACTTGTAAAAAATGACTGATGTTGTTCCAATCAGTATGCACAGCACATGCTGCTATCATATCTTTTTTTTCTTTTCTTTTTTCTCTCCCATTCCCAAACATAGGGTGGCAAGAAGGATCCCTATTATTTATTAGTCCATCATTTTTTTTAATATATGTAGAAATGAAAGTTTTCAAAAAATAAAACATTCTAATCCTTTATCTCAGGCTAAGTTTATGTCCATTTATGTTGTAATACAGTAATGCTTTGATTATCCGTCAGGGGTCGGAACTGAGGCCATGACGAATAAGATAAAAGACAGATAACAGAACAGTTACTTTTAAAATGATACACAGATTAGTTTAGCGAATAGTCATATCTCTCTATTATAAAAAAAAAATCTTGGGAGGGAGACAAGACGTGATCTTCTCAGAAGACACATTGACGTCCCGTGAGACAAAAGGACAGCTGCTGTACAGACTCTTAAATGATCGACACACAGCGTGACAAGCAGAACACGCAGCTCGCCAGGAGCAGCAAGCCATCAGATGATCCGAACGCATCTCCTTAGCGTGCGATCACACCCCCCTTGTGGCAGAGACGTGAAGTGGCAAAAGGACAGCTGCTGTACAGGCTTTTAAATGATCAATGCACAGCACGAAAAGAAGAAAATGCAGCTCGCAAGTTGCAGCAGAAAGACAGCAGCTGATCCAACCGCATCTCCTTAGCGTGCGTTCAGCCCTCCCTTCACAACGCGAGCAGTGTAATTCGACCCGTGAGAAAGAGATTTAACCATGCCTGGGGCTGGAAATAAAGGACAAAGAGTAGATGACAAAGTAGAACGTCATAAATAATTAAAAAATGTTGGTGCAGTACACATGCACAGCAGGTTAGAGATAATGGAAGTACGAGAATTCCAAAGTCTCAAAAAAAGGATAGGAAAGATCGCATTAGTGCAAACAAACTGAAATTATTACTCGGTGAAATAACGGAACAGCGAAAAGAGATCGAATATATTGTTCGGATTTAAACTTTAAGTCAGAGACTTGCAGATCGTCTTAATTCGTGTTGCCAGCAATAATTAAGATTCCAAAAATGTTGTTGTGGTATGAAGTTCCGTAAGATGGAGACTTTTAATATGAGATTCTTTCAATTCATGCCCTACTTACAACTATTTTCAAACAAGACCATGGTCATCTAACCTCCGTCGTGTGAATGCTTTTATCAGACACACTTCCTGCACTCTCAGCTCTTATGAATTTTATCAGGATAATAATTTTATACGTTCAAGATGACACGTCAACGACAAAGTGATGAAGAAAGAGCATGGACAAACATTTGAGAAAGTCGTTCTATTTATTAGAGAGAAACGATATTCACTCACAGGCAGTTATAAGTTGCGTTGTCACGATGTAAGTCCAAACACGGAATCAAAATTCAATGCATGAAGAAAAGTTAATTCCAAATATTGTTTTTACAAAAGTTTTAAAGTAAAAGTGAAAATAATGCATATGTAACAATTCTCTTTAAATTGTATGTCCGGGAAACCAAACCAGGGGTGGGCGAGCGAAGCAAGCAGGGGGCGGAGCACCCTAGTTTATTTACAAAAAAAAAATTATTAACAAAATTAATTTATATAACATAATTACCAGCGTAATAAGCAAATACAACTTAGAGGTACTGGAGTTTTCTACGTATTACTTGGAGTCTTCGTTGTGTAACAAACGGTGCCCTGTCTTATACTCTGTTATCTGGTTTACAGAGCACATCTCCAAAACAATAAAAGAAAGCTTTCCCTACCAATAATAATCTCCTGCCATTCACGTTCTGTCTTTTTCTGTACCGCAAACACTTCTGCTTTTATTGTCTTCTAGCTCCCTACTCAAAACTTCCTTCCGCCACAACTTTCTCCTAACTTCTCCTGTCACTCATCTCCTAAGTGGCATGTCCACCCCTCATAGAACAGAAACCCTTCACTCAGTCCTATAACTTACATAGCATTCTGCCTGTTCTGCTCCCACAGAGCGTGTCTTAAGCTGCCTGCATGTCACAATTTATTAACAAAACATTGTAGAATTTTAAAAGAAAATTACAGTGCAGAAGAACATTAACATTAATACAGAATAACATTACTGCCAGTGGTTTCCATTTTTGACACATTTTTCAACTTTGTCGGCAACAACGCTTTATATCATTCACTGTTGTTCTTCCTACTCCATAAATTGAAGCAATACTTGAAGCACTTTTGCTTTTTCATAACTGTTCAGTAATTTCAATTTTTTGTAACAATTCCAACACCACACGCATATGTTCGGCCATAACAATGTATAGTAGTTTAATTATAACAAAAGAGAGAAGCTACAAAAAACTATTAAAGTTGAAAGTATGTTACTGACACTGATTTCAACATGCAGCATAACACATGGTGCTGGGAAAAAATACTATGTGCTAGCAAAAGGGAGAGTTGTTCCACTGTGCATAGCCCGTAGCATATCTAGTACAGCAGTAGTAATAGGTAGATGCCGGTGTTTAGGTAGGAGCAGTCATTTGGAATTGATATCATAGTTCCTCACACCACTATTCTTCAGGTCTGAGGACAAAAGACAGGAGAGGCAGTAAGTGACAGCCACAGCCTATGGTTCTGGTTGGAATTGCCAATAGATGAGCCCTGAAGTTATGTGTGTGACTGAGTGAAGATGATTTTGTGAGATTGATGAATAGATTTGTGCAGTGCTGTTCTGAAGAGGGACGGTGAAGTGGAAACTAAGAAAAAGCTTGTGGTTCAGTCTGTGTTCGTCTGTAGTATTAAGTGGTAGGTTATCACCTGAAGAATGAGATTGTGGGTTCAAGTGGCGGAAAGGAGGCCCATTTTCTGGTTTGCAGGCCTCAGTCCCCATAATAGTGTGAAAGGTTTCATAATACACTAGGACCTCATGGGAAAATCCACATTTGCACAGAGCTGAAAGGAACCAATTTAACAGATTTACACACATAATAATTACATTTTGTGTCTGTTGTAGGAGTTTTATTTGCATGATCTTGAAGGCAGAGATCTAGGGTATTTCGAAGCTTTTCTGTTGTGCTTTTTTTATATATATATATATATATATATATATATATATATATAATAAAGGTGGGTGGAGAGAACAGGGGAGTCCTCTGCAAGGAGCTGGGGACTATTTTTGTGTATAAAGTAGTAGTCTGTCCTCCCAACCCTGTAATATCAGCAGACCTCACCAGAAAAATCTGGTCAGAATTAAGAAAAAACTTTGCTTCGATTCTGCTGGGGTAGACTTTGGCAATTGTAATTTGTAACAATACTGTTTGAGAATATACAAGGATAAACAGTATCAGAAAAATACTCTTAATAGAATAATGATTAATTTCGATTGACTCTTGACTTACTGGCAACATATAGGCAAGCGAAAAAGGTAGGTATGTGAAATATTTTTTTCTTTAACATATGTGGATTTATCAGGATTTGATCTTCATTTATACATTATCTTTAAATAAAGATAATTGGGCGGTAAAAAAGAAAATTCATCTTATCTTCTCAATCACTTTTCCTGGTGAGGACTGCAGGCCAAGTGGGTCAGCTCAGACTTCCCTATCCCCAACTACTGATCCCTCCTCTTCACGGAATTCCCAGGCATTCCCAAGCCAGCTGAGACAGAAATCCTCCAGAGTGTTTGACCTACCACAGGGTCTCAGCCCAGTGGAACATGCCTGGAGCAACACTAGGGAAGCATCCTTATGTGAATTTCCCATTGGGATTAATAAAGTTATCTATCTATCTATCTATCTATCTATCTATCTATCTATCTATCTATCTATCGATCGATCGATCGACATGCTCAAACCACTTCAGCTGGCTCCTGTCAATCTGGAGGATATGACCTCTTTCTATAGATAGTATTTAAGTGATGATCAAATCTTGATATATCCACGTATGTTAAAAAAGAAAATAAATTCTACTTGCTTTTTCACATGACTGTTCAAATTTCATACTCTGCATATATGTAACTGTGTGTTGTGTTTTTCTTTTTTATTTGCCAGAAATATGTGCAGCAGGTATTATCAAAGAAGCAGGAAAATCTTGCTTAAGTCACCAGACCCAGGCAGCAGCATCTTTTATAAAGCAGAGGTTAGAGCTTGCTTAACAATGGAAATGTTTAATTCTCTTAGATTACACTCTTAATAATCTGCTTTTTGTTTTTTTTTTTTTATGCTCTGTTTACATTAAGCTGTGGTCATTCTGTTTTTGATGTTTAAGTGTGCATTAGAAAAAATGTGTTAACCATTTCAACTCATGAAGTATATGGTAACCATAATTAATACATTGTATAAATTCTAAAACTACTACTGGATTATATAGCAATATAATATGCATTATCTCACATTATTTTTGAATTTTTAAATGGTGGCAATGTATTCTTCCTTTCTATGGGTAGTTGTACCCTCACATCCCATTTACTTTTATATATTTGTTTATTTGGATAATTCCAAATTATTTCTGTCTTGGTGAATGTATGAGTGCATCCTGTGTTGAACTAGTGCGCTATCAATGGTTTCTCCTGCCTGGATTATGCTGGTATAGAGTCTGGCTTTGCATAATCTTGAATTTAACTGAGTGGGTTAGAAAATGTATGGAGACTTTCTCTCTAATAATGCAAATTTTGATCACATTTTATAATCAATACTTGACAGTAAAAAAGATGCACCCTGTTTAATACCAAAGAAAATAATGCAAGGATTACTTTTCTAGAAAACATTTTTACATTATATAAGAATTTGTTTTAGTGCTGTAACGTGTAGTGTACATGTAGAGCAGGGGTGTCAAACTCCAGGCCTGGTGGGCCGCAGTGGCTGCAGGTTTTCATTCTGACCCTTTTCCTAATCACTGACCAGTTTTCAATGCTAATTAACTCCTTTTCCCTTCATTTTAACAGCCCTGTTTTTAAGGATTCCGTCCTCTGAATTGATTTGTTTTTTCCAAACAGAAATGAGATATGAAACGAACCAACAGATGACCAGCTAAAGTGGGATTTCAAACTCCAGCCAATTTCACTCCAACCAATCTCTTAATGAGAAGCTGATGTTTGCTGTTAATTAAACTCATTATTTAATTCCATGGCTTGTTGCTGCTCTCATTCTGCCACAACAGATATTTACAAAACTGTTCATTTTCATTTTTCTAAGTACACCATCAAGATGTTTTGGTGACCTGAGAGGTCATCCTTGCTGAGACCTTCACCTTTCTTTATTTTCAGATATTGTGTGATGGGCACAGGTGAGCGTGTCACGTGGCAGCTTGTTTTGTGTCTCATTATTGTTTAGGAAAAAGAGACAACTAAGGGGCCTGAGTCATGTTAATTAAAACTAAAGCAAAAGAAGTTAATTAGCAGCAGAAACGGGTCACTAATGAAGAAGATGGTTAGAACGAAAATCTGCAGCCACTGCAGCCCTCCAGGACCAGAGTTTGACACCCATGATGTAGAGTATCTCTAATCTGAAAAGCCTGGGACAAGAAGTATTTCAGATATTTCTGGATTTTCAAATATTTGCTTATACATAATGAGGTATCTTGGGGACAGACACCCTTGGTAAAGCAGGGAAATGCAGCCAAACTGGCTAAATGATGACTTGGGTATATAATAATTCGTACCACCAAGCCATTATTATAATGTGTGTTGATATAACAAGCGCATTAAACCTCAAAAGTGATTAATATATTGTATAGACTGTAGTTTAATTTATGAGTGCCAATTAGAAGTGTGCCATTTGCATTATCTACAATAATGCCGCCGAGAGTGGCAGCCTTTTCAGCAGCTCCGTGTATATCAGTATGCTGCTGCTGGAGTATGTGAATTTCACCTTGGGATTAATAAAGTATCTATCTTATCTATCTAATATCTTAATTGTTTTAACAATGTATGAGCTGAAATTATAGAGTATGTGACTAACTTTGCAAAAGACAATCAAAAACATGCATCAAGAGTCCATGCATTCACTGTCTCATGTAACCTAACAGGATACACTACTGTGTGTGCCTAAAGTGAGAGACTAGGTGTGCTCAGGGATAAAACAGCCTCTCATTCTACACCAGTAAGCCCGCGATTCTCAAAAGAATTGCAAATGCAAGAATGGCAATCACTTTCTGTTCCCAAACACATTAGTACTAAAGTGGTTTCTTTGTGTGGGCGCCTTCGTTCATTGTGTTTATCCATACGGGCTTGTTTAATGACGTCCTTGCTTGTGGTGTTTTTGAAGCGCGTTGTAGGAGCCTCTGTGTATTGTTTTAATCCATGCGGTTCGTCTTTGTTGTTCTGTGGCTGTGTCGTTAGGTAGAAGTCGTGTACTGTTAGGAATCATAATCCAGCTCGAACGTAAACATCAACTATGTATTGTTGAGTTAGCTTTCCTGCATTGATTAATGGATTAAACACGTGTCTTACTGAGAGTCTGTAGGAAAAATATTCTTTCATTGATACACGTGATCTTTTCTGTGCTTGATTTTTTTGTATATCTGCAAATGCCAGCACTCCATCCTTCCTGGCCAGTTGGAAACAGAATGGGGTATGTCAAAGTATGAAGTTTAGGAAAACAAATGTCCACGCGTTGGAATTTAGGTTGGTTGGTTCCATCAGGATGTAAATGCATGACAATATCGGGGTGAAACGGAGGCTCACCGTCTTTACTTTGAAACACAATTGCCACTTCATTAACGATGGGAACATTGTATTGTCTCGGATCCTGTTCTTAGTCCTTTATTAGCACTAAGGCAATTTTAGTTGGTGCCACACCCTCCGCCTCGGCTTTTGTATTGGCTTCTTTGTCAACCTCATGTAGCATTTCTATAGAGTTAGCTAATGGGTGATTGTTTATGACTTTAGCTACATTTCTCATTATCAGCTCTGTGCATTGCTTGTTTACAGGCAGGTTCATTCGTTGATAAACTGCGTCATCTAGATCTAACACGTAAATTTGTGCAAATTTGCGGTCGTGATTTGGCTCAGGGTGCACAGTTCCAATCCGATGCAATGTTTGTCCACACACGCGAAAGCAGTATGGGCCATTCCCAGGTGGTGGCTTGATATTAACCCCGGTAGATGCAAAAGCAAATGAACTATAGTAGGATCTAATGCATTCCATAAAGCTTTTACTTTCGGATACATTGTTAGTCAAAAGCTTCCGTAAATATTCAGGATATTCATCCAAGGGAGGCAGCTTAACCTGACCTTTTTGACAACAACGTGTAAACTCATCAGTTGTACTGGCAGTTTTTTCTTCAAGGAAGTTAAGTGAATAGATAGATACTTTATTAATCCCAATGGGAAATTCACAGTGACTTGGCAATGACTGCAAATGACACTCATTAATCCCAATGAATTTTCATGAACAGTGGACTCATTATAGAATGCGTTCTCAGCTACCTGGCGGAATTGTTCAGCGTCTGTCCATCGTTCCTGTCTTTGGCTTTTTCTTTGTTGGAATACTGAACGTCTTAAACCTTTTAAACGACTTTGTAGCCTTTCTGCAGTTTTTTTGGATCCGTGCCTTTCTTGCATCTGGTGTTGCAGAAGCGCGTTATAGGCGCCTTCGTTCATTGTTTTTATCCATACGGGCTCGGTTTTGTATTTGTAATCGTTGAGCTCTTTGTTTTTAGAGCCGTGACTCCTTTGCTTGTGCTGTTTCAGAGGCGCGTTGTAGGTGCCTTCGTTCATTGTTTTTATCCTTTCAGGCTCGTTTTTGTATTTCCATTAGTTGAGCTGTTTCTTTTTGGAGCCGTAACTTCTTTGCTTCTGGTGTTTGTGAAGCGCGTTGTAGGAGCCTCCGTTTATTGTTTTTATCCATGCGGTCTCGTTTTTGTTTCTCTGTGGCTGTGTCGTTAGGTACAAATCTTACTTTTAATATTGAATTTCCGTTATGGCACAGTGGATTAGAGCAGGTTTAGTTCACAGGTTGTGTTGTTTGGGCGCCACCTACTAACTCTGGGAAGCCGCTGGGTTTGACTCTGAGGCGCAGTGCGCATGCGGTGCGTCCGCCGTCCGTGCATAAATTAAACTGTGGTTTAGTAATATAGATCATCAAGATTTTAATTGCTAGATGTGGATCATCCTCACTTGCGTGGAGGTGGTTTGATTTTGAAAAAACTGATTTTGTTTTATAGACGACAATCCATTCAGACGAATTACGAAATTCGTTTGAACAAGTTATTTTTATTTCTGTAAGAAGCATATGCATTTTATTTCACAAGCCATCTTGGTTAGGGCTTATCAATGCAAAACCACTTTCTTTTGTCCCTTTCCTTTTTAAAGCACTCGCACAGATCCCTGCATCCAGTCCTTACTCCTCATATCGCCTGTCTCTCCCATGACAGATTCTTCTCAAAACCACAGTTAATAGAATATCAGAATATTACTGCTTCACAAATAACTGATGATTCTCTGTATATTACAGTATAAACTTCCACCCCCCGAAACTCAAGTGCCATTGGGCACACATAGCAATAAGCATCTTGAGCATGGGAAAGGCACTATATATATAAAATGTGTTATTATCATTACTTGGGGAGTGCCCCCCAGCTGCCTACAGTGCCCCAATCCCCGTGTCCGTGCATAGTGGAATTTTTTGTTTAATGGGGGGGAATTTGAACGTGAGCATTGGTAAGCTTTGCACCCTACGAACCAATTTTCCCAAACTATTCTATAACATTTCATTAGTTTACTGCTCTGATGCTGATCTTTCTGATAATAAAATAGGTCATTACAAAAGCAGTTGGTGAGAAGAATTCATAATTAATTACAGAATTATGGTATTTTAGGGTTCCTCTAGAGTACCTCTTTCTCTTGCACAATTTGGCTCAAAATCTAATCAGCACATCGTCATCTCATAACAGGCTTAAGTTTCCAGTTTGGTATTTTTATGTCCAGCTGTTTTAGCTCTAGACCGTCCTCAACAAACTGACACACACACACACCCATCATTGATATATCAATGTTTTCGGTATCAAGGGACCCTAAAACGTCGATCATTGAAAACTGGACATTGAATTTTGTGACGAATCTAAAGCTTTCGCTTCTCCCCCATAGACTATAGGTTATGGTTGTGAAGGATACAAAGCAATAATAACCGTTTTTACAATATTTCACACAGGGAGGTCCTGGGATATTGTATTAACATGAGAGTATAATTGTTTGTTTTATTCTCCTAATGAAGACTAAAAAAAAATATATAGTATAAAATGTGATGTATGGTTTTGAAGAAAAATGAGGGAATGCGTGAAAATGTTGCATGATTTAGCTATTTTTTTTTTTTTTGTATATGTTAAAAAGGGACGGGTAAGTACCCACGGTGGTTACCATCCTCCTTTACCTGCAAAGCATGATTGGGCCAGTTTAACCGTAAATAGTGCTAAATAACATCTGTGACGCAGGAATATTCTGATCACTTTGTATTCCTGATCCAGATATATAGGTATAGATCCGTTTGGATATCTGTACAGGCTGGTTCAGATTAGACAGAACACTTGAAGTTAGTATTTTGTTTAAAAATGTTATAGGTTTGTTTTTTTTTTTTTGTTTTGCATCTTTGTGCAATAAATGACAGAACATGTTTACAAATGCTATAGTTTTTTTTCCCTGTGCAGTTTTTAACAATTTTTAACCAATTTGAAATGGTATACTCATACTCACACTGTTTGATCTCAGTAATACTTTGACTGGTAGTTTTAATATTTTTGTGTTAGGCACTTAAAACTAAAGTAAAATGTTTTCCTTAACTGTTGTTTCCATTAATCTCATTAATAAGCTACATTTACAGTGCATCCGGAAAGTACAGGGTGTCCCACTCGGGAGTACAACTTTAAAAATGTGAATTACTCGCGAACGCATGAACGTAAAGGCAAGCTGTAAGAACTGAACATACCTGTATTTAGTGGAAAACAAGTCTACATTACAAAAGGTGCTGAAAATGTCCTCCCCCAACGTCCGCGCAAAAGGAAACGCGACGCTCCATATTTGAGAATGTCCTCTGCAACATGTCACTGTCGATGGAGACAGTTTCACGCTCGATGTTTGCTTTCAGTTGTTCGATGGTCCTGGGTTTGCTTGCATACACCTTGCCCTTTAAATATCCCCATAGAAAAAAATCTGGGGGAGTTAAATCGGGCGATCGAGGTGGCCACAAACCTTTCGAGATCACCCTGTCTCCAAAAAACGATCGGATCTCTTCCATACTGGCATGAGAGGTATGGCACGTTGCCCCATAGCGGCACCCGCTATAGTGCCTGCCTCTTTATGACACACAATCAATTCTTCATTAAATAAGGAATATTTTGAACCTTTTTGCATGATGATACATGCACGCGTTGCAGAGTAATTCACATTTTTAAAGTTGTATTCCCGAGTGGGACACCCTATATTCACAGCGCATCACTTTTTCCACATTTTGTTATGTTACAGCCTTATTCCAAAATGGATTAAATTCATTTTCTTCCTCAGAATTCTACACACAACACCCCATAATGACAACGTGAAAAAAGTTTACTTGAGGTTTTTGCAAATTTATTAAAAATAAAAAAACTGAGAAATCACATTACATAAGTATTCACAGCCTTTGCCATGAAGCTCAAAATTGAGCTCAGTTGCATCCTGTTTCTCCTGATCATCCTTGAGATGTTTCTGCAGCTTAATTGGAGTCCACCTGTGGTAAATTCAGTTGATTGGACATGATTTGGAAAGGCACACACCTGTCTATATAAGGTCCCACAGTTGACAGTTCATGTCAGAACACAAACCCAAGCATGAAGTCAAAGGAATTGTCTGTAGACCTCCGAGACAGGATTGTCTCGAGCCACACATCTGGGGAAGGTTACAGAAAAATTTCTGCTGCTTTGAAGGTCCCAATGAGCACAGTGGCCTCCATCATCCATAAATGGAAGAAGTTCGAAACCACCAGGACTCTTCCTAGAGCTGGCCGGCCATCTAAACTGAGCGATCGGGGGAGAAGGGCCTTAGTCAGGGAGGTGACCAAGAACCCGATGGTCACTCTGTCAGAGGTCCTCTGTGGATAGAGGAGAACCTTCCAGAAGGACAACCACCTCTGCAGCAATCCACCAATCAGGCGTGTACGGTAGAGTAGCCGGACGGAAGCCACTCCTTAGTAAAAGGCACATGGCAACCCGCCTGGAGTTTGCCAAAAGGCACCTGAAGGACTCTCAGACCATGAGAAAGAAAATTCTCTGGTCTGATGAGACAAAGATTGAACTCTTTGGTGTGAATGCCAGGCATCACGTTTGGAGGAAACCAGGCACCGCTCATCACCAGGCCAATGCCATCCCTACAGTGAAGCATGGTGGTGGCAGCATCATGCTGTGGGGATGTTTTTCAGCGGCAGGAACTGGGAGACTAGTCAGGATAAAGGGAAAGATGACTGCAGCAATGTACAGAGACATCCTGGATGAAAACCTGCTCCAGAGCGCTGTTGACCTCAGACTGGTGCGACGGGTCATCTTTCAGCAGGACAACGACCCTAAGCACACAGCCAAGATATCAAAGGAGTGGCTTCAGGGCAACTCTGTGAATGTCCTTGAGTGGCCCAGCCAGAGCCCAGGCTCGAATCCGATTGAACATCTCTGGAGAGATCTTAAAATGGCTGTGCACCGACGCTTCCCATCCAACCTGATTGAGCTTGAGAGGTGCTGCAAAGAGGAATGGGTGAAACTGGCCAAGGATAGATGTGCCAAGCTTGTGGCATCATATTCAAAAAGACTTGAGGCTGTAATTGCTGCCAAAGGTGCATCGACAAAGTATTGAGCAAAGGCTGTGAATACTTATGTACATGTGATTTCTCAGTTTTTTTATTTGTAATAAATTTGCAAAAACCTCAAGTAAACTTTTTTCACATTGTCATTATGGGGTGTTGTGTGTAGAATTCTGAGGAAAGAAATGAATTTAATCTATTTTGGAATAAGGCTGTAACATAACAAAATGTGCAAAAAGTGATGCGCTGTGAATACTTTCCGGATGCACTGTAATTTCCTATTAACAACACCAAGCTAGATCAATAAGACTTCTGCTAACACATTTTTAAATAATGCAAAATATTGTCTAATTATCATTATCATCAAAGTCCCAGAAAATATTAAGATTTTTCCCAGTATTGCACTTCCCTAGTGGCAATGCTGCACTGAAGTTTTTTTTTTTTTTTTTTTTTTTTTTTTTCCCCAATTAATATTGGCTACCTGTTGTTACTGATCGGGCAATTGGCCAACAGGTCAGAAATATCTAAGCCAAGGTTCGCTTTAACATGTCCACTGTGCTGAAAGCCATTAACCGACTGGCAAGCTGCTACCTTTTCATGTGGTGCGGGTTTACGTGCACAAAGCATAACTTGTTTTGCCAACATAAAAATGCATTTTGTATCAATGTCTGGTTTTTCTAACATTATCTGTTCAATTTACTACACTTTTATATTGCAGTAAGGCCACCTAACCAGAATGAAGGTGCTTCTGTTAACTGTAAGCATTTGCATTCCTTTAACACTAGAATTACCAGAGCCTACGAAAAAACTCGTAGATTCGGCCCACCTTAAATCGCTTCTTAAATCCGTTCACACCTCTCCGCCAGCGTCTTTTGTCCTCTAAATGTGCTGATAAAGACAAGTTGCCAGCAGCTGGCTATTCCATCCTCCCACCGACTTAGATCGTGCACGAACTTCTCCCAGCTCATTGCCTTGATTGATTATCTGGAAGTGAAGTGGAGTTTTAGAGTGGAAATAATAGATCATTATTTGGAACACACACATTTCATGTGTGTTCCGTTTCTACAGTAATCTGTGTAAACAATTGTTAAAACAGAAACTTTTTCATATTTTAGTAATAAATGTTACAAAATGTAGGCATAAACTATAGAATGTGTAAAGCCTGAGTTCCAAAGATCAAATAAACACTTTCACAAAAGGTTCAAGAATGATACAACAGTTTCCGTGGCGTAGCACGCTAAGATTTCTTTCTCACAGCGCAGCAGCTTTGCCATGCCTCACAGGTCTGAGTTCGATTCCCCGCTGGGGATAAAGTGTTACTTTTTTTTTTCTTTTTAACTTCAAATGGACATAAAATGTATAAATTGGTATGCACTGTCAGTTAATGAGATCGTTATTTTCATGTGGGATGCTCCTTTTAAAATATTTTTTTAACAATTGAGACTGCAATTAACATGAACAACTGTCCTTATAACTGTTATTTTTAAGATAACTAATCAAGAGTCCCTGGTTCGATCCCCACTCACTCCTATATTTGCCATTTTCGGTAGTAAGCTGCTTTTTTGTTAATATTATACAGTACACACAAGCACTTGGTTTGCGTCTGTACTTGTGCTGTTACTTAGAGAGTCAGATTGGGGGAGGGGTGATGTTAGAGCGCGTGAGCTTATTCAGTGCAGCAGGAACAACGCACATGTTGATCTTTTTTTTCCTTCAGTACATGTGCCTTCCCTGTTTATTTATATTTCTAGTGACTTCTCTGCCTGTCTGTCTCTATTACGCAGTGCTCTGTCTGTATGTGTGTTATGGATCTTAAAAATAACAGTTATAAGGACAGTTGTTCATGTTAATTGCAGTCTCAATTGTTAAAAAAATATTTTAAAAGGAGCATCCCACATGAAAATATAACGATCTCATTAACTGACAGTGCATACCAATTTATACATTTTACATCCGTTTGAGGTTAAAAAGAAAAAAAGAGTAACACTTTATCCCCAGCGGGGAATCGAACTCAGGTCTGTGAAGCACGGCAAAGCTGCTGCGCTCTGAGAAGCAAATCTTAGCGTGCTACGCCACGGAAACTGTTGTATCATCCTTGAACCTTTTGTGAAAGTGTTTATTTGATCTTTGGAACACAGGCTTTACACATTCTATAGTTTATGCGTACATTTTGTAACATTTATTACTAAAATATGAAAAAGTTTCTGTTTTAACAATGTGTTTACACAGATTACTGTAGAAATGGAACACACATGAAATGCGCGTGTTCCAAATAACGATCTATTATTTCCACTCTAAAACTCCACTTCACTCCCAGATAATCAATCAAGGCAATGAGCTGGGAGAAGTTCGTGCACGTTCTAAGTCGGTGGGGGGGGGATGAAATAGCCGGCTGCTGGCAGCTTGTCTTTATCAGCACATTTAGAGGACAAAAGACGCTGGCGGAGAGGTGTGAACGGATTTAAGAAGTGATTTAAGGTGGGCCTGATCTACGAGTTTTTTCGTAGGCTCTGGTAATTCTAGTATTAAAACACTATCTGGTGATTTAACAGTGCTGTGCTGCACTTTGGAACTGCCATGCAGGTGTTATTGTGTCACTTCACTGGGCCAAAGCTTGTCGACTGTGTTTCGTTGTTTACTGGTGCTCGATGCTTCCTCTGGGGTACCTGAAGAGACAACCCCCAGAACAATTGTGTGTCATTTCGTTACGCTACACAATGCTTTAAGGCCTGCATCCTGCTCTGAAAAAATAAATATTCACATCCACTTTTTGGGGTATGCATATTTTCACACTCAAATCCAAGCAAAGTTTTATTAAAGATACCCCAAGTGTGGACTTTTCCACTTGACACCATGTCGGCATTCAAAGTTTTGAATTTTGGAATTTCAGATTACATTTCTGTAAGTGAGATTCTCACTGGAAAGAACACTGTGTTGCACTATTGTGAAATGAAAGTTATGAAAAATACAATTGTTGCAAATACAATTGTTGAAAAATAATTTGAACCAAAGAAGTCAAATGTGCTATAAAAGCCTGAAGATATCTAACTCAAATGATTGACAAGTTAAAGGCGAAATCAGGCTGACATCCAAATCTGAACACATGGCTGTGCTTAGAATACTTATCTGCTGTACCATCTTACTTACTTTTGAAGACTTTGTGAGTCACTGCATGATATCACACCACACAACACCCCACACTAAAAACTGTTAAATCACTTTACTTGTGGTAATCCCTATCAATTAAACTTTATTATCATTGTGACCCATTTTTAGTGAACATATTGTTTACTATGTAAGTGTGCTGCTGTAGATATAAAACTGACTGCTTGGAATGAAGGAATTGTTCTTGGTGGGAAATTTGTTACTCCAGCGTAAAGTATAAGTAAGCAGTGTTTTACTTAAAAATAGATTATTTTGTGCTTAAGCTTTAAAAAAATGTATTTGAACTGCCAAAATGATTACCAGATTTATTTTAATTTTTCTTTAAGATGTTTTGCTTTTTTTTCAACCAGCTATGTGTTATATTGATTTGTACAATTTTTTTTTGAGTAATAACCATCTGTAATTATCTTTGGGTTAATTTGTTTAGTTTTGTGTTAATGTTACAGGGTGGCAGGATCGGAAAATTGTTCAGTTAAGCAAAAATTCAGCGAATTAAAGGATTCCTATAATAGATTTCTTCCATCTACACAGTCTTCGGGTGGCACTGTACTGTCTAACACATCCAGCTCAACAAGAAGCCCGAATTCACTCTGTTTATCACTAAACGAGGTAAATAAATTTGTTCTTAATGTAAGATGTTTATTATTTATGAATCAAGTAAAAGATGCATCATGTATAACTTTGAGTTTGTTGAAACTTCATCTGTTATATGAACATCTAATTAAAAGGTCCTAGTCCACCCATATCTTTATTTCAGATAGAATATCAATATATAAATTTATGTACATTAAAATATCTGATACATTGTAGTAATATAAAAGTCACTTTCAAAAATCAGTTCCTCTAAAGAGAATATAATGGGTACCTTTGTATGCTATGAATACATAGTTTGTTATTATACCTGTGTTGCAGGGAAAGAAAGAAAAAAAAAAAAACTTTGGTAAGCACTGGTATTCTGTATTTGCATAACCTCCAAAGTGCAAAATGAGTTGTGGTAGTATAAAGAGTACTCTGCAGTCTAATCACTATTGATGAATATTTACAGTATGTATAACATATTAGCTGCTATTGGTTTAAGAATTTCACTTTATATATCCCTTCATCTATATTGTACTGCATCCCTTCATCTATATTGTAATGCAAGGGTACCAGTCTGTAAATCTTCATGCATTTTTAATTCATTTGGAATGACTTTATCAAACACTGAGCACAATTTTATGTGGAGAAAAATAAAAAGTGAGTGATTAACATCAGTGAGAAGCACAACTCTCTGCATAGATGTTTTTGCATTTTATGAGCTTTCTGAAAATTAACGTCAGTCAAATAGCAAACATATAATGCACATGCCATCTCTGTTACACACAAAGCAATACCAGCACAAATTAAATAACACTCAAAAGGAATAACTGGAGTGAGATGCCCCAAGATGTAAGCTAGTAGATATTAGACAGGCATAGTATATAAGCTGCAGTTTTATCTTCTTTGAATACAGTATTTGCTCTTTTTATTTTCAGTTATCCATACAGATCACAAAAGATGGAAGGCTCAGTTTAAAATGCCTAGATGTAGTTAAAGTCAATAGAACCTAGAATAAAAAAACAAGAGGGGGTTAATTTTATAATGAGAAAAGGGTCTCCAAAATTTAACAGACATTTGAAAACTGTATTCCAGGTTTCAACATAACTTTTTATTTTTAAGGGTTTTCCTGAGCGTGATCAAGAACAATACTGGAATCTTTTGGAGCTGGTTTCTGAGGAATACCTTAAACAGAGCAAGAAAACAACGTTGCTTAGTAGGCCTAAGACATGCATGTATGTACTGACAAGCAATATAAAAACTCTTAATGTGTGATGCAACATAAGATGTGTCTTAACGTTCTAGTCTCTGGGGTTATATATCAGTAGTGTTTATTTTCTGTTTGCAGTTAATGTTTATAGTACTCAACCAATAATAGCCTGTTTTAATATTAACACCTGCATATTATTTTTGTAGGTCGTCTTGTTGCCAGCCAGTGTATTACAAACCACTTTTGAAAAAAACAACTTGTACAAACACTATAGCACAATCTGTACATGTTAAAGGTAAGTTTGTACTGACTATCATGTTATACATGACCTAAAACTGTAGTTTATAATGCAAAAAAAACAAAAACAAGGACCTGATCTAGGAGGACAGAATATAGAATCTGGCATTCAATAACTATAAAAGAAAAACGCTTCATTCTTTGTTTAACCAGAGAAATAGACCACTTTCAATGACAGAAAACTTGCAAGAAAGAAAGGTAAAAGTATCCCTGCGGATTAGGTGTTATAGCCAAAGTATGCATTAAATATACAAATTAAACATTCTGAGTATATCTGATCATTGAAATTACTAATGATCCCATAATTTTACATGTCAGGTAGCTGATTACATGTCCATCAAGTACCAGACACAGCTGGGGTACCTCCACTTTATAGTCTTTTATATAATCAACATTATTCAGTCAGTATAAGGCAGGGTTAAAAGAGTAGCCTTGGAGCTTAACATAGTAATCTCTTAGCTAGAAGATGATTCTGGGATACTTAAGAACATACTCTTCAAATAATCTTCTACACTTCATATTGCTTGTTTTGTGATTAAACATCTTCTGCTGGGGTACCTATCATGCAAACTCTCCTATACTTGTCTCTTATTCTGTTATGGTCGTGGGTCTGCCTGACTTGTTCCTGTCAGAGTTTCCTCCAGTTTCCAAGTTTATTTTGATGGTGTAGCAGACTGTACTCACTGACCTCCTTGGCTTTCTTTGCAGTATTCTAAAGGAAACGCCTACATTTTTAAGGTTTGTTGTGGTCTATCAGTCTTTTGTTGTTAACTGCCACTTTCTCACAATTATAATAGCAATATACAGTGCATTATTGTCCAAATGATGCTTCAGAAGGTGTACCAATAGTTGGATCAAACTCTGCGTTTACACAAACAGAGGGTTTTTAAGTAATCAACAAAAGTTGGAACACCTGTAGGAACTGTTCTCGTCAGCTTTGAAGGATTAATTAACTTCTATGGCTTTAGAAAAGCTGTAGGTTGTTAAGTCATTACTTTTACCCAAAAAAATCACCCTTTTGTATTTTTTTAACCTCTGGCAATTTACTGGTTTACCTTTGTACCATTTCAGGTTATTCATTGATCTTGAACTGCTTAAATTTTAACACACACTATAAAAATGGGGGTGTTCCGGTAGTTTATGCCAGTGTATTTTATTACTAGTATAAGATGGGCATTTAACACTAGAATCCCTGAAGTTTTCGATTTTTTTCATTGTCCGTGACTTTCTTAAATTTTCCTGACATTCACCATGAAGCTCGCTGCTCTTTATCACTGCGCTGTTAGTCCGCGTTTGTTTTGCAAATGTGTGGATTAGCTATATACAGCCTGCTTCACCCCCCACCCCCCATTCAGTCAGATGAAGGCATTGCCATACTGAAATCCTCACAGTTCAAGTCTGTGTCAAAGTGTTTACCTGGTGATGCATTTGTAAAGAATGATATAGATAATGAAATACCGTGAATTGAAATACATACATTTCATGTGTATTCTGTGTGTACAACGATCTGTGTAAATATAGAATGACAGAGGAAATGTGAGTCAAGAAATGCTGAACACACAGCTAAAACAGAAAATGTTTTCATATGTTTTAGTAGCATCATAATTTTGATGTAAAGTGTAGGATGTTGAAGCCCAAATATCCAAACACTTTCGCAATAGTTGTAACAAAACAAGTATGCTTTTATTCAAGAATAAACCGAAGAAAAATAAATTGCTCAATTGACATGTTATTGAAGCCCAATTATCAGTCGGGACAAAGTAAAAAACGTTCGCATACATGTGTGCTTGCATAGTGAATAGCATGGTAAATAAGCTACCGTTTAACAGTGGTGAGGTTACAGGTTTGAATCCCATATCAGCTCTGCATTTAGCACTGCAAGTACTGAGCTGCTTATTATTATCATCATACTAGGGGGCTCCCCCCCTGCTCGCTTTGCTCGCCCACCCCCGGGTTTTGTTATTTTCATGGGAATTGTTACATATGCATTATTTTCACTTTTACTTTAAAACTTTTGTAAAAACAATACTTGTCCTTTATTTCCGGCCCTGGGCATGGTTAAATCTCTTTTTCGCAGGATGTATAACGCTGCTCGCGTTGTGAGGGGAGGGGGGTCTTGGGAGAGCGTCAGTTGAACACGCACTAAGGAGGTGC
Organism: Erpetoichthys calabaricus; assembly: GCF_900747795.2. Lineage (NCBI taxonomy): Eukaryota > Metazoa > Chordata > Cladistia > Polypteriformes > Polypteridae > Erpetoichthys > Erpetoichthys calabaricus. The sequence goes on along the minus strand of NC_041401.2, from coordinate 142,059,253 downwards.
CGTTAGATCAGCTGCTGGCGAGCTGCGTGTTCTGTTTGTCATGCTGCATGCCGATCATTTAAAAACCTGTACAGCAGCTGTCCTTTTGCCACTTCGTCTCTCTGCTACTCGCGTTGTGAGGGGGGGTTGGGTTAACGCCTGCTAAGGAAAAGCGGTCGGATCATCTGCTGGCTTGCTGCTGCCGGCGAACTGCGTGTTCTGCTTGTCTCTTGTCATTGTTTTAAGAGCTGGGAGCACATGAAGTGTGTGTGCCAAAAGCATTTCAACAACTTGTAGATTAGCTGTCCGTGAACTTGTTTTAAATGTCTCACTGCCTTGTCTTCCGAGAAGATCACGTCTCATCTCCCTAGTCTGCCTCCCAAGATTTTTTTTTTTTATTTATAATCGAGAGATAACAAAAACATACATTTACACGGGATGTTACAAACTCGCATCAAATTTATGGTACTTCTAAAGGGTGCTACTTTTCTTCGCACACAGACATTCGTATAAACAAGTCATTGAGCGATTTTTTTTTTTTTTCCCCAATTTTATTCATGGATTCTTGAATAAAACTGAATTTGAATGATTTTTTTTTTTATTCAGTTTTATTTTTGGACTTTTCAATAAAAAAAATCAATCAAATGACATGTTGATGTGAATGTCCGTGTTCAAGGAAAAGTAACATCCATCATAGACACTGCAGTGTCTGTTTGCTCAACAAGGCACCAAGAAGAAATGATTGCTTTTATCCCTTCAGTGCAAACTTTTTACAAGTACCATAAATTTACACTGACTGTTACAGACTCAAATCTAATGTATGTTTTTATTATGTATTAGTAACGGTAATAGCAGCTTACTACTGAAAATGGTAAATGTGAGGAGAACCCGGGATCGAACCTGCATCCTCTTCATTATAAGACAGAAATCCTTACCTCTCCACCAACTAAACTGACGCGGCTCTCTCATATCGATTGAGAGTTGGACTTAACTTTTTGCCCATTGCCAGTAACATGTAAATTGAACAATTTTTTTTTTCATCAGTTATATGCTTGAATAAAAGTGCACTAATTTTTTTGTTGTATCTTTTGTGAAAGTATTTATCTGATATTTGCACATCAGTCTTCACATATTATACACTTTATGTTAACAATATGTCAGTTATTACTATAACATGAAAAAAATTTCTGTTTTAGCTATGTATTTATCTGTGATGGCAGCTTGTGGACAGAGGGTACACCCTGCAGCATGAATGGATTTTTTTCATGTTAATATGTTCTAATACGAAGTGCTAATGTATTTAATTGAAGTTTTCTTTAATCACGTTGGGAGTAAAGTACACAGTTAAAGCAAAGCTTTTCAGACACTACAAGGTGATCCCATTGATACAGGGTCCATTTAAGACAATATTTGTTGAGTCTAAATTTAGGAGTCTTTTTATCAGCTTTCTGCATAAGGACACTGATATTTTGCCAATTCTTCTTTGCTGTTACTAAAATTGATCAAGAAAAGTTGGGAAACAGGCATTTTCCGCCCTCTTTTAAACAATTTTATGTTACTTTCAGCTGTGGATTCTTTTTCTTTATGCCAAGTATTTTCAGTCACGTTGCAACTGAATACATTGTTTTAGATGCAAGAGCTAATTAAGTTCTTTTTCGTATAATTAATTAGTTTGTATATGAGAACATTATCTGTTCAACTATAATGTAAATACATTCATCATTTTAAAAATGAATAATGTCCTTTTAAATCATATTTTATAAACCATTTAATTACACTTTACTGCAGTAATAGTCTGTTGAATAAATTTACTTTATGATTAGAGATTAAAGTAGGTGTATATTAATTTTTCCAGCTACCTCCACTGCTTCAGAGCCTGGTGATATTTGCGTTTCAAGACCAGTAGCACATAGGTAAGAATATAAATGCCTCTTTGAAGCTTTTAAAGTTGTAATTATAATAGTTTTAGTTTTTCATCTTTGGGGATCTAACTGCAATGGGTGTTACTCTGCAGAATCCCTAGTATTTATAATGGCACCAAGGGTAGACCATTTTATCCTAACTTGTGTTCATAGTTCAGATATGAAATGCACTTTTTTGTCAAGTAAGATTAGACTGTTGAAATGAGTGATGAGACACTGAAAGTCCAGAATCTTCTTTTTTTTTTTTTTTATTGTTTACCACAATGACTTGGAGGAGATATGAGGGTGAGAAACTTGCATCTGAAATGCCACGATGTTTTCACTATATGTTGAGTGGTTTATACTTATGTATAAAAGCTTAATCCCCAACTAAAAAAAACGCTTCTCTAGTCTGAATTCATTAGTTTGTGTTTTACCTTGCAACATTTAACATGGTGTTGGTTATTTTCTGAAGTCAACTCTCTGGGTACCCAACCTGTATTGATCTTGCTTCTGTTTAACTGTACATAGAGAATGAATTCCACTGATATTAAGCTAACCTCTTTAGTGCCTGCTATTTTGTGAACCATTACTCTTTGATTCCCTCATTATGATTTTCTCCATGGTGGCAACTTTTTGTCATTCATATGGAAGCCGGACTTTGTGTTAATCTCAGGTGAAACTTGAGAACAACATAATTCTTCAGCCCATCTCTTGGTTGTGGCATATGAAGGAGACTGATCCTGGTATATGTTGATGAGTGGGAATCTGTCTCCAAAGGCGTATTGTTCACCAGTTTTAGAAATTGAATGATAGTATGATAGTATGATGTTTGATTTTGTGTTTTGTGTTTTTTTTTTTAAACAGTCATGCTGACCTCCACAATACTGAAATTTCCAACACCAATACAATAAATTAAAAAGTATTTATTTTCTATACCAGTTTCAACATCACAGGTGGGGCGTGAGGGTCGCAAACAAAATGGAAAATATTTTTATAAAATAAACTATATAAAGATAACTTTTAAGCATTTGAAATTGTTACACATTCAAAAGTCAATAAAATTTCAAAAAATGGCAGTAGTACAGTCTCCTATAAATACTAACAATAATTTAAAATTTTTATATTAATGAAAACAATTTTTTTGTTTAAGCGTTTTAAAGCATCTGATATTGTCATTCATTCGCACATCAATACAATGCAAGTAACACAAGTAAAGTAGTGCAGTCTTCTGTAAACATTATTGTAGCCTCAAGAAGTGTTATCCAAAAGTCTCCCATAGTTTTGGCTAGGTGTTTGGAATGCATTGAGTGCTGTCAACACAGAATTTGTATCAGTTGTAAATCCATGCCTTTTGAAATGACCCCTTTAAACATGTTGGTGTAGTATGTGTGTAAGAAAGTGGATTAGTGAAACAATCTTTAAGCTTCCATTTATTATTATTACAAATAAACAATTTCTGTAAGTTAACTGTAGTAATTATTTTGTTTGCTTTATTCACACTTTCTCTTACTTTATACTAGAAAAGGACGTTCTTTAGTACCGTTCTCTAGCCCCCCACTACTTAGATGGTATCTTGGCTATATTTATGGTAATTTGATCAAGTTTTGATTATACTAATCACCACTTAATACGGCACAAAATTATGTTGACATTTACTATACCATTTAAATTGTACCGTCTTTTTCCGAAAATAAGACACTGTCTTACTTTCTTTTTTGGTCCAAAATACGCACTAGGGCTTATTTTCGGGGGAGGACAAAAATAAAAGTATATTTATATATTTTTATTTAATATTTATTTATTTTACACAGAATACAGAAATTAAAATTTATTCAATTACAGTCATGTCATCTTCTTCTGGAACATCGTCATAAATCAAGATTTACACCCCTGGAGTCTTCCACAATTCCCTTTTTGTACTCGACGGAATAGCTCTTTCGTTTTGTACTCATTTTAACTGCGGTTAAAAATTATTCACTTTATAAAAAATAAAATTACGTATGAGGAAATAATCAGACTTACAAGACTGAAATGAACAAACATTGTATCTGCACTGTCGCTCAATGTAGACTGCTGCCTTAACGAACAATTATTTATAGTGTGCGCCAACGACGCGTTCCGTCGCATTCCGCATATGCATGCCCCCCTCCACCCCCTCCCCACCTCATTCGACCATACTCTGCGATACGCGCGACGCAGTAAAACACAGCAGAGCAGAGCGGACACAATATTTATGTATTCATGCTGCCTTATGTTGTATTTTTAAGATAAATTCCAAGAATTAATTTGAAACGAACTGTAGAGGTAAACAATGAATTTCTCGGAATATTTTATTTCAAACATTTCTCTGAAATACGAGTATTAGGGAAGCTAAACATACTTAATAAATCAACAGCATTTTTTAACGAATTCTTTTTTTCACATTATTTTAACTAGGGCTTATTTTCGGGGGAGGGCTTATATTACAAAAAGTTCCGAAAATCTCGATAGGGCTTATTTTCGGGGATGTCTTATTTTCGGAAAAAGACGGTATTACCATATAAGCTTAGTTAAAAAACTTTGTCTTTAATTAGTGCAGAACTTTAACCAGATTGTTGAATGAAGTGTGTGTACTAATCCATTTTATAATGCAATAAGCACACAATATGTATGAGGTACTATTACAAAGCTGAATAAATAAGAACAGATTTCTTCATTCTTTTATATATTTGGAAGTTTGCAGTCTTGGAATTTTTACTGTAATATTAATAATTGAGAGAGATGGCTCACGTGAATTTTCAGCAGGCTATATTTCATCAAATAAAAAAAAAAAAAAAACTTTCTTTGCTATTACAGTGATCCCTTGCTATATCGCGCTTCGCCTTTCGCGGCTTCACTCCATCGCGGATTTTATATGTAAGCATATTTAAATATATATCGCGGATTTTTTGCTGGTTCGCGGATTTCTGCGGACAATGGGTCTTTTAATTTCTGGTACGTGCTTCCTCAGTTGGTTTGCCCAGTTGATTTCATACAAGGGACGCTATTGGCAGATGGATGAGAAGCTACCCAACTTACTTTTCTCTCTCTCTTGCGCTGACTTTCTCTGATCCTGACGTATGGGGATTGAGCAGGGGGGCTGTTTGCACACGTAGACGATACGGAGCTCGTCTAAAAATGCTGAAAGATTATCTTCACGTTGCTATCTTTTGTGCAGCTGCTTCATGAAACGACATGCTGCACGGTGCTTCGCATACTTAAAAGCTCGAAGGGCACGTATTGATTTTTGACTGAAAAACAAACTCTGTCTCTCTCTATCTCTCTCTCTCTCTCTCCCTGCTCCTGACGGAGGGGGTGTGAGCTGCCGCCTTCAACAGCTTTGTGCCGCGGTGCTTCGCATACTTAAAAGCCAAACAGCCCTATTGATTTGTTTGCTAGAGATTGTTTTCTCTATCTATGTGACATTCTGTGCTCCTAACACATACTCTTTTGAAGAGGAAGATATGTTTGCATTCTTTTAATTGTGAGACAGAACTGTCATCTCTGTCTTGTCATGGAGCACAGTTTAAACTTTTGAAAAAGAGACAAATGTTTGTTTGCAGTGTTTGAATAACGTTCCTGTCTCTCTGCAACCTCCTGTGTTTCTGCGCAAATCTGTGACCCAAGCATGACAATATAAAAATAACCATATAACCAAATGGTTTCTACTTTGCGGATTTTCTTATTTCGCGGGTGGCTCTGGAATGCAACCCCCGCGATGGAGGAGGGATTACTGTATACTGTTGCAAATGTTTTAATGATTAATGACTGGTTCGGGGAACACAATACAAAGCATTTAACATGCTACTTTAGGGGAACACATAGAATAGAAAGCATTTAACGTGCTACTTTAGTTACGATGGGATTTGAGGAACTCTAGTAAAGTAAACATCGATTTTAAGATGAAGGTTACAATGTACTTTAATGGCAAACTACAAGATTAAAGTGGAAATTTTGAGTTTGATGTCTACATTTCGACCTTTTTTTTTTTCTTCACTCTGTCCCTTATTTATTTATTTTTTTCTCTGTGCCCTAATATGCTTCCATATACCACACTGACGGTGGCCTTTTCACCTGGACTTTGACATCTGACCACTTCATTTTTATTTTAGGCACTGTGGGATTTTTCTGAACTTGAATTTTTGAGTGCCACTACATCACTTTCCTTCTGTTGTTCCCACCATTGCCTAAGCCACCAAGACGTAAGGGGCTATTTATATTGATTTGCATATTCAAAGGGGCATAATTCTAGGAGGAGTCGGGGTGGGGCGTCAGGCACGTGCACATGCGTTACATTTCACTCTGACCAGTATTTATGTAGCGGAAGTGCATGGAAGTTGGCTTACGTACAGATTTGTACATCTGAATTTTCTTGTGCATATGCACATTTCCATTTTTGTCCTTGCGCCATGTTTTAGTGTGAATTTTACATACGCCATTAAATATGAGGCCACTTGTGTGTGTCTGTGTTTCTTCCACATTCCACAGATAAGCATTCATTTCAAATTGCACTTGTTTGTATGTGTGTGCTCCATGATGGATTGGCATTTGGAACTTTATTCAGATCAGGTTCCTGCCTCGTAGCCAGTACTGCCAAGATAGGCTCCATGGTCCCTTTCCCAGAACTGGATTAAGTGGGGTTGTAGATGGATTTTATAACTAGAAAAGTAGACCATAGTTAATATCATTCATTCCTTTTTTTCCCCTAGAAAAATTGATGGTCATTACCAAAGTATATTTGAGCATGTTTCAGAAAATAAGCCAGGATGTGAAGAACTCATTGGAGGAAAGGTAATACTGTCTGTATTTGTTAGTCATAATCAACATCAGTCTTTTAACTGTACATCAGAAATATAAAATGTAATATATACTAAGATATTAGGTTTTTGGTAGCCATGGTCTGGTAATTTATGAGATGTAGAAATATCTTGAGTGATGTATAAAAAAACAATTAAACAGTAAGTGTAGCAGTCTTACAGAACACAGTTTAGTAAAACAGACTCTGATTGGTAACAGTCCCTATATACATGAATAATACTGAAGAAACTAACTTGTGGAAAAAATTAAATACGACTGTGGAGTGCACCTTGAGAAAACCTTTGCATCGTTCAGAGAGATTATTGGTATTTATTGTAATATAGAAGTGATGAAGCTTTTTTAATTTACACAAAATTAATATGAACTAAATAGTCTGTGTTCAGTATTGTGTCTTAATTTATCATGTGATCCTGAGCTTTTCAGAACCTGCTTCGCCTGTGGAATATTTTTCATTCTCTTGCTTCTAGAAATTGGTTTTGCAGCATGTCTACTTATCATTCCTTATTAAAGTTAAATAATTCTATTAGTATAAACTGTTTTTTTATCTTAAGTATTTCCTCATCAAACCTCTTTTATATTTTGCAAAGTTCAAGGGAATACAGGCGAGTCAAGGGTTATGGGCAATTTCTGTCCCTGCGGATATATGTAACCCGGTTTCATATGTAAATCTGAACTTGCATTGAAAAATTTCAGTTTATGAGAATTTGGCAATAATGCATAGTGTTTCATTAAGAATTATTATTAACTTACTTTACACAGAAAGCTTTCATACTTAACAAAAAAGTGTCACTGATTCAATAAGACTGTAGTTTATAAAACACAAATTATACTGAAATTTAAACCACAGGTACGTGCAGTATGTCAACCTTCTGCTTAAACTTCTTGCAGTTTTTCATTATGATATAATACCTCATGGAGTTGGAAAAGATGGCACGAAAATCCACGATCATCTGATGATTGCGAGACACGTGCAGTCTCTGCTGAGGAATCACTCAGAGTGTGAACTAATCTTCCCAGGATCTTTACTCCATGAGACGGCATTGCTGTGTTGTGCACTTAAAATGCTGGGAATTACAAGCAGTGGATTATCTTTGTCAGCTAAACAGCCAGCAGTTCATCTAGGTGCTTATCAATGACTAAACTTAATTGTGTAATTGTGCATGCCGCCGCATTCAGTGACACATGCACAAAAGCACAAGATGATTGGAAATAGTGTCTGCACTGTGTTATACATTAGGATTAATGACAGATGTTATGTAGTCCTCCACATCAAAATGAGTTTGCTTTATCTGTAAGTTAAAAAACAGGTTTCTAGATGAAAATCAATTGCAATTCAATTGAAAAGAAACATTTTTGGGATTTATGTGCTCAGTCTTATCTGTAGAATTTGCTGTAAGTCAAGACCACTCTAACCCAAGACCTGCCTGTATAATGACTAAAATTGTGTTAGGAAAGAGGTTGACCTGCTTTGTATGATTGTTTTTCCTCTTCATATTTTTCATTGAAGCAATGACGCCAGAACAGATAATGGAGTTTGTCTCATTTCTTTAATAATGGCTTGTTGTCTTTTGATTGTGTCTAATTTTTAAAACAGAGACAACCTGAAGATGTGGATCTTTCTGCTGAGGTTGAAGCACGCTTACGTTTAGTGGATAGAGAAGCAGATGATACAGTTAGAAAGTCTTTTTTGGATACATCAGTATCATCAAAAGCGATTAAAGCTACAGAGGAGTTCCCAAAACTAACAAAGGTATGTTTTTAAGTATGTATGTTCACATTTTAATAATAGATGTATTTTTGTCTTTTGAATTGTTAGTACATTTTTGTGTGAAATGCAAATTGGAGATCTAGCAATAGCAATGAGTTAACATTGGCAGCTTCAAATTCTTGCCATGTTAAAGCAGTCAGTTACTTCATAAGCAATTTCAGATCAGTTTCTGAGGAATTATAATATCAAGGTTTTATGTATGGAAGCCTGGTGGCACAGTGGTTAGCACAGTTGCCTCACAAATAATTGTCCTGAGTAGATATCTCACATCTTTGTTGTCTGTTTGGACTTAACATATCCTCCCTGTTGTCTGCTTGTTTTTTTTTTTCTTGCACATCCTTAAAGACGTGTGCAAGGTTAATTATAATTTCAAAATTGGCAATGGGTTTGTGCGTATGTTCCCTGCAATGGGCTGTCACTTCATCCAGGACTGTTTTGAAGTTTGTGATGGGTACCGACAGGAATGGCTGTGTTCCCCAACCCCCGAGGATACTGAAGTGCATTAAGCATGTTAACCTGCTTTTCTGTGCCAATCCATTTTACACAGGATGAAACATTGCTTTAAAATGTTAGGGTCTGAATGCTGTGTTGAATATAGTTTAAATTAGTGCTGGGCGGTATACCGGTTCATACCGAAAACCGTTTTTTATTTTTTTTATGATATGGATTTTTCTTATACCGCAACACCGGTTTAAATTGCCTAAATGACGTTCGGAATGTGGCGCAGCGGGAAACTGTTCACGTGGGGACCTTTTTTACTGCTACACCGCTAAACACAGATTTGTTGCACTAGGGCTCTTTTTCACTGCTACACCACCAAATAGTGGGCGGTAGCATAGGTATGCCGCGTGGTGAAAATGGACAGAGAGTATTCTGAAACTGAAGCTGACGATAAAGTTAAACATAATGACACAGAAGAAGTTTTGCCGAAAAAAAAGGAATCACGTCCGTTTCCTGGAGATACTTTGGTTTTAAAAGGTCAGATGTGTAAATACTGTTTCTATACTACCGGATAACACTGCAAGCCCAGTTGTACTTGTTTTTGTACTTGCAAGTGTATGTTTTACTTGTATTGATCCTGCGATGTGCTGGTGACTCGTTCAGAAATGGGCACAACTCTGAATTGATGGCATAATTAAACGTGTCTAACGAAGATATTTTTAAAGTTCTGAACACTCCGTCGGCTAAGTTAATAACTTGTGAAATTAAAACTAAGACGTTTATCTGTGCGGTGATTGCTGCAGGCGCCTGCCGTTAGTGTGGAGGAAGTTAGTTTAAGAAGTGTAGTGATTAACGACTGGGTCGGGGAACACTTAACACAAAGTATTTGATGTGCTGCATTAACTTGTGACGGGGTTTGAGAAAATCTAGTAAATTAAACATTGATTTTAGGATGAAGTTTAGTTTACAACATTCTACTTTAATTATAAAATAAACTATGAGAATAAAGTGGAAATGTCGACTTTAATCTTGACATAGTCAACATGTCGAATTTATTCTCGACATATAGTTTGTTTTTTTCTTCCGTGTCCATATTTTTTGTTCTTCACAGTGGCCCTAATGCGCTTCCATAGGGCTATACCACAAACAGCATTATAAATGCAAGTTGCAGTTTTTATTATTTATGTATGTAGCTTAGCTTGAAGCAAGGTCCATATTAATGCAGTTTGCCTAAATGATGGTACAGTTGGTAAGATGTCATCACCAAGTTGCACTTGTTTTATTTTATTTTAATTTGGTGAATACTGTGTAATGCACCTGGGCTTGAAGCCTTGAAGTAATGGTGCAGCTATCAGTAATACTATTATGTATTTTATTGTTGTTATTTATTAGTTTAAATATTATGCATAATGATGGTAAAATTGTTTAAAATGTCACTTAAACGTGTCAGTGGACAGAGATTGTTAACATTAACAGAAAGTGTAGTTGGATTACAAAAAAGATATTTACTATTTATTCCTTTTCTAAGACGTGTTCAGTGCAATCCAACTTCTGACAAACACCTCTGGATATTTTACTAAGTCTAAATGCCTCTTTGGATGGTTGAAAATATGTTGTCAAAATCATAGTTTAAGCTTTTGCAAAATTTGTTCAATTAAAGGTTCTATATTTTGACTGCATCTGTCATGCAATGTGATTCCTTCTCTTTAGTGCCACCCCCTTAAAAACTATCACTTTATGGGGCCATGCAAACCTGGATTAATACTTGTGTGCACATTAAAATGTCTTTTTGTACGATGTACAATTCCCATAACAGTCTAATAAGTTATTCTTAGCCAGTCTACTGCAGTAATTGCAGTGGAAAATGTGGTTAACATCCACTCGTGCATGGGGGAAAAAAATACCGTCTAATACCGTGAAACCGGCAGAATTTAGAAAAATACCGTGATATAGAATTTTGGTCATACCGCCCACCTCTAGTTTAAATCAGTTCATTTTTATTTTGGGATTCTTTCTGGTCAGAGAAAATCCATACTTAATAAAATTCATATGAGACTAAACCCATAAATGCATGGCAAACCACCAAAAAGAGACTCTGCACCCCTTTTTCCCTATATGCTTTATTTACTTTGTTTTCTAATATTTATAAACTTTTAATTGTAGTCCTTTATCGTGACACAGAATTAAATTATAGGGTATAAACATGTATGCAAACATAACACAGACATTTGGTATTTTAGGAATCACTGAGAATCTGTTAATGATGCTAGTGAAATGTGAAGGGAGAAGTGATACAATCTGTCACACATTTAAAAGCCAACCAAGTACTTACCCCTCAAAATATTTTGTATACAATATGATTCCCCATTATCAAATATTAAGATTATACTACAGAATAGTCGCAGTAACTGCTTTTGCCCTTTGCTTAAACCTTTCTGTATAATGATATTTATCTATCAAGCATCACAGGATTCATCATAAATCCCCTTCTGTTTTGACCCCAATATGCAGTAACACTAAACAGGAGAATCATAACTTTCACAAAGTTTCTATATTGCCAGCTCAAATTGCTCAATTTGGCAGAGTATTAACTCACCTTGTTATATCTTGAATTAAATGTATTCTACCAGAAGAAGTTCAGAATTATTCAGTATATAGTAGTCCTTCATTGGTTCCATCATCAGCTAGCACCATTCTTACAGTAGTTCAGGTAATTGCTGATTGTTCTAATTCATAGTTTTTTTTTCTACTTGGATTTCTAAGGATATGGAAGATGAAGTTCATAAAGCTTTGAGTCACAGTAATCCTGATGAAGTTCTCAGCAGTGCCTTCAAACAAAGAATAACTTGCAGAGACCTTCAGACCTTGGGTCATCAGAAGTGGCTGAACGATGAGGTATAAAAATCACAGAATCCATTTTCCTATTGCTCCAAACAAGGTTGCAACCCATGACATTCTCACCTGGATAATGTGAAGATCATTCTGTTGCTTTTAAATTTGTTTTTGCCCATAGAGTCTATTAGATGATGGTCATTATTTAGGTAAAATTAATTACATCTGATAAAATCACTGGCATCAACTTTTCCACACAAGAATGTGCAGTGATATCAGCTAGACACAGTGGACAGTCACCATTATCATTCTCATCTCTCTTTTCCTGATGATGGTTTTGGTAGCATCATGCTGAGCTAGGCAGTTCAGGTTACCCTATCCTCTGCAACCTCTTTGGACATCTCTGGGATGTCCCAGCTAGCAGAGAAATTTAATCCTCCATGTCCCGAGTCATATCCCAGTGGGTCATGCCTTGTTCACTTTACGTGATAAGCACTCAGTGTGCATTTAGACTACATACCCAAAACACCTCCAAAGGCTCCACTTGATCCAGAAGAGCAGTGGTTCCACTCTGAGGTTATCCTTTATTATTGAGCTCTTTACCGTCTCACAGAGCGTGAGCTCCGATATCTTGCATAGGAACCTCAAGCATCTGTTTGCATTCTCATTCTTTTTTCATTACCCAGAAATAATGACAATAAGGATGGGGATGTACACTGAGAAATGTTTTTGCAGTTTTTATTTTTTTAGAAGTATACATTTGACAAACTTTGCTTTAAAAATAAACTGCTGAACACTTTGGTTGTCAATAAAATTACATATTGAAGCAATATGTGTATGTATCTTTTGAAGTCTACAGATCAGTGATGACTTGTGAACTAATTATTTTGCAAGGCACTGTATTTGTGATGTTTTTATCATTGTTTTTGGGTGAACAAACATCCTGTTTCAAAAAGTTACCAGGACTGCTGCTGGAAGTTTGTCAGGAACCATGCAGAAAATAATAACTAGAAATAATAAGGGGAGTGAGCCCATTGTGACTAGTATGAGAGTCAATGTTTGATCCATTGCTGTATATTTCTCAGGACAGCCATATTCTAAAAGGAAACCTTGGGGTGTGAAGCATAAAGCAGCCCTGGAGGAGGTGCCAGTTTGCTGTAGAAGCCATTCACATATTAATTTAATTTGGAATTGTCAGCAAACCTAACTAGCATGTCATTGGGATTATTGTAGGAAGACCCAAGCTGACATGAGGAGAATTTGCAAATTCCACCCTTACAGTGACAGGGAGGCAGATTTAATGTGCAATGATGCAACCCTGAACAGATTTCTTGTTTTGTATTTTTAGCTGCATTATATTTGAGCAACATGTGTTTTGTGTTGAAAAGACAAATATTAGTAGTTTTGATTGCATTGATTATAAAGATATGTTTTGATTTTGAAATTTTATAGGTGATAAACTTCTATATGAACCTCTTGATAACTCGCAGTGAACAAGAAGGTGGACTGAAAGTCTATGCTTTCAATACTTTCTTCTTTCCCAAACTCTGTGCTGGGGGTTACCAGGCTGTAAGAAGGTGGACCAAAGGAATGGATATTTTTGAGAAAGATATCATCTTTGTGCCTCTTCACTTGGGTGTACACTGGTGTTTAGCTGTAAGTGAATTTGGAGTAGTTAGTTGTTTTAAATGGGTATCTTAATGCAGATTGGCCTTGATAGTAGATTAACAAAAAGGGGTTTGCTACTGTGCTTTTATAATACCCTGATTTGCCTTTTAAAATTGTAAATAAGTATTAAAAATGTTATATTTTTTTTAATTTTTAAGCTTTGAGAAGTAATCCTTTTATTCAAGCTTCCCATTTTATAATTTCAGGTAGTAGATTTCAGAGTCAAAGAAGTAAAATACTATGACTCAACATACAGAAAAAATGATGACATCTGTTGGATTTTATTGTAAGTGTCCTCATTTATTCCCTTCACTTAATGATGACTTTTATGCAGGATATTTTTGGAGAGAATAATGGTGATATTTACCTGTTTAATGTTTGTTAATATAATTTTGTCATTACATATAAAAAACAGCCGCTTAAAAAGGTGTTTAAAAAAAAAAAAAAGGTATATAATATGAATGAAATAGAAAATGTTCAGTCTGAGGTGACCCCCTTCACATAAGATAGATTTAAACAAAAATTCTGTTGCCATGCAGAATAGTTTTCAATAAGGCTGCAGAATGTACACTATTTTGTGAAGCTACGAAAACCCTGAACAAATACACACATCTAATAGGCAATTTTTTTGGGAGATGGCTCACTAAGTAATGGTGGCCTGTTGCTGGGAAGAAAACTGGGTGCAAGGGCACTTTTATTTTCTGTTAGGATCACAGTAGACTCAGTAGTGTTCTCTCACTTTTTTTTTGTACATTTGGATACATTTTATGAATTAATTGTATAATTACAAATGACTTGAAAATCTGCTGTCTTTGAGCACATTTTAATGATGAATGTTTCATCTGAACACCATTTGTTTATTCATTTTCTGCCACTTAAAAAAGTTCAATGATATCAAGTTTTATTACTTTTTATAAGGCATTACTTGAAAGAAGAATATAAAGTCAAGAAAAAGGAAGACCTGCACATTTACAAATGGACTGTGACTAGTGCAAAACCAGGCGTACGTATGAAACAAGTAATATCAAGCCTAGGTTGCTGACCAGTTTTTTATCATTAATGGAGAAATGTTTTGGTTGTTTATTTATTTATTTTTTTGTTTGTTTGTTTAGGAGGTTCCCCAACAGATGAACGGCAGTGACTGTGGTGTTTTTGCTTGCAAATACGCCGATTACATAGCAAGAGATAAGCCCATAAACTTTACACAGGTATATTACTGAGATGTCTTTGTTTTAGTTCTAGAACAAACATTTTTATTAACATTTGAAAATAAATGACATTTACTTTTTATGAGAAGTTGTATTTGGTTACTAGCACATTTATTATTGATGGGAACTATATTTTAACAATACATTGTATTATTTGATTATTTTGCTTAATTCTTCATGTTTATTTTTTTAACATACAATTATTGTGTCACTATAAAAATGTACTTGAATTATCCAATTGGTCATCGAGTACATATGAATTTCCCCTTTCCCCTTTTGAATGGCTTTAGTGATGTAATATCTATAAAAATTATCCATTCTCGCTTGCCCCTTTTCACATTTTGCTATGTTACAGCATGGAATCATGGTTATTTACTGTTCATTAATACAAAGTACACTAAATGTCAAAGTGAAAAACAATGTAGACATTGTTCTAAATTAATGAACAATATAAACAGAAAAATAACTGTCACTAAATATTAATTCCCCCATTGCTCTGACGCACCTAAATTATCAGGGAAGTAACTAGCACTTTTCTCCAAGATACATAATTACTTGATTAGAGTCCATCCACCTGAGAGCTGTTGATGTATTTCACATACTTCCAGTATAAATTACCTGTGTTGAGGAAGTTCACCCTTTTATTTCCAGAGAAACACTACACCATGAAAACCAAGGAGAGAGTTCTTGAGAAGTACTAGTGAAGGCAAGGAAATAAGAATGTTTTTCAAGGCTTTGAATATTCCTTGAAACACAGCGAGTCCCATCTTTAAAAATGTGAGAAAGTATGGAACCACTGTGAATCTTCCTGGAACTGGTCATCCTCCAAAACTGAGTGCTTTAGCCATAGTAAGGGAGGATTCCAAGAGGCCATGGTTATTGTCCTCCATGACAGAGATGGAAGAAACTGTGCCTGGGACAATACCCCATACATTTCATAAACATGACTCATATGGAAATGTGGCAAGAATAAAATCTTTGTTGAAAACAAATTTTGTCACATCCTAGATGGAGTTTGTCCAAACACATGAGAACTCAACAGTTTGGGCCTCAAAGCTCAGCACTTTATTTGATGTAAACCTAACACACATCACACTAAGAATATGCATACACCGAAGCATAGTTTGACAACATCATACTTTGGGACATACTTTCCAGGACGAAAAACTGCTGCAGTCCATAAGTGGAGCAAACAATTTCAGTGTTAACATGTATGATGATGATACAGATTTGTCCAAAGAGACTTGCAGCTATCATTCCTTCATAAGGTTGTTCTACCAAATGTCAACTCTTATGCCATCAGTTTTATGCTTTTTTTTTCCATTTTTTTCCATTCCCCGAAACCCCCCCCAAACTATGAAAGAGTATGTTGATGAGTGGCAGAAAAAGACCGGTAAATGCATAATGGTTCCATGGTGTAAATTGATAAAATATGAGGATATCTAAAGAGTGAATACTTTATAGCCACTGCAGTGTGCATCTGTTCGAAGATACAGTTTGGTTGCATGTTCGAATACCTTTCTTTTCTTCTTATTAGTTATAGTAATAACTGCTAAATGTTATAATATTAAATATAATGGCCGGTCCTTTGGTTTTAGTATTTAATCAGGTGGTTAAATTATCATCCTGTCACAGTCAATTAAAGAAAACTAACAAAATTATCTTTTGTTTTAGATGGTTAAGCATGGTGTTTCATCTATGTGAAGTATACTTTATTATAATTTTATTTTTGCAGAAAAACATGCCTTATTTCCGAAGGAGAATGGTGTGGGAAATTCTAAATCAGAAGCTACTGTAATAGACTGAGCAGTCCGAAGACTGCACTGGACTGCAACACAAATACCTCAGCCTTTATACTGAATTAACTATTCAATCCCTACTTGGACTTTTTTTAGTCTAAATAACACAATTTGCTTCTTTTTTTGGTTGGTATCTCTAGGCAACAAACCTTACAGTATTGAAAAAAATGTTTTTTAAAGTTCAAGAGATTTGCTGCTCTATGAATTGTTTTTCCTGTACATAAACAAGCATGGTAGGAAATAAAACTGTTTGTGTGTGTATATAGTATTTATCTACCCGTGTGAAAAATGCAACTTAAATAAATGTTTCATTTTTGTTGCATCATATTTGAACGAAAGATTACATTAATCTGTTAGTAAACTTTATACTGTTACCAAGGACAGGAATTCTGGGACTTTTATAACCTTGCTATTCACTACTTAATATGCATTTGCAAATGATACGTTTGCATTGCACTCTGTGGCAGTCTATAGAGGTTAATATCTTTTTAATAAAAAGATATTCAAACACTGTTCTGTCCAAGCAGCCATGTTGATAACGATAAAAGTAAAAATAATGGCTTGGTTTGTTTATATAAGTGACCTATTTACAAAAATGTAAATGTGTACAAGTTTATAAAAAATAAACTGGAAGAAACTGGAATAATGTTTGTTTCTTATTCAGAAAAACATATATAGCTTGAACTGTGGAGTCATGCTTTTATAAGGTAACAGCCAGGAGCATTATATTTTAATTCACTATTTTGATTATCTGATCATAGCATGTGTTACTTTTAAACGGCTTTGAGGTGGTATACTGTACATAATTTATTTAAGTTGTTATATATATTGTTTTAAATAGTTCATATCTGCACTACTGTCATCTTTATTTTTGAATACACTGTTTACTAATCAGGTGTACGTGTGATTTGTCGCTGAAACCCCCGATTCAGACATGAATGGCCAAGAGTTTTTACTGCTAGCTTAGGAGTCAAGTGCGAGTGTTTCTTATAACTTTAGCACAGTTATTAAAGACTCCCGCTAAAGTGAGGGTGTTGTCATTGTTAACATCTTGCTAGAACATTTGCAGACATAACAGGGCTTGTGTGCGGAATCTGGTTCTTCCCACATGCCAGAACAAAGAAGGAAATACAGTATGAGGATTTTAAAATGGTGGTGACCTGGGGCCTCATGTATAAACGGTGCGTAAGCACAAAGATGTTGTGTAAAAACGTTTCCACGTTCAAATCGCAATGTATAAAACCTAAACTTGGCATAAAAACACGCACATTTCCACGGTAGCTCATACCCTGTAGTACGCAAGTTCTCCACTCGGTTTTGCAGACTGGCGGCACCCAGCGTCAAAGCAGTGCTACTGTTCCTGTGTGGTTACCGTTTCTTTTTTAGATCCATATCCCTGAAGCGGCTTTATAAATACACTAAAATTAACCGCATATTGTTTATTAGTTTAATGCATCTGATTGTAATTAACCTGTAAAAATATAATGGTCCACAGAATGGTCAAACTATTCCAAATACCATAACTGCTTTGGCGTTGTTACTTTCACTGCACCTTCTTCTTCTTTCAGCAGCTCCCATTAGGGGTTGCCACATTGGATCATCTTTTTCCATATTACTCGCACTGCACCACTTGGAGTATTTATATCGCTGTATCTGAGTGTGAATCACAGCTGTACAGCAGCTGATCGGAAAGAGAATTATCGGTATACAGCATCAAGCACACACTGCCTCAGCCATTCGCTGTTTGAACTGCTCTCATCCAACAAACGCTTCAGAGTCTTTCCTGTACTGACCTCGCAGTTCACAAAAAGTTTCATCCCAAGAACTATAAACGCGCTCAATCAGTCCATCAAGTGCTCCTTGTAGAACTGTTTGTACTTATTAGTACAATTACCTCACTGTAAACTTGCGATACAGTTATAATATTGCACAACCTGAGCCACTTTATAAAGCACGTATTTACATATGATGACGATATTATTTTTAAGATGAAATGTAGCAAAATGTTTATACAGATAAAACTTTAACTTCACGGTACTGCAGCACTAGCGAGGAGCTGGCTGGCACGACACTGGAAGGACAGATGAATAGAATAATTTAACATTACGAATATATTTCAATGTTCCTTAAAGGTTTTGAAGAATCAGCGTTCTAAGCTTACAGATGACTTAACGTCTATTACAGAGCTGATTGTGTGGCGATTGGGTATTTGGAGAAAGAAAAGTAAGGACGGGAATTGGGGGTTAGTACGTTTGACAGAGACAGTACTGCTACAATAAAATATTTCATCGATGGTTGCACACGGCGCAGCAAGCATCTTGCGTGAGACATGAACAATCACTGCGCCACCGTGTTCCCATGTTTAATAACATGCTTTAACTCCTATCATCATGAAAATGATATCACGTATACTTCAGTATTTTTTTAATTATTCAGAGAGCTGTAATATTATGAATGTAATGGATTCTGTGTCCTGTCGGAGTAAGAGAAAGCCCGATAGCACGTAGTGATTCACACACATAGAGCACATAGAAGATCAAATACAAAGCAAAGCATTTAACATGCTATTTTAGTTACGATGGGATTTGAGAAACTAGTAAATTAAATGATTTTAAGATGAAGTTTATGATGTTCTACTTTAATGACAAAATAAACTACGTGATTAAAGTGGAAATTTCGTGATTAAAGTTGACATTTCGTGCTGTTTTCACACTCTCTGTACCCTAACAAGCTTTCATATGACACTCAAACGGTGGGCTATGACTTGCCTTTTCACAGCAACTTTGATATCTGACAGCTTCTTTTTTATTTTGAGCACTGTGCGACTTTGTGAACTTGAGCTTTCGAGTTTCTCCGACACGCAATGTCACTCGGATCAACTTCCTTTTGTTGATTATATCACTGTTTAAACCAACAAATAGTACGTTTTTCCTTGCCTCCACTTGGTATTCGCTGAAATTCTTCTATTTTCCCTCATACTTTTGCCATTGTCTCTTCACAGAAGGCTGAGCTTCAGGGCTATTTATATTGATTTGCATATTCAAAGAGGCATAATTCTGGGAGGAGTTGGGGTGGGACAGCAGGCATGTCCACGTGCGTTAATTTTCACGCTGACTGGGATTTATCTAGCGGAAGAACGTGGAAGCTGGTGAATGCACAGATTTATGTATCTGGATTTTTTTGTGCTTAAGCACATTTCAGCTTTTGTGCTTACGTCATGTTATAGTGTGAATTCTACGCACGGCGTTATGCATGAGGCCCTTGTTCATTTTGAAGTTCGATTTGGTTAGATATGGTTTAAAAAAACATGAGTACAGAACATTGTTGTGAGACGTTGATTCCTGTCATCGTGTGGAATATACAAATGCCATCTGAACATAAGTCATGCGATCACTAAGCTGTTTAGTTGTTGTCACCAGTGCTCCCATCATGCCATTTTTAAAACACTCCGAGACTGGCTTTTGTTTCTATTTGTAAATTTTATTTTGCACTCTAATGATGAAAACTGAATTTTTTTTTTCTCTTATTGTACATTAAGAAAGCACCGCAGCATGATTTTTGAAAATAACCCCTATCCCATTTCTCTTTCCATCCACACCATGATATGAATCCACCTCCGATCCACCTGGCCTTACTCCCCTTCCATTTAGTCTCTTGCACACACAATATATCAACCTTCCTTCTCTCCATCATATTTGCTAAGTCTCTTCCCTTACCAGTCATACTGCCAACATTCAAAGTTCCTACCCTCAGTTACACTTTCTTTACCTTCCTCCTCTCCTCTTGCCTCCAGACACATCTCATACCCACCCCCTTCTTCTTCTTCGGCCGACAGTAGCCCAATTTCCGCCAGCCAGTCTCAACTGATAAGGTATGGAAATTTGTATCATCCGCGTATTGATCTGGGAAAAGTTTACACCAGATGCCCTTCCTGATGTAACCCTCCCCATTTATCCAGGCTTGGGACCGGCACGAAGAAACACACTGGTTTGTGCATCCGCTGTGGCTAGGTTACTACTATATATAGCAAATAAAGATGAAAAATTGGGGAAAAAAATAGGAACATTGCTTATTAAATTAATTCATTGTAGCCTTGTCAGTTATTAAGTTATAAATTGTGGTTGCTGTAATGGAAAACATATCCATGTTTATGTATTTATTTATTTATTGATTGATTGAACAGAGCATCATTGCACCTATATCTTAACATTTTGATGTGTTGTTCATGTGAGAAGGTGTATCTTTAAGTTTCTAACCTTCCTACTAAGCTTCTACAGTCTACAGGATGATTAACTTCATATTAGCTGTCTTTTCTTATCTACAATGGAGGAAACAAGTATTCACCCCAATCATGTTTCTCATTAAAGACATTTCTCCTGCAGCTGTGCACATGAAATGCGCTGTTTTCAATCATTTTACCCTTTGTCATTCCACTTTATTGTATGTAACTTTTTTTTTATGGGTTGGAATATTAGTACGTTTTTGGCTACGTTGTTTTTATATCCATGATATATCCATGTATAATTGCCATTTGCATAGCTGCATTGGAAATAATGTTTAATGAAAAGAATATTGACATGTTGAATACTTATTGACACCCCAGTATATGCCTGTATCGTCTTAAGAAAATCTTTGTCTAGTCAGAACACCTCATGTAGTTCATCAGCTGTTCTCCAATGGATTTATCGAATAAAAGAAACTTAAATGGAGCCCTTGCAGAGTGACTAGTGGTTATTTAAAAATAAATCCACAAGTTTCATTTTCATGTTTAGAAAGATTTATCTTGCATGTATGCACACATAGATACACTCTTGTGCAACAAGTGGCACTTCAGCACTACACTGGAACAGTGTGAGGATTTTTTTACGGCGGCTCAAGAGCCAATCCTGCCATTAACCCCCAAGATTTCCCTGTAAGTTGGAGGACTTGCTAGCAGGGTAAGATGCAGATTAACATCATACCCAGGATGGGGCAATTGCAGATTAAGGGCCTTGCTCAAGGGCCCAATGGAGTAGAGTCACTTCTGGCATTTACGGGATTCAAACTGGTAAATTTTCCGATTGTCAGTGCAGATCCATAGCCTCAGAGTCACCACCCGTCCATAACTATTTAAGATTAAACCAATTTTGTGATCGATTTTTCCCTCCTTCCACCTTTTTCCAATGACCAGTCTCCTTACACTATCCCTACTGTTTCCACAACTTTCTACCAGTGATGGCCCTCCAGTATGGGCGGTCTATAACTGATGACCAAATGAGCAGACACCTGTATTTTGCTACATTCATCCAGCCATCCCTCTTAAGGGCTAAGCTCAGAGACATGCAGGTGGATGAGCCTATGGTGTCTTGGATAATGGACCATCTGTCGGGTAGACTGCAGTTTGTGAGGGTTAAGGACTGTGTGTCTGATGAGGATGACTCTGGAACACCACAAGCAACAGTCCTGTCTCCTTTTCTCTTCACTCTGTCCACCTGACTGCTATGACCCTGGATGGAACAATTAAACATGTATAACAAAGATTTTTCAATGTTCCTTTGAAGAATCAGCTTTCTAACCCTACAGCTAGTTTTACATTTAATAAAGATGCTTATTGAGCGGTGATTGGTTACGTGGAAAAAGAAAACAGATGGATAGGAACTGGGAGGGGGTACGTTTAACAGACACAGTAGTGCTGCAATAAATTACTTCATCCAGGGTCGTGCATGTCCCAGCAAGCATCTTGTGGGAGGCAGAAACAATCCTTGGACTTGGCGCCAGCTCATCGCTACCGCCGAGCCACAGTGCCCCCATATTTAATACATGCTTTAATACATTTCATCATGAAAATTATATCAAGTATACATCATTAGTATTCTAAAATGTTCAGAGAGCTGTAATGTCATGAATGTAATGTATTCTGTGTGGTGATCACACTTCAGGGAGCACATTGAATACGAAGCATTTAACATACTACTTCAGTTAGGATGG
Source organism: Erpetoichthys calabaricus (assembly GCF_900747795.2). NCBI lineage: Eukaryota > Metazoa > Chordata > Cladistia > Polypteriformes > Polypteridae > Erpetoichthys > Erpetoichthys calabaricus. Next base: position 142,036,851 of record NC_041401.2, on the reverse strand, counting down.
GATTTGAGAACCTAGTAAATTAAACGTTGATTTTAAGATGAAGTTTACGACGTTCTACTTTAATGACAAACTATGAGATCAAAGTAGAAATTTTAGGTTAAAGTCGACATTTTGACTTTAATCTCGACATAAACCTTTTGTTTCTTCACTGTGTCCCTATTTTTTTTTCATGTCAACTTTGACATCTGACCACTTCTTTTTTTTAGTTCTTTTTTTTATACATGATTTTACCATTGTCTTTTAACAATACAATGGATGAAAGGGGTTATTTATATTGATTTGTATATTCAATATGTAAAATTCTGGGAGGAATCGAGGTGGGGCTGTAGGCATGTGCACATGTGTTAAATTTCACGTTCATTGGGGTTTATAAAGAATACGTGTGTGGAACTTTGCTTACACGCAGTTTTATGTATCTGAATGTTTTTGTGCATACATACATTTCTGTTTTTGTTTGTATGTCATGGTTTAATGCAAATTCTACATGAGGCCCCAGGTCATCAGACAGATCAAAAACTTTTACTCAAAGCTTTATTATTCTGAATACACATCCAATTGAATTATGTGGTTTTCTAGTTGGAAAGCAGGGCCAAGGTCTACACAAAGAATATGTATGATAAATGCATGGAAGAGAACATTTACCAAATACCAAAAAATACCAATGAAAGACAGCAATGTGCTAAATACACCCATTGCTGGCTAGCTCTTAACTAAAGATGTTCTCTAATGTTGTAGTACAACATTTAAAAAGCTTGACTAGTTTGTGCCAGAAGAGGGCAGCAAGGCTCCACATAGACCAAAAACTAATGTGAGCAATGCTAGAATGTGTTAAAGTGTACCAGCAAAACAGAAACCGGAAAGTCAATGTAAGCATTAGGCCATGCAGTCCTGTTTAGCTACACCTTCCACATGCTGCATGTCCTCAGTCATTCTACCCAGTTGCCACTCTTGGGTGAATTTAATTGCCAATTTTAAGGTTGGCACCACTGTTGCATTTGCATTTTACATCACTGTAATTCATATTGTTCTGCCTCCTCTAAAACATAACTACAGGGTCAAACTACTGCCTTCAGACTCTGCATTAAATAACATTTCTCATTATTAAAGAAATGTCATTGCTCTTGTCTGGACCATTTACCTTTTGTCAGCTTTTGTTGTCTCCGTTTTATTTAATTTTTTCTAATTTCCACTTTTACTTGAAGCTGTTGTATGTATAAAAACCTAAATTGAAGAATTCATGAAAATGTAGTTCGTTCTGCCGAAAACCATGTCAAAGATAACCACTATAAACTGAAACATTATTTCAGCGATTGCTTTGATCTCAATAACCCAGCCACTGGGGCCGCACAAGCCAGTGCACTCTTAATGCCAGCCCCAAGCTCAGGTACTGTAAATCAGGCAGGGTTGTGTCAGGAAGGGCATCCAACATAAAACCTCTGCTGAATCAAATGTGCGGATCGATCGAGGCCTGGGTGACCAATGAGTGTCACTGATGCTGCTATGCAGCAGGGTATCAGCGGAAATTATTCCACTGGTGGGCAAAGAAGGCAAAAGAGAACAAGAGGGAGAAAGTAGGTTCAAAGACAATGGGAGAGGGTGTGGAGTTCAGAGTCAGAACTTTGAATATGGCATCATGACTGGTAAAGGGAGAAAACTGGCTGATATGATAGAGCAGAGAAAGGCAGATATACTGTGTGTACAGGAGACCGAGTGGAAATGGAGTAAGGCGAGAAGCATCACAGGCAGGTGCAAACTGTTCTACCATGGTGTGGATGGGAAGAGAATTGTGGTAGGGGTAATTGTAAAGGAAAAGTATGTTAGGAGTGTTTTGGAGGTGAAGAGAATGTCTGACAGAGTGATGAGCATAAAGCTGGAAATTGAAGTGCATCTACTCCACAAGTGGGATATGAGATGGAGGAGAAAGGAGGTTTCTGGAGTGAGTTAGACGAAATGGTGGAGAGTATACCCAAAGAAGAAAAAGTGGTGATCAGAGTAGATCTTAACAGACATATTGGTAAAGGAAACGGTGGTGATGAGGAGGTGATGTGCAGGTATGGCATTAAAGAGAGAAATGTTGAAGGGCAGATGGTGGTTGGATTTGCAAACAGGATGGAAATGGTGGTGGTGAATATATATTTTAAGAAGAAGGAGGAACACAGGGTGATATATAAGAGTGGATGAAGGTGTACACAGGTGGACTGTGGACTGTATCCTATGTAGGAGATGCAATGTGAAAGAGATTTTAACCTGTTAAGGTGGTAGCAGGGGATAGTGTAGCTAGACAGTATCAATGCTGAGGATGGAACCACCAGGAGAGAGGAAAAGTGGAAGGCCAAAGAGAGGTTTAATGGATATGGTGAGGGTAGACATGAAGGAAGTCGGTGTGGCAGATAATGATGTAAAAAACAGAAAGAATGAGACAGATGATCTGCTGTGGTGACCCCTAAATGGGAGAACCTAAAAGAAGAAGAAGTTTTGTTAACAATATAGAGAAAAGCAGAGCCCATACTGAAAACAAAAAGGGTGCTAAACTGACATCATAATTAAACATGACTTTTAAGCAATAACAGAAATATAAGATTAATCATAAAACAATATGGAAAAATTAAACTGCAGGGTTTCAAACAAATTATTACACATGTATGACTGAAACCAAGGAGCACTTCTTCACATACTAGAACAAGCTATCAAGTGAAATAGTTCAAGCAGAAATTTTAATAAATTTAAAAAGTATTCAGACAGTATATTGGGACAATAGTATCTAATGGCTGACCACACAACTCTGAGGATCTGAATGGTCTCTTCTCGTTTGTCAAGTTTCTTATGCTCTTACACTCTTTTTGTCTTTTGAGAGTATGTATGGCAAGGCTGCAAGAACAAGGACACTATAAAAACTAATAATAATAAAATGATGCCATCTCCATAGCTTACTAGACAGTACATACTGATCATGTCAAAATATAGGATACACTTCTCCTGCAAGAATCAAACTAAAATAGAGCTTTCCGGCTAATTTACAAAGTGTTATGATCAGAAAGAAGCCTGTTACTGCAGATGCATTATTACAGTGAAACATCTCCATTGCTTTACATACAGTCATTTATTTTATTTGTGTGTAACATCAGTGTCAGCCTTTTCACAATATATCATCATCTGCTTTTCAACTTAATTATAGCAATCAAGGTATTGCTGGAATTCATTTTATTTTTGTCCACCTTACATGCCAGTTTATTCATATTTTCAAAGCCAGAGTCAATGCTCTGTGTTTAATGGTTTTGCAAGCTTGTAACACAGCAGATGAATCCTCAAGGCTTCAATAAATCTTTTTAAATGGTTCTTTATGCTTCAAATCTTTTTAACATCTGCATTAGTAATCCTAGTTGTAAACTGCCATTACATTCCTTTATAAAACTAAATTGAATTTATTACAGAATTTTATGAGACATTTATATACAAAATCAAAAAAGATATCATTGCTCTTTTAAACACTACATTTCATGTGTTCTTTGAGAATTCCAACATCAATTCATAAATGAGGCAAATAAAATCTGCATTCAAGAAGTGACCAGGAAAAGACAAAACTGCATTTTGTACAATAGGCTGTGTGATCTTTTTAAAATATTAATCCAGTGTTATTAGTTCAAGTGTCTAACATTTCATAGCCTCACACCCCATGTTCAGTACATTGTGCCTGGCACATAAAGAACCTGTTCACTGGCCCCAGTGCTCATCCACAACCTCTGTGTCATCATGTCTGCCTGTTTACATTCTAGCTCCAAGTTCAAAATAAAACACACATTGACAAATGTAAAAATAGCCCGTTAATCTTAAACACAATTTTAAACATCTGGTTTCTGTTGATTCTATTAATATTTACAGTTCAACAATTGAAAATTGTAAAGGTTTACATCATATACACTACCATCTAAAGGTTTGGGGTCACCCAGAGATTTTCATATTTTTGATAGAAATTGATGGCTTTTATTATCAAGATACCATTAAATTGATTTAAAAATATTGCCAAGGCCATACTAGTGTATATAATGGATATTAGTGTTTGAAATTGCTGATGTTTCATTTATTATTCACATATGGCTGCAAAGCCCCATTTTCAGCAGCAATTCCTTCTGTGTCCAATAACTCTAGAGACACCGAGTGAGGGGTTTGACTGTCTGGGCTTGTGAGTGTCCTGGATAAAAACAAAAATCCAGGCCTTTAATGACCTCTTGGACACAACCATCGGCAGTGTGTCTGTCTGCAGTTTGAATGTCGATCTTGTCGAGAGGTTCAGTACTTACCTCGGTAGCGACATTCATGTCTCTGGTGACTCTTCCTATGAAGTCAGTAGATGGATTGGGAAAGCATGAGGGGGTCATGTGGTCACTGGAAAGGGGTGTGTGGCGCTCCCAATATCTATGCAAAAGGGATGAAGGTCCAAGTCTTTAGAGTCCTGGTGTTTCCTGTCTTACAATATGGTTGCGAGACATGGACACTATCCAGTGACCTGAGATGAAGACTGGACTTCTTTGGTACTGTGTCTCTTCAGAGAATCCTTGGGTACCACTGGTTTGACTTTGTATCGAATAAGCAGTTGCTCATTTAGTCCCAAATGAGGCACATTACCTGCATTGTGAGGGACAGTGAATTACAACACTATAGCCATGTGGTGCAATTTCCCGCAGGTGATTCGGCTCCAGGATCCTCATTGTTGAGGACCCAAGCAGCTGGACCAGGCCCAGGGGACTCCCACCTAACACCTGGCTGTGGCCGGTAGATGGTCATTTCCGAAGGGTGGGACTGGACCACATGTCTGCCTGCGGGGTTGCCAACCAGGATCCCAAGCTATTTTGTCGTGTGTTGGGTGTGGCAACACGCTGTACCAGTGCATGCTCCCCAACCTGACCTGACTTGACCTAACTGTAAACTCACCTTAGCTTATCCTTAATTAGCCATGTCTACAAGATAATTTGTTATTATTGAAACATTTAGAATTGCATTAGCATTGCTGTTATTCTCAAGAAACATGTCGTTCAATTGTTTTTTGTTTTTTTTAAAATAGTATGAAGGTACTATTAAGTATGATAGACTGCCAAGAAACTGAAGATTTCATACAAAGGTGTCTATTAATACCTTGAGAGAAGAGGGTGAACTGGATCTAACCAGGACAGAAAAAGAATAATAAGGCCCAGATGGGCAACTACGTAAGAGGAGAAGGACATCAGAATCAGTAGTTTGAAAAACAAATGCATTAGAGGTTCTCAGGTGACCAAGTCACTAAATACACACCAAATACCAGTGTCATTTACAGTGTTATGCGGCTACACAGACTCATACACAGCAAGCTGTGATGCACTGGGTGTTCCGATACCTTTCCCTCATGACTAACATTAAGTTTTTTGGCAATTTGTGCTACAGTAGCTCTTCTATGGGATTGGACCAGACAGGCTATCCACACACGCATTAATAAGCCTTGGGAACCCATGACCCTGTGGCTGGTTAACCAGTTGTCCTTTCTCAGATCACTTTTGGCAGGTACTAAAGACTTCATGTGGTGAACACCCCACAAGATCTGCTGTTTTAGAGATCCTCTGACCCAGCCATCACAATTTGGCTCTTGTCAAAGTCGCTCAGATCTTTACGCTTGCCCATTTTTCCTGCTCCCAACCACGTTACCTTCAAGAACCGACAGTTCCCTTGCTGCCTAATATATCCCACCCCTTGACAGGTACCATTGTAACGAGATCAGATCAGAATCAGAGTTATTATTCACTTCACCTGTCAGTGGTTTTAATGTTGTGGCTGATTGGTGTATGTTTTAGTTGAAACAACTTACACCTGTATAACTTTGTTCATACAAATGTTCCATCTTAATATGTGTGAACATATTAATGCTGAAAAAGAACAGCAGCTTAAAATACATTTTTAAAAATGCTACTACATAATAATAATATCACATTGCCCAAAACAACCCCTATGGTAACCAGCACAGAGTGCTACGAGACAGATAACGAACCTTACAAGGTTCTGATTATAAGAGGAATGTAAATTTAGATGAATAGCAGAGAATGCCAAATAGATGGTAGTTCTGCAAGAAGCTAGAGGACAACATGTGGGTACTTAGATATTATTTATGGATCCATATTTGTAAAGAAAAAAAATGTTTTTAACCCCATTGTTACCAAGGTAAGTTGTTATCCAGGATGCACATAGAAGAATACATGGTGCAACTACAGTATTTTGATGAGCCTCAGAGTAACTTTGCCAATGATATTAATTAAGAGATGCCAGCTGTGCATCTCTATTTATGGTTACTGCTGCAATTGTAGCTGGAAAGACTTTTTAGAAGAATGCTGTACAGCAGATCCAGAGGGAAAAACCTGGAAAAGATTAGCAAACTACAAGGGAGAGCTAAAACTAGTCATTAAGGAAAGGTAGATTTGTTATTGCTACATCTTTAATCAGGACTAGAACAATATAACTCAATAGATAAATAAATCCATGAATGCAACTCACCTAGGTTGATGAGAAAAATAGATCTCTCCACTTTCACTCCTTGTTTTATCAAATGAGCATCATGAAAAGTCCTGGTTCACCACTAAGAAGCGAACCTAGAAAACCATTTGATGACAGCAGCTTACAAGTACATACTAAAAAAAATCACTATATAAATAAATATAGAACTATACTATATTTACTATATAGAAAAATAGTAAATAACTGGAAGATCAGATAATGACTGCATCTTGTCTCTGAATTTGAAAACAGTAAAGTTGTTTCATGACAGAAGACTCGATTAAGCTACTTATCTTTGGTCCATTGCTATGGTTAAATTAGACAGGAAGTGGTGTTTATACACTTAAGTCTGTATCTTTAAATGACAGTTGAGGTTGGAAGTTCCAAGTAACCGTAAAAAGAAATATGAGGGTTTGGTTTAGGAATATGGAGTAATTAAATGAAGAATGCACACTCTTCAGGGGCTAGACAGATGACTCAGGCAACCATAATCATCTACTCGGAATCTTTAAACAAATGTCTTGCAACCAGTCTTACATCTGCAAATGGTCAATAAAAAACACAGCAGGAGACTAACTGTGGAATGTTAGGCTATTTATTGTGTTTGTCTGCCCTCATCTACTTTGTGAGACAGTGTTTTTTTTTGTGCATGACACTTATAAGCTGTTAATTGTACACCTAAAAACAAGTTAAATAATTAAACAAGAAACCTGATCAGACACATGCTAAGCTCTGAACAAATGATAAAGTAACTGCGTCTTTTTCATTTTGGGATAACATGTCAGTCAAAATAATATAATCAACAGTACTGTTTTTCCATTCCATTATCACTATTCTTTAATTTCTGCCAATATTCATTCCAAGTGGACTCTTAAAATCTCTCAGATATTTTCTGAATTAAAATAATAATTAGCTTTTATTACAATTCAGACATATCAAGGTTTTTTTTAACAAAGAATCACCATGTCGGATTTGTGCAGTTTGGCCTTTCTTTCAAGAGTTACTACTGTTTTTTAAGTCTGCAGTTCCTTAGGTGTATTTTTAAATTCCATTAAGTTTAACTCAGGAAACATCATTTGTTTTTGTCTCTGCATAATGTCCATGGCTATTTCTTACAACCCTGAATTGGATTGGGTGGTTTTTTGGAAGTTTAAGTTACAGTATACACTGTATTGCAATACTTAAAGGAGGAGCACATTGGATACTATAAAACATTTAGCAGTACAGAGAAGAGAACTTATTTAAGGAGTGCAAAAACATGAGCACAACAAAAATGAGTACTTTCATCCAATGATTACAGATAAAAGGCACAGTTTGGGAAAAGACACTTAAAAGACTGAAATGAAGCCCGTTACCTATAATGGAGTCAACCTGAGGAATGGCATCTAAAACTTCACAAATTCAGACTATACATGTACAGACAGTCACCAAGTAGGACAACTTGTCATAAAGGTTTGTGTGTTTCAACAGCTGCTTCAGACACTCAGAGATCTTCAAGAGATTATGGACTAGTGTGCTATACCATTCTTTAAATATATACAGTAAGCTAAAACACCTGCACTCTTAAAGGTAAAGGTGTCAGAGCGGTCTTTCAGAGACCTGCCATGGGGGAACCATGTTTGGTTTTCAAAAGACCCCTTTACATGAAAGTTCCAGAAAGAAGAACCATTAAAAATGGCCAAAATGAAACAGCTTTCTCAAGAAACATCCATCTGCAGTCTATCATTGTTTTGCAGAATGAAGACTATTCCATATGCCAGATAGTCAAGAACGTGAAGATTTCATACAAAGGTGTCTATTACTGTCTTGAGAGAAGAGGTTGGCCTGAATATAAGGACAGAAAGGAAGAGAGTGACTCAGATGGGCACTTGCATAACAGGATAAGGACATAAGAACCTGTATTTTGAGAAACAAACATCTTTCAGGTCTTCAGGTTCTTCTTCACTAAATGCACACCAAATGCCAGTGTCATCTGCAATAGAACATTGAACATAATATACGTTTTCCAGTTTTTCTTTAAATTCAATCAGTTGAAATACAATGAATGACCTAAAATGGTGAAAATGTAAGCTGTAAACTGCCAAAGGTTTAAATATAAAGGTTAGATTAGCAATAATTGAAAAAAAGAAATGTCAGAATATTACAAAAGGGCCTTCGTCAGGGAACAACTAATAGGTTGCAACCTACAGATGTTCTGCAGCAATTAAAGCAAATTAAGCTTTGCAAGTTGAAGTGAAAAAGTTGTGCTGTTGTGCTGTCAAGTGCCTATCATGTAAGCTTGTAACCCACAGAAACTTGTCTTCTGATTGGGTTTAGCACTTTGGCTCTGCCGTATCTCTTCCTATCAGAGTTTCTTTCAGTTTCCAATTACCTTTAGATTGTATAGAACACCTGTACTCACTGACACTTTGAGTTTTTTGCAGTTTCTCTAAATGAAAGGCCTACACTTCTAAAGATAATAATGCTCCATCTCATTTAATTTGTACTTCAGGGGTTGTAGTTACACAGTCTGTTCCAACTCTGCTTTAAGACAGACAGAGGGTTTTTGACTAAGCAACAGAAGTTGGGTCTCCTGTGCAAACTGTTTGCCTCAACTTGCAAGGCTTAATTTACTTTATCTGCTGCAAAACAACTTGTAGGTTGTCCTTTTTTCAGTTTTTGCTAACCTAGACCTTAAATTTTAACATCTGTCAGTTTACTGTTTACCTTTTCACCATTTAGGTCATTCATTGCATTTCAACTCAGTATATTTATATATACTTTAATTTAACGATACCCCCCCCCCCCCCTTTTGATCATACGGACTTAGTCACCTCCACCCACCCCCCCCATACTGAATGTGTTACTATATATTGCCTTTGATTCTTGTAAGTCTAAGCATTATCCTCTGATGAAGACCCCTGATAGGGGTTGAAAGCTCAGGAATAACACTATTTTATGATACGTGATTCGTTTTTTTCTCCCTTTGTGGATCTCCAACTGCAAATATATATATATATATATATATATATATATATATATATATATATATATATATATATACATATATATATATATATATACATATATATATATATATACATATATATATATATATATATATATATATATATGGGCGCATGGGGAGCAGCTTAAGAACCCAACGCTCACCACAAGTCATGCCAGGGGGAAACGGCAGCGTACTAACCTCTCTCTATTTATGACTAAATGACTAAATGACTGGATGACTAAAACAGCCGCAACACTTCCGGGTCCCTTTCTACCCTCTGGTCCCCGTATGATAACGTCAACCTCCCATCCACCACCGCGATTTTCCCAGCATCCCACTGATTAATTTCTGGTCCGACCCTATAAGTTGTCTATCTACCCATCCCTATTTGTCTGATGATTTTGTTGAATTATTCTGACCTTTTTGTTGCAGTATATGGGCCTAAACACCCCAACCCTTTATACTTGTGTTTTCTCGTTATTACAATATATAGATATATATATATATATATATATATATATATATATATATATGATGTTACATAGTTTACTGTCAAATAATGCAAAGAGTATGCAACACGTGTTTTGCTCTTATTTGGGCTCATCAGGCGTACACACTCAACTGCATCCCCTCTCAGGGATCGAACCTTAGACATCCGTATCAGAGATGAAGCCCCTTTATGTTGCGCCACACTGTGTGGTTAGTTTATTTGACAGCCTGGAGATCGGAGTAATTACATTCATAGCATTCGTAGTCTGAATCACGATCTGATTGTATTGGTGGTTACCTACCAGGTAACGCATGGGAGTGTGTACGCCTGATGAGCCCAAATAAGGGCGAAACACATGTCGCGAACTCTGCATTATTTGACAGTAAACTATGTAACATTCTATGATCTGCTTCTCGCAACTGAGAGGGTGTGCCGACTTGCAGACCAACTACATACATTACCTGGTAGGTAACCACCCATACAATCAGATCGTGATTCTGACTACGAATGCTATGAATATATATATATATATATATATATATATATATATATATATATACTGTATATATATATACTGTATATATATAGTGATGTTTTTGAGCTCTTTTTAGACCCTTCCCAATGGTGCTGCATGCCAAAACGCAATGGACGCATCTGTCAAGGCTTACTTGTCCGTTGCCAAGGTAACTGCAGGTTCACAGCACCATTGAGGCAAGTGCTAGTTCACAGCCACCCTGCATAACATGTCTGTTGCCTGATGGGTGATGCAGGAAACATTATAACCCAGCCATTGACCTCGTCCCTGCTCATTTGCTGTGTTTGTGTACTTTGAAGTGGTAGCACCTGTTTGAATAAATACCAACTATTTTACAGGGAAAACTTGGGGATTGGTGGCAGGATTGGCCCTCCAACCACTGTAAAAAAACCTCACTCTGTTCCAGTGTAGTGCTGAGGTGTCACCTGCTGCACTTGGGTCCCAATACAGTTGGTAATGTATATATAATATATATATAATAAATAGATATATATGTATATATGAGGGGCAGAGCCCCCTGCTCACTTCACTCGGCAACCCCGGGCGGGAGCTAAGCGCTAGCCACTTCGCGGATCTGCCACTTGTATATAGGGAAGAGGATGCACAATTTAAACAGATTGTTATTTTCATGGGAATTGTTACATATGCATAATAGAAATAACTATTTTACATTACAGTGAGTAATTAACCATAGTAAAAAATAGTAAAACGTAAAAAATTGAAAGAAAATTATGTTTCATGTTGCGATAGAGGTATTCATTGCGCTATACATTTTCGTTCTGTTTGGCTTTGAAATTAACATGCAAATACTTTTTAAACCTACACTTTTACTGTAAAACTTGTTAATTGTCATAGAAAAAGCTATTCTAATGGGAAACTGTAAACATTTTAATACGAATGGCATATCAAGATCTCCTTTGGCGTCTAATGTTATTGGCAGAAGATACTAATGTATTATACAGTATTACCTTTCTTGTCGCCTGTTAAAATTTTACATGTCAGAATTGTTCGACTAATTTTGAATACAACTAATCTTGTCCTATTGCATAGCCCATCACTCATACATAAATTACGCAATAACATTACGATACATCCTTCTTTCAACAGTAATTCGGCCGAAAGAAGACTGGACAGTGTTAACGGTTGTAGATAGTCTACGGGATATTGTAACTTGATGTTTTCATCTTCCGCAACATTACCATCAACTGTTTCAGCATAGTCTATTGATACTCATTTAACCAATTTTCCGTTTAACCGATCAAAAATTTTTGTGTTAATTCATTTGACTTCATTCTCAATGCTAAGATTGCCTGTGTACTCATTTCTTCTGTTGATAACCCTTTGGGATGAAATTTTTCAATACGATCTGGACATAGTAAATCTTCTTTTATTGGGAACTTAAAGTAAGGAAAACGTAAAAATTTATAAGAGCTGAGAGGAACTGGGTCTGACAAAAGCATTCACAATAGTGAGAGGTGAGAGGTCCTTGGGCATGGCTGAAAATGGTTGAGAGGAGGGCGGGATTTGAAAAAATCTCTTGGCAATAGTCTTGTCTCAAGGTTTTTTTTATAATAGATATATATACAGTATATACTAGGGGGCTTCGCCCACCAACCCCCCAGCCTGCACTATGCGCCAGCTACTTCACGTCTCTGCCGCTCGAGTATGTGGATTTCACTTTCACCAAACAACAAATCTTTTAGTTCTCGCAAATACACTTCTTCATTGGGAAGAAACACTACTTTTCCGTGATGGTAACATAAATTAGACGATCTACAAGTCTCCAATTTAAAGTTTAAATCCGAACAATATCTACACACTTCTGTCATATCACCTATGTTCATATATTCGATCTCTTTTCGCTGTTCCATTATTTCACCGAGAAATAATTTCTGTTTATTTGCGCTAATGCAATCTTTACTATCATTTTTTTGAGACTTTCAAATTTTAGTACTTTCATTATCTCTAACCTGCTCTGCATGTGTATCACGCCAACATTTTCGGAACCTCTTTACGACATTCTACTTTGTCATCTACTCTTTATCTTTTATTTCCGGCCCCGGGCGTGGTTAAATCTCTTGGCATAAAGTCTCATCTTGCGGGACATGAAATTATCTCTCTGAAAAAGTCTTGTCTTGTCCCAGGCTAAAAAGTCTCATCTCGTCCCAGGATTTATTTATATAATAGAGAGATACATATTTAGGCAGTGAGAGTGTGACTAAAATCACCCAATAAGATTGTTTTATTACAATTAATAAATGTTTCATATAAACCGCTGCTAATGTGGAATAAATATTGTGGCACTGTACATAAATCATATAACTATACCTGATTCAGTTTTAGTGTCTAAATTAGGTCCTCAAATAATGTTATATTACCTAAATGTTTTGACAATATTCAAAGTTCTATACATCATTAAAAAAAACACTCCAAACTCACTCCCTCACCCACTAATGTGTGATTTTAGTAAAGCCCTCGGGAAAAGGACTGGCATCTATATGTTTGAACCAAGACTGAATAATGACAAAGTAATCAGACTTTGTGCATCAAATATTGTCAATAATTCGAACTTCTTTCTTCTCTAATGATGGAGTGTTTTTGGACAACATTTTATAATGTTTTGATGTTAAGCAGAATTTCATTTTTTATCAAAACCTATAATATGAAACAAACTAATTAACTGGGGACCCCTGCTGGAAGATATGTTAATTAAAAGCCATTTTTAAATTCGGTATGGTTAAAGCAATGCTTATTTATAATTGATTTTAAAATTGATGAAGTAATCCTTAGGATATTTCCACATAATGATTATGGGTAAAAGTCAGAACAAAACTACAGGATAGTAAACCATCTGCAATTTATGACTGTAGAGTTGAAGCCTGAATGATTAGTTCAGATTAGATTAGATTAGATTAGATTAGATTAGATTAGATTAGATTAGATTCAGCTTTATTCTAATTGTAAAGGTTCAATGAAATGCAAATTAGCATCTAACCAGAAAGTGCAAATAGTAGAGTAAGGTGCAATTGACAGTGGATGCAAATAGTACACTAAAGTGCAATGAAGAGTAAGGTGCAATAAGGCAGCATACAAATGAAAAAATATATCTATATGATATTTGAATTTGCAGGTAGTATTATATACAAGGAAGAGTATATACATATGAATACTGATTAGTAAGTACAGATACAAGACATGGATAAATATAGATATATGAAATATTTTTATATAAAGAATGGATATATGTAAACAGGTGAAAATATACATTCAGTCAGAAGTTATTGATATTTAGAAGGGTCAGCTATTGAGTGGTAAGGGTTGAGAGTTCAGAATGGTGATGGTGTTATGAAAGAAACTTTTCCTGAGTCTGCTGGTGCATGACTGAAGGCTCCTGTAGCACCTCCCGAATGGGAGGAGAGTAAACAGGCCATGGTTGGGGTGTGAGGCATCCTTGATAATGCAGCAAGCCAGCATATTCCACATATTGGTGTTGATGGTGAGGTTATTGTTAGCACTCTATATTGTCAGGTGCTGGACCTCCTTTCTATTAGCTGACTCATTGTCACTGATCAGTCCTATTACCATGGTGTAATCTGCAAACTATATAATGAAGTTGGAACTATTGTATATAAAGGGACACAGTCATCGTTGAAGAGGGAATAGAGGAGTGGGCTGAGTGCACAGCTCTGTGAAACGCTGGTATTCAGGATCAGGGTAGAGGATGTCTGGCTGTTTAGTTTGACGGGGAAATACAAAAACGAGCCCGTATGGATAAAAACAATGAACGAAGGCACCCACAACACGCTTCTGAAACAGCAGAGGCAAAGGAGTCACGGCTCCAAAAAGAAAGCGCTCAACGATTAGAAATACAAAAACGAGCCCGTGTGGATTCGACCTGTAAACTAAACCTGAGGTGAAGCGTGCATGCCAGGTTCTACAGTATATATGCACAGATGCCAGAGGCGACAGGCAAGCCGTACACACTACCACTGCTGCCCGAACGCGACCGCCCACACCACCACATATACCACCTTCGTTTAGTACTGTGCCCCTCCAAGCCTGGGTCCGCCGCCATCGTCACTTCAGCACGCGAATCCGCCGCCGTCAGCAAACGACTTCTAGCTGACGACACAGCCAAAGAAAAACAAAAACGAGACAGCATGGATAAAAACAATAAACGAGGGCGCCTACAACGCGCTTCTGAAACACCAGAACCAGATGAGTCACAGCTCCAGAAAGAAACCGCTTCAGTTCAAATATGTTTATTTAATTGAATGAAAAATTTCCCAGGACGCACCCACCCTCCATGATTTTTCATCCCTCCAAATATCGGAGGGAACAGAAAGTGATTGCCATTCTTGGATTTGCGATTCTTTCCAGAATCGCGGGGTTACTGGTTGGTTAGAAAGTCCAGTGTCCAAATACAATTAATTCCTGATGGCCCTTTTCAGGTTGGCCCGGGATATGAGGGAAAAAATTAATTTAAATGATTTTAGCAAATGGCTGCAATATGACAAAGAGTGAAAAATTGAAGGGGGTCTGAATACTTTCCGTACCCACTGTGTTTATATTGGACATTTTCATACAAAAAAGTAGCTCAAAGTGCTTTACATAATGAAGAAAAGAAAAATAAAAGACAAAGTAAGAAATTAAAATAAGACAGCATCAGGGCCGGATTAAGAGCTTTGGGGGCCCGTAGCACATTTCAAATTTGGGGGCCCTTTTGGTCTGCATCATCTGAAGTTTAGATTCTGAACAGTTCAAACCGGACTAAATAATTATTTTACTCTCGATTATAATAAGAATCTTACAATATTTATGTGAATTTTATGTGTTGGGCCCCTAAAGTTTTGTTGTGTAAGAAATTTACAGTGATGTGAATTTTATGTGTTGGGCCCCTAAAGTTTTGTTGTGTAAGAAATTCACAGTTTAAAAACATAAAGATAATATTTTTAAAGACCAGTTTTTCAATGCTACACTTTTTCATTAAATATTGGGTCCACCATTTGGGGGCCCCCGAAATTGCGGGGCCCGTAGCATATGCTACATGTGCCTATTGGTTAATCCGGCACTGGACAGCATTAGTTAATATAGAATAAGAGTAAGGTCCGATGGCCAGAGAGGACAGAAAAAACAAAAAAAAACTCCAGACAGCTGGAGAAAAAAATTAAATCTGCAGGGGTTCCAGGCCACGGGACCGCCCAGTCCCCTCTGGGCATTCTACCTAACAAAAATGAAATAGTCCTCTTTGTATTTAAGGTTCTCACGGATGGCCTTGATGATGATGGTCATGCAGACTTCTGGCTTTTAATCCATCAATGTTGGAACATCAAGGTGCTTTGAGTAGTGCCGCCACCACAAAGAAACCTGAAAAGAAACAGAAGAGAGAGTAGGGGTTAGTACATTATTGAAAGTTATTGTCCGTTTGTATAACTGCATTGTTATCACTCTTTAATTTAATATTTTCTTTATCTGTATGCTGCTACTGGATTATGTGAATTTCCCCTTGGGATTATAAATTATCTATCTATCTATCTATCTATCTATCTATCTATCTATCTATCTATCTATCTATCTATCTATCTATCTATCTATCCGTCTATTGGAGTGCACAGCCACAGCAGAGGATGCGCAAACAGCGGCCGAAGAAAAGTTGTTTAAAGAATAAACCATTTGAGAACTAATGCACAACACTGTTACAAACGTTTAATGCCACTCTTTGTATATAGACACAGTTTCAGGAGAAATTATGCAGGCCGTGCATTTCCTCGGAAAAAAAATCTAAATTTTCTTTTACAATGTTTTTGTGTGATACTGAACGGTTTTCCAATACGGGACGAATTTAACCGCCGTCTACCATGGGCGCATGCGCAAATGAAAGCCCCACCCTCCTTTTCTTTAGTGCGCATGTTCCCCGCTCAGGTGTCTCCGTGAAGGAGTGAGAGCAGCCCGAAGGTGATAGAGAGTGTTTGCATTTGTTGATACAGGTTTTTTTTTTTTTCGTCAAGGTCGAGGCAATGAGTGACAACGAAGATAAGGACTACGCTGAGCGGGTGCGTTTGCTAAAATATTTTTAAGAGTGGTAAATGATTATTTTTTAAGAAAGCAAGAAGTGAAGTAGTTAGAGTATAGCGCAGCGTTTCACTTGTCCGCCATTATAGCTGTAGGCCTAGCAGTGCCTACATATTCCTTTTTTTATATGTATATACTTATTTTGCTGTAAATGTTTTCGCTGTATCCCTACATATTTTGTCTTGATAATTCGGAAACCAATGTGTACGAGAAAAGCATTCTATCTAAGAGCAAAACATACCACTTTATCTGTATAAGTTAGGAGGAGTTCAAATGTTCTTGATAAACAGAATACCGTTGCACAATTGATACCTGCGAGTTTACCACTTTACATTTAACATTTTGATAGTCGTTAAGTATAGTGGCACATTTTAATGTATTTGTATGAATGCAGAACATCTTACAGAAACAATTTCTTGCCCAAAATGTAAACTGTCAACGCTAGGGTCCCGCGTGCATGGTTACGAGAAGCTCTGGGACATGTTGTGAAATAGGCCTTTACTTTGGAGTTTTGCGCGTCGCAAATTGTTTTAATGGATGTATCAGTGAATGGACGATTGTAAACGTATGCCTTATCGTTTACGTTTAATTTGGTTTGATACTGAATTGAATTGTAAATAAACTATCCGTAACAATGCAACATGGCGGCGTTTTCCTCCGACAGATACGCGCATGTGTCACTAGGATTTCACGAGGAGAGGGACACGCCATGTTGTTTTGGGGGTAGTGCAAGGAAGTAAATTCTTTTCGTTTCTGTTTCATTCATTTTTTTTTTGGTAAACACACTCAGATTTTTAATTTGTAAATTACTGGTGACGATGTTGGGTGTTATTGCCGTGAGTGTTACGATTTCCCTATAGAAATTGGCTTGTCTTGCGTTCACGATCGTATACTGTATTTGCAATCTTAACCAGTAGTATTGTCTCGCTGCTACTACAGTTCATAAAATCGTTTGGCGCGCCGTCTGTACAAACGTGGAAACAGAATCGCGCTGTGTATTCTTCTAGGGGGCCCTTGTAATTTTGTGTACATCTTAGACTAGTAGGTATTTCTGAGTGTTCAGCGTGTCCTCAGCAGCTTAATATATACACTCTTGATCAACGAATAGTTTATACATAACAAGCCCAGTATAATGCTTATTTGCTGCTTACAGTACCACTGTAGTGGTTTTAGAAAACTTACCATTAAACTGTTGAAGGGAAGATAAATCTTCACATAGACTGATTACTTAAGCAAGTGTTGCGTGCAACTTCTAGTTCTTTAGTATGTCAGATTTCTCAGCCGCAGTCACTGATATTGTCAAATTGTCAGTATAATTTAATGTAAATCGCTGCCCATGTCTACTACCGAGTGCTGACTTTCGAGCACAACCATGCATGCCCTTCTTTGTGACTGCCAATAACGTGCTATCTGATGAGGCCAGTGCTAGGGAAAAAAAAAACTCCACCTATTCTGTTTTAGTATGTCAATCAGGAGACCTCAAAAAGACACGCCTTCCATTTGCAAGGTTCAAAATACACTTAACTCCTCGTCGCTACCTTCTATGCCAGTGTTTCTCAACCTGGGTCCTGGGGACCCCTTGTGGCTGCAGGTTTTTGTTCCAACCAGCTTCTGTTTTTAATTGGACTCCTGGGCTAATTAAGTTAACTGTTATTTCCCAAGTTCTGTGTTTTGGGAACCATATAGAAATTAGAAAACTAAGTTTGGTTAAAAAGAAAAAAATATATATTAAAATGTACCAAGAAGTTATATGGTGGTAATGTATTTTTTTTCTTTTTAACAATATTTTCATCTTGATTTTCATTCTACTTTTCTAGGTGTTGTAATTGTTTAATTAATCCATTATTTACTAATTGGTGGATCTGATGCTAAAGTAGTTGCCGCCTTTGCTTATTCAGTGTTTGCCAGCGTGTCTGCTCTGCTCATTTTTAATTCTCATTAATAAGATACAAC
Organism: Erpetoichthys calabaricus; assembly: GCF_900747795.2. Taxonomy (NCBI): domain Eukaryota; kingdom Metazoa; phylum Chordata; class Cladistia; order Polypteriformes; family Polypteridae; genus Erpetoichthys; species Erpetoichthys calabaricus. The sequence goes on along the minus strand of NC_041401.2, from coordinate 142,018,299 downwards.
AAAGGGGAAAAATTGCACAGAGAAAGGGCAAAATATGATGAAATCAACAAGAGAATTAAGCATTTAAATCTATAGCAAAAGCAGAAATATTTCTAAATGTCTTATAAATGTAAAAAGCATGCTGCTGTGCTTTTCTGAATGTAGGAAAAAAGAGAAAATAGCAGCTAATTAAATATCAGTGTAATCAGGTGTTGTCACTGATTAGGAATCTGGTTGGAACAAAAACCTGCAGCCACAGGGGGTCCCCTGGACCGAGGTTGAGAAACACTGTTCTATGCATTGTAATTTTCAATGAGCATTCATTGGTTGTCAGCTGTCATGCACACAGGGCCCAGCCGTATGACTAAAGACAAGATCAAACCTGTTCAGACTATGGGTTTGCAACACACTGCCTCACACGTTTTAATATGTTCTCACACTAGCAATTTATTCTGTGCCTAAGCATGTTTGTCTGCATGAACCACACCCCGGGCCCCCCTTAAGTATAGTGGATTTGATTAGTGTGATTGCTCCAAGCTGGGCCAACTGCACTGTGCCCTGGCCTGCTTGGAAGAGGTGTGCCTGGACGGTTCAATAGGTGTTGGTAATAGTGTGATTGCGAAACGTGCCTGAACACGGTAAACAGACATGATGTCAAGGATGCGACAATTCAGAGCACTTCTCATTTCGTTTAATACTTTTTTGAGTTGACGTTTTTTTATTCTGCATCGTAATTAACCGAAAAACGCTGTGCTGCAAACTCAAATCTGTTAGGGATGGTTTATACTTAAAACTCAGTGTACGTGCACACATCGTGGCTGCCATGCATTCCCACCATTCGTTTAACGTATCATCTGAGTGTATGCTCAGAAATTAACGCGTCTTGTCTGCGAGTTGCAGTACCAGCAAAAAATCGGTGGGCGCAGTGTTCAAGTTGAAACATGACATCAGTCTCTGTTTACTATTAATGTGTAACAGCAAGCTGCTTTGCAGATCCTACAGGATCAATGTGTGTGCTTCAGGGTCTGAAAGGTTTGATGTGGTGAAGCAAAATGCTGACATACAAATGTATTCGTGGTGCTTTTCAAGTGTCTCATATTGCCCATCATAATGACGCAATACGTTAAAGATCTTGCATACCATATTCACATACACAGTGAAAAGGTCTGTTTTTTGGTTAAAGTCGAAATTTTGGCTTTGATCTCAATTTCCACTTTAATTGCGTAGTTTTTGTCATTAAAGTAGAACATCATTTTAAAACTGACCCAGTTAGTAGCTATGTACTTCTGGGGCTTCCTCCTGCACTGACGAGCAGCAGTTGCCTTACAGAACATATTAAATGCATGATATTCTAGCTCTCGGTACATTTAGAATCCTTAGATTTATACTTAATATCACTTTCATGATGAAATGCATTAAATTATGTAAATTACATTTTACAGATAAATCATTAACTTCATTTAAATATTGAATACTGTTAATTACACATGTGGGCATGACACGGTGGTGAAGTAGTAGCTCTGCTGCAACACAGAACACATTAAATGTATGATATTCCAGCTCTCTGCACATTTCAAATCCTTAGATTTATACTTGATATCACTTTCATGATGAAATGCATTAAAGTATGTAAATTACATTTTACAGATAAATCATTAATTTCATTTAAATATTGAATACTGTTAATAATTATACGTGGGGTTGGCACGGTGGCAGAGCAGTTGCACTGCTGCCTTACAGGGTGGTGTTCCCTGGAGTTTGCATGTTTTCCTGGTGGTTTTCCACAGTATGCTTCAGTTTCCTTCCAAAGACCTGCAGGTTTGGGGATTTGGTGATTCTAGTATATATGTGCTTGTATTCACCTTGAGATGAGCTGATGCCCCATCCAGGGATTGTTTCTGCCTCGTGCCGGATGCATGCTGGATATAATCATTATATATCCATACTTTTTAGAAATATTGTTAAGGTGTCCTCAGAATTTAATGGATGTTTCAGGCATTTCACAACACGGCGAGCATGTTCTCACAGTGATGATATCTTGCACTGCCATTTGGTGGAATCTTCCAGACTTACATAAAGTATGTGCACAAGTATCAACAGTACAATCCTTGCGTTGCTTTAGTGTTTGTTGGTGAATGCGTGCATCCTCCTGCCCTACACGATTCCAAAAAAAAAAAAAAACAACACACACACACACACACACACACAAAATAAGTACTGTTTTCAGATTTTGTTTGGCTTTACGCAAAGTTACATGGTCATAACGAAAGTGTGCCCGCGCCCAGAATGTCAAGTGAGTGCAGGCAGGGTGGTTAGACGGGGAAGTCGTGCCCAGGCACAATATGGAACAAAAGTGCCTCGTGAGTACACCCTAAGGCCAGGACTGAAAATCGCAGGAAAAGTCACCTAATGTGGCATAGCCATTAGTCATAACCTAGTTCCAACCTCTGTGGCCAGACTGTAAGTAAATTTCTTCTTGTTCTAATTTTATTGTACTTTTAGGTAATACAGCCCATTTAATCTTGCTTTTCATGATACTTTAAGTTAAAATGTGTATTTCAGGTACAAGATATAATACTTGGTGAAACTGTTTATATTTTCACATTCTGAACAGAAATAGCACATTACCTTTTTAAAGCGCTAACAGGAATTTTTAATGCCACTTTTTTTTTTAGCTTTCTTCATCCTGGGTATGATATTAATCTGCCTCCAGCCCTGCAAGCTGGTCCTCCAGTTTACAGGGAAATAAATGTACAGGCCACTCCAGCCCCATTTTTTTTTTTTTTTTTTTTAAATTTTTATATATATATATATATATATATATATTAATATTACTAGCAAAATACCCGCGCTTCGCAGCGGAGAAGTAGTGTGTTAAAGAGGTTATGTAAACATATATATACATATACACACATCTACATATACACCTCTACATATACAAATTTACATATCTACATATGTATACATATGTACATATATACACAAATATATACATATACATATGCACATATATATATATTTATTCATGGCATTCGTAGTCTGAATCACAATCTGATTGTATGGGTGGTTACCTACCAGGTAACGCTTGTGGTTGGCCAGCAAGTCAGCTAACATCTGCCACGGTGCCCTCAGTTGTGAGAAGCAGATCATAGAATGGTTGAAAATAGTTTACTGTCAAATAATGCAAAGAGTACGCGACACGTGTTTCACCCTAATTCTGGGCTCATCAGGCGTACACACTCACTGCATATAGCCAAATTCCCACGCTTCGCAGCGGTGAAGTATTGCTTTTAAATTTTAATTAAGAAAAAAAAACCTTTTTAAATTGAGGGAAAATATACCAATAACAATTTGTTAAGGATTTGTTTTTTTGTGAAGCTGCCTTTACACAGCCTGTCCACTGTTTTATAATCTATCTATCTATCTATCTATCTATCTATCTATCTATCTATCTATCTATCTATCTATCTAAACAAACGCCATATAAGGCGGTTCTGTATTTTTATTGTTCGTTTATTACAATTGTTATAGTTATTGTGTAGGTATTTGAGACTCACTTTTCTGTTCAGGTACCCATTTCCTTTATGTAATCCGCGGATTCTCCGCTATTTTTTGTTCATTTATTACGATTATAGTTATTTTTTGATTCCCTTCTTTAGCTGACTGCCTGCTCATATAAGGCGCTCTGCTGTTTTTTTTGTGAAGCAGTCTTTACACAGCTTCTCCACTGTTTTATAAACGAACGCCATATAAGGCCATCCTTTTTCCTTGCTTCGCCAAGGAAGCAGCCTTTTTATTTAATCCACGGGTTCTCCGCTGTTTTATTATTGTTCGTTTATTACGATTGTTATAGTTCTCTTTGTATACCACGTTGTCAGTTCAGCACTCCGGTTGTAATATGACCAAGTCATGCAAGCTTACTGTTGAGAATGCAACGTATAGTTGTACAGGAGAAAAGCAATCTTGCCAAACTTAATTTAAACTTACGGTTTACACCGTGCTTTGTTTCTGCCGTAGCTGCACTTATGAATATGCTTGTTAGCGTCACTCGCTCGCTTCTTATTGTTTCGCTGCCTTCTCAATTGTGTAATGAATGTTTTCTTCAGCCCTCTTTGGGGCTCTTCCTTGTTTTCTACGTACTGTGTTCACAGTCGGTTCACGTGATTACGTGGGAGGCGTGATGACGTGATACGCAGCTCCGCCTCCCACGGCCAGCGAGCTGCAGTCCATTACAGTATATGGACAAAAAAGAGGTTCCAGTTATGACCGTTACGCTTTGAATTTCGAAATGAAACCTGCCAAATTTTTGTAAGTAAGCTGTAAGGAATGAGCCTGCCAAATTTCAGCCTTCCACCTACATGGGAAGTTGGAGAATTAGTGATGAGTCAGTCAGTAAGTCAGTGAGGGCTTTGCCTTTTATTAGTATAGATATATATATATATCTGTATATAGCTGAAAAAGGAGGAGGATGGTGTGAGCATGCGCCAATAGTTCATTGCCACACCCACCTCCTCCTTTTTCAGCTGTTGCACTCCATACATCTGCACCTTTTCAGAGAGAATGTGCCTTGATTTTGCCTGATCTTCCCTGAGATTTACTTAGTGTGCATAATAGTCATAAGTTGGCAAACAGTTTAAAAACATATTAAAAATATAGTAGTGCAGGAGCAGTACTCCAATAATTGCCCTGTTCTTTAAGCACTTTGATTAGATGGCAAGTTTATACTGTACTCCTAAGTTGAGAGATACTCTGAATCAGTTAATTTAACTCTTTTAGGGCGGATGTCGACTTTTGTCGACAGGAGGGGTTGAAGGCGAATGTCGACAAAAGTCGACATCCAGGGATAAAGGGCGACAATCAGCTGTTAATGGCGACAAATCTCACTGTCACATCACAGGCATTCCCTCTGTGCTTGGAGGAATGCTAGACTCGTTGACTCGGCAAATAAACATTGCGTGTGCGTGAGTTGCGAAATGTAAACAAAGGCAAGATGGCACCGACATGTGAAAAGGCAGCGAAGCAAGTGCAGAAAAGAAAACACTTGGCAGACGTTGTTTTGCGCATTACCGCGGAGTCGGACTCTTGATTTTTCAGAATCGGACTTTATTGGCAGTGATCAGGAGATCGAGCAAGAGAGTTAGAAGCAGGCATCAGCTGATCAGACACCAGCCGATGCCGCGCGAGCGGATCTGCTGCCAGTTGAGTGCCTTCGCGCAGCCGATGCATCTACGGCAAGGTTCGCATGGGATAAATACACAGACATTGATCCGTTGAGAGCCGATATGGCTACCGGAGTTTACAAGACGGCATGGCTTGCTTTTGGACACGACAGATCACCAGCTGCTGTACTTCAGGCTGCTCTCTCCTGATGCTGCTTTTCAGCTACTGTCAGATGAGACAAACAGGTAGGCAGAGATTTTTTTTGAATCGCGGGCTGCGTTTGCATCGCATTCTCGTTTTTCAAAGTGGAAACCCACAACGAAAGACGAGATGAAGCACGCTGTGGCATTACAAATAGAGATGGGACAGAACTGGTGATATAACTTCAGGGAGCATTGGTCCAAACGTGTTTTGTCCCCTGGTGGCTTAGGTACGTGCTGCTGCAAAGTTTTATTCACTTCTGTAATAAACAGAAGCAAATCCCATGGGGTGAGCCAGGCTATAATGCCATACATAAAGTTCATAAAGTTTCAGAAGATGAAAAGAGGTGACAATACGGTTTTCATGCAGGCAGAAAACTTGATGGCAGTGGCATGGCACGATGGCAAATGGGTGACTTGTCTCTCTACAGTACACACTAACAATATATGTTAGAAAATGCAGCAACAGACAATTGAAAAATAGGCATCAAAACAACATAGAGAATTCAGGCTCATACAACATGCAAGACAGTAACATTTGTCAAAAGTAAATATTTTTTGTTGATTTGATATGTTAAACAATTGCTTTGTGTTCTTTTTTAAAAAATGTTAGTTTTTGGAAAAATATTCAGCCCTGGGAGAAAAGAAACAAAAAAAAAATTAGCCCTAAAAGAGTTAAATGATACTCCAAACAGTATTTTGGCACACATTTCTTGTATTACATTATACAGATATCAACGCTGTTAGATTTGTCACAATACCAACAACAGTGAAAATTAATAGGGGAAATAAGGAAATACTGTGCCTTTCTCTGTAATAGAATATAAAATATACAAATTCTGATAACAGTAGCCTTATAAATGGGTATATCCATCAATTAGTTCACTACCACCATTCCTGGTATTACAAATAACTGAAAAAAGTAAAACTTAAGTTTTCAGATCTTTGACTTGGTATCAAAGTACCAGTTGTTGTGACATCATTGGGATTAATAAAGTTTATCTATCTATCTATCTATCTATCTATCTATCTATCTATCTATCTATCTATCTATCTATCTATCTATCTATCTATCTATCTATCTATAAGCTTCAGTTTGGTCTATGGTTCAGTTAATTGACTGTTCTGCATCTATATTGTAACGCTAATTGTAAACCACAAAATCATTAACAGAAGAAAAAAATAGTTTCTGTTCATGGCAAGGTTTATCCTTACCTTTAAAAATTTTTTGTTTTAATTACATTTCGTAGTACATTTTATTTATAAGCGTCTTTGTAACCCTGAAGGACACTGTACATAAATAAGGTAAAACAATCAAAGAAAATAAGAATAAAAACACAGTAAATATACTGTATAAAAATACACAGCACATAAAAAAACTTGTTTAACTTGTTTAAATAGATGGGTCTTTAGATTGGTTTTACAAGCAGCATCTGAGGAAGGCTTAAGACTTGAAGACAGAGTTCTGTAGTCTGAATGCTACAGATATAAAAGCTTGATCACTCAGTGACTTGAATTTAGTGCATGCAATAACAAGAAATTCAGCATGAGATGACCTTAAATTATGACGGTGTTTATAGTATTTTGAATTATTTCAAATATAGCTAGTACCAGTACAATAAAAAGCCTTAGCCTTACATGTGAATGAAAGAAGCTTGTAAGAAATTTGATATTTATCAGGCAGCCAGAGCAAGGATATGTTTCCAAGGTTTAGAGTATGTTTAAATTTTGGCTTCAGAATTCTGTACATATTATGGTCTTTTTGGCACTTTGCTGGATACACCAAAGAAATGAGCATTACAATATTTAGGTCAAGTGGTGACAAACACTTAGGTTTTTGATTGACATGATCAGTGAATGAATTTGATTTGTGATTGAAAGAAAGCAGATCTGGTAACATTAATATGAGGTTCAAATGACAGATAAGAATCTGCAACAACACTGATATTCCTGACTTCTGAGGAAGATGTGGTGTAGTCATTAATATCAATGTTGAAATTTCTAATAGATTTAAGAAACGTCTGGTAACTTCACACCTCTGTTTTGTCTCCATTGTTTTTGTTTTGGCACAACCATGAATCGGTGTGACCAACACACAGGATTTAAGAGTTATAGTGAACTCCACACTTTCAACTTCTCGACAGTGTTCAGAAGCCATTAAGATGGCAAATAGAATGTTACCGTTATATAGTATGATGTGTGGAGTACAAGTCCAAGGAGGTTTTGCTCAAGCTTTATAATGCACTGGTGAGGCCTCATTTGGAGTACTGTGTGCAGTTTTGGTCTCTAGGCTGCAAAAAGGACATAGTGCTAGAAAAGGTCCAGAGAAGAGTGACACGGCTCATTCTGGGGTAAAGGAGATGCATTATGAAAAAAGATTAAAAGAGCTGAGCCCTTTCAGCTTAAGCAAGTGAAGATTAAGAGGTGACATGATTGAAGTATTTAAAATTATGAAGGGAATTAGTACATTTGATCAAGACCGTTTTAAAGTGAGTCCATTAAGAACACTGGGACAAAGTTGGGTCAATTTCACACAGACGTTAGGAAGTTTTTCTTTACACAGAGAACCATAGATACTTGGAATAAACTACCAAGTAGCGTGTGATAGACAATAAGACTTTAGTGATAAAAGTAGACTTGGGTTTTTTTTTTTTTTTTTTTTAAGAATAATTAAGTGGGTAGGACTGGTCAGGTTTGTTGGGCTGAATGGCCTTTTCTGATCTAGATTGTTCTAATGTTCTAAAAAAGTAGTCTTATCCAAAAATGGAAGGTTGTAAATTGGTCTATAATTAGTGAAATTATCAGTTAGTATAATCTCTGATGCAATAGATAAGTTGATATAATGTGTACTATTCGAATACATCAGACAAGCGTACAAGGCTTGAGTAGGGTAGTAGACATGGGGTTAAGGTGGTGTGTGTGTGGTTTTATTAAAAAAAAAAAGTTGCAAAGAGAGTTGGCCAAAACAAATGTACTAAATGTCTGCTCAGGGCTGCTCATAGCCCTACATTTTACAGATAATAAAGGTTTAGTTATGGTGTTGGGTAGTCCAAGCTGTTGATGGATGGGGATGACCTTTCCTTAGAAAACCATTAATTTTTTTTTTTTTGCAAGTATCAGTTGAAGATATTGAAACTTTTAACAATTGCAAGAGTTTATGAATAGTTGGGGGGAAAAAAGTGGATTTCACTCACCATTATTAAAGTTGAAGAAATGTGCAGAAAGACCTGTTCTTTTTAGATATTTTCTAATTGCCTGCCATGCACCATCATAGCGCACAGTTCAGAGGTGGTTCAAGGTAATGAGTGAGGTGATTTCTTGTGTATCCATTGTAAGTCTAAGTTAAGAATGCAGAAAGTACAAAGTGAAAGGAGCATGATGTACCATGATACTGTAGAGCATTGGTCTCAAACTCTGGTCCTAGAGGGCTGCAGGTTTTCATTCTAACCCTTTTCTTAGGTGACCTGTTTTGTCTGCTAAGTTCTTTTGAATTAATTTTAATCGACTTGATCTTGAAGACTCGGACCCCTTAATTGTTTTTCCTTAATTAGCAGCCAAACAATGAGATACAAAATGAGCCAACACTTGACTGTCAAACTGTGTCCATCATACAATATCTGAACATAAAGATCCACAAAACCTTTTAACAGAGCTCTTAGAAAAGAGAATGATCAGTTTCAGAAATGTATTCTATTGCACAATGAGAGCAGCAACAAACCATGTAATTAAAAAATGGGTTTAACAAGAATCCACAATTAAGCAACTGGTAGGAGTGCAGTTGGTTGGAGTTTGAAGCCTTGATGTACTTGCTCTTCTGTTTGCTCACTCATTTCACATTTCATTTTTGTTTGGGTGCCATTTCAGGAAAGAAAGTAAACGATTCAGAGCAACAAATCCTAAAAAAAGTAAATTAAAATGAAAGAAAAAGGAGTCGGCTGCAAAAATTTGCCACCAGTTACGAAAAGGGTTAGAGTTCAGCCACTGCGATCTTCTAGAACCGGAGTTCCTCAGTCATAGTCCTGGATGGCCGCAGTGGCTACGGGTTTTTGTTCTAACCTGGTTGCTTAATTAGAAAGCAATTCTTGCCAATAATTTAATTTCATGGCTTGTTAGTGCTTTAACTCTCTGTCAGGTAATTCTTATATCCTGGATTTTCTTTCCCTTTCTAAGGATATCATCCAAATGATTTGGAGGCTAAAATGGTTGAGTAATTCAGTCCTTCACTTTTTCCTCTTCAATTTCCTTCCAAGTATTTAATTTAACCCAATAGTGCATGATTACACACAGGTGTAAATGTAACAAGCTAAATGGAGAAATGCTGGTCTCTTTTGTCATTTGCATGTTATTGCTAATTAGGAGCAATTTAAAGCCAAGAAAATGGCTGTTTAAGACTAAAATAAGCAATAAGGGTTCAAAATCTTAACAAGCGAGACAACTAAAGTGAAACAGAAGTGTTACTTGAGCAATAAGTGCTTCTTATTAAGCAATTGGGTTGGAGCAAAAACCTGCAGCCACTGCGGCCCTCTTGGACTGTAAGCTGCCAGGTAGTGTTAAATGAACAAACAAGATTTTCCTTCTTTGCTTTTTAATGAACTACACCTTATGAAAATGAAGATGTAAAAAAGCAGACTGTTGTCTTTTGCTATAAAATCAAATGGGTATGTAGTTATCCAGATTTCAGACCTACTTAATTGTTCCTACCTCTCATCTGGTTGTGGGTAAACAAATGCCCTTACAGTGCTTGCTGTAGCACTGGAAAAGGTAAACATCACCTAATAAGCAAACGGACCACACAACTTTTGTGTATCTCAATATCCACCTTAAAATAGTGGTTGGTGGTGCTGTATTTAAATGAAGCCTCCCATTTAGCATTTTGAAACCCCTCAATGTTGCTTGTATTTTGTTTGGAGTTAATGTTTTAAAGCTGAGTTCGCACAATAGAAATGGGCAGGTAGAGTGGAGCTCTATCAGCCTGCTCTTTCTGTAAAGCAACAAGCGAAATGCTGAGAGGTGACATTTGAGGGTGAAAGCAGGGTGCTAACACACTTTTCAGTTTGGATAGTGATAATGTTGCAAGCTCGTCTGTGTGCAGGGATATTAATTTCTGTTGTACCAGAGCTGAATGAACACTGTGGGTTACCAATACAATGATGTTCCAGCAAGCTGCCATGATTTTAAAACAGGATGCTTTTTCCTTAAAAGGAAGGAGCAAGAACTGAAGTGATGGTGTCTCCCATGGGCCGTAACAATGGAAGGTTGTAAATAGTTATGTTTGCATTATTTTTTCCTTCCCTTATGAATTAACTTGTTCACAAGAGAGATTTTAATGTTAAGTCTGGATTTAAGACATGAAAGATGCTGAACAAACTAAAGTAAAATGCAAAGTCTGCAAAAATAAGTGTCAATGCATGCAGTTTATTTCCACACTTAAAAAGCAATATGGAAATAATCCTTGCAATTGTTGGATAAAGTAAAAGCCTGTCCACAACCAACAGCCCTGGAGCATTCTTCACACTACCAGCATGGATTGCACAAGGCACACTTCCAGTTCTATATTCAATTAGACAGTACAATTTCATTAGGTGCAGGGTATGCCTTGTCTGGGGTTGGATGCAAAATAGTTGTCACACCTTACAACAGTGGTTTAAGGTATGTTTGGGAGAACAACAATTTAATGGGCAGTTGAGATATCGTAGCGCACATGGCCAAAGTGAATCTTCTATAGGTGGATACTCTAAAGACTTGCAGTTACAGTAGAATGAAAAAGCTGGGTAGTTTGCTCTGTAAGCAAAACTGTTTGAATAAAAAATAAAACAAAAAATCACCTGTGTTATAGCGGAAATCGTATCATAAGTATAGGAAAGCTCCTGGTTATTGAAGTGAATTCAAATGTAAAAGCAAATTACAGACCAAAAATGTATGGAAAGTCAGCACAGTAAGGTTTAATTTTGCATCTTTTCTTACTGACCGCAAAAAAACTTTTTTGTATTTCTAGGAAGAATACATTTGAAGACATTCTTCCTTTTTTTTTTTTTCTTTTTTTGCTCATGATTAGTTAAAAGTGATCTCTATGTTAAAATGTTTAGACTGTTAATCATCCATAAATTTGCAATTTTTTACCATATTGCCCAGCCCAACCTACTGCAGTGGGTCTGCCTGCACAAAACAATGTAGCTTCCAGTGCTCTGATTTTTTTTTTTTTTTTTTGGTTGAAATTTGGCACACTAATTCTTTAAGGAAAATTGACAGGACAGTTTCACTGAAATTTGAAAATCACTCATTGAAAAGCATTAGTGAATTTGCAGACTCATCTGTCTTAAAATAGGGAAACATTCTTTGTGGCTTCAGTTCCAAATTATTTTACTATTTAAATATTACATCGAGAGCGGTTATTTCAAGTTATATATTTATTTTTTCTTTTACTCGTTCCACAGCCGCTCCTGACGGCAAAACAGTGAAACACCTGCAGTTGTGTGCACTGAAGCAAGTACACCTCACTGCAGGACACTGGATGGGGCTGGGTCAGATGTGGGCAGGGTTGGATGACTATTACCATTTAAGAAAGGTATGATGTTGAAAGTGTATATATTCAATTGGCTAAAACTGATATTCTTCATTCACTGAGGTAGTAGTGATATTTGTCGGCTGTACAAGGTAAGTACCACTTCTTATTGTAACAGAATGACGTGGTAGGACTTGCTATATGCTAACAGTCTGGCTTCTGTCTGAGCTTGTCATAGTAGCTGTGTGACGTCTTGTACAAAACTTGATCACATCAGCTTACTTCTGCTGCTTCTAGAAATTGAAAGCAGGTAAGTTACAGATGTTCATACTCGTAAAAGTAAAAAATAAAAGTGACTTATGTAGAAATGTATGAAAGATGGCTCATACACTCTGTGCTAGTGTGAATAAACATGTTCTCAGTATTTCCATTACAGTAAAAACTAACTTTTGCATTATTTAAAGGTTCTCTTGAGACTATTGTCAAAGCACTACAATCACAGTGATCCACTATTCCAGCTTTGGAACCAGCCAACAATTTTTAGCTTGAGGCTTCAACTGAGATTAAGATGTTATCAGGTATAATTCGTTGAGTGGTTTCTTCAAACACTGCAGCGATTTCCCTTGTAGACTGGTTCATTTAGGTAGATGTGAACATGCCAAATGCATTCTAGTGTGGACTATACCAACAGGAACAAGACCCTTTAGCAAGAAAAGGTATTGTGTAAGGTAATGAATGTGATCTGACATGGTCCAGATCCAAGTACAGGAAATGCTATGCATGTAAACATTTCTGCTAGTAATTAGGCAATCTCAGCCTAAAAGTAAATACTCAGATACATTCAAGCTCAGATAGAACACCTCACAAAAGCATCAATCCTAGCACCTAATTTAGACTTGGCGCCTCGGTCTGTCATCATCAGTTAGAACTTTACCACATTTAGAACTAATGAATAAAATAACATCATGTGATTTGGGTAATTCAAACCCCCATTTAGAGTTGGCGAGAAACAAATGCTTGTGTGACTGACAAGGCCCCAGATCCGCATCACCACAGTTGTGCGTACATACACTTCAAACACGTTTTGGGCACTGGAGACATATTAACTTTAATATCATGTAGTAAATACTAATGAAACATTCTAAAGTAAATGGCACATATTTACAGGCACCAAGACAGTAGATGTGATTTGAGATGTTCTAAATATAGGTGACACATATTAGGCTTCTGGAGAGTGAATATCCAGCAATAAAAGAGGTTGGTCCAGCCGCAGAGCTCCTCAACTCTTCTGTCCAGTTGCCATGCTGGATTGCTGGTTTTTGTAACTTGGCTTACTTGACTTGAGTCAGATAACCCTTCCCCAACCCTGATCTTATCCATATTGTAACCAGGTGTTATTACTGATGTATAATAGAACAGAAAAACCTCCTCATTGGGTGAAACTCTGGAGATCCACAGCTAGTCTATTGTAAATTAAATTCACCTGATATATCTGTCTAAATGAAACTAAAGTATGTCTCTGCTCTCCCCAGACCCAGTCATCTTATATACAGTTGAACCTAATAAATACACAAGTTTCTCTCTCTCTCCCCCCCCCCCCCCCCAATCACTTAATTGGTTGTGGTGTTAAAGCTATTTCAATCACATGATATTGTAAAGTGGTATTAAACATTTTGTGCACACTGAATGCACATGTAAGTAATTACATTTTATCACTGTTAATTTTGAATATAACTCAGTGTTACAAAATTACTGTCACAAGACTGATAACTCTTTGAAGTGACCAGAACATTTTAAAATACTCCAGCTTTCAACCAGCTGATCCAGTCTCTGAATGCACTTGAATGTTGTGTCATGTACATTTTCATTGCTGGGCCAAAAAATGCCACCAATTTAATGGTGAATTTGTAAAAGGACAACCCCTATTTCCAATCAAAATCAAAAGGTGAAGCTTTGATAGGCGAGATGTTTAGATCATGTTAGATGCTTTGGGCACTGTGGGCAGTACTTTTTTTTTATTTATTTAAAAAAAAAAAGCTCAGTGCAAACTAAACTTCATAATTGTCTGGTCAAGCTCACAATGTAAAATAGGTGATGGAAAACAAACGTCTGTAGTTTTTGGAACAGTATAGAAGTCTCTGGATATTTGGCTAGTATTTCTATTGTGCATGGCACAGTCCTTTCTGCTAAATATGCCTGCGTACTACGAAATGTTGTTAAACGCAGTCAGACCAGGAAATTGCCAAGTTGTCTGTTCAGGGAATAAGCCGGTCTCTCTAAATTCCTATGATGATTCATACACAGAATCATGGAAAGTTTTAGATTTGAGAGGCAATTGTTGAGTCTAGCAGCACTGAAGTCTGTTTTTCTTTGTAACTTTAAAATAAAATAGTTGTTGGTTTTAATATTAAAATTGGCCAATGATGATCTAGATAAACTGTTTTTGGATCAATGTTTTGTTTAATTGAATGAAGGCAAAAAGTATGCCTTATGTAAAAATACTATATTAGTAAATAAGTTTTAAACCAACTTAAGACTTTGGTGTAGTTTAAAACATTTTTTTGCCAAAATGCGTCTTAACACTTTAATTACATAATTTTAAATTCAAAGTGGCAAAATTAAAACTCGAATTGGAATTAACCAAAGTAGCTGAAAGGATGGTTTCAGGCTCTTGCATATTCAATTATTAAATTGACAGTTAAATGAACAATTTCTCTTTATTGTGAAAGGCACCTTGTCAGGCATGTTTTTCTGTCTAAACTAGGTCTACCTCTGTTGGATAATACTGTCTTGTGCTATTCTGTGACACTTTGTGGGTCGTTTTTGTTTTGTACCTTTAAATTTCATTCACTGTTGTCATTTTTACCATAATGTTTAAAATGCGTCTTTAGATTTCAGCACTGTGAATTTCGGTACTTGCAGCAGCTTTAGTGCTTTTGGTTTGTAAAGGAGTCCAGTTTTTTTTTTCCGTTGGGCATTTCTATAAATCCCTTCTTTTGTAAACCGTTTACTCCTTTAAATGTGTACAGTGTGCATTTGTCTTGAAAGCAAAGTTAGAATTATTCTGTGTATATTATTGGTACTGGCTAAAAGTGATTGTTGAAGTGTAATGAGCAAAATAAACAGATTGTGAAAGCATTTTGTTTTTATAGTAGATCATTTTCTTATTTTAATGTTTCAGTGCCTGGCTGCTGATTTGTTTTTAAAGGGTAACTTTGAGCCAAAGTGAAGAGCAATTAAATGCCCTTTGCCTTTGAGCAAATGCAACAAAGGAAAGAATGTGTAGAGTTTTACTCCTACTTAAGTTTAAAGCAGCCCTAGAGTTTTTAAAAGACATTTCAGATTCCACACTTCTCTTTAAGGGTAAGTTCTGTACTTTTCAGTCTTATTTTTCACAATCCTGGTATACATTTGTCCTAGGAAATTGTGTTAAGCAGAGCGTTTTATAAATAAAAATAATTTCCATTGTTTTAAAATGGGGTTGAAACATCCGTTAAAATGTGATATAACTTGTCAGATCTGTGTTCAAGTCAAGATTAAGTTTAGATCCATGTCTTGAGATTGTGTGCATTTTGTAAAACAGCATATTGTGCTGTTTTGCTCTCCAATGCAACATTTGATAATAATGAGCCTATAAAGTCAGTCTGTGCAAAACCCTACAAACTAATTTTATTTGCTTTCTGAGTTATCAAACATTGATCCAGTGCTGACTCTCCCTTTTTATTTCTGTTAAATGCATTATTGACCCATTCATTCTGGGTCCAGACTGGGTCTTTGAAGAGCTTGTTTTTGCTTTTTAGACAATTTAGGATGTCATCACTCTGAAGCTGAGATGTCCCCTGTACTTGAAATCACTGAATCAACTGAGTTAAGTCATAGCAGGGACAATATAATGTACCCTTAAGTTATTTGACAAATGAGAGATTTGGTCCATCAAACTCATTTGTTTAGCTAATTGCAATGCTGTACATATATCTAATGTAGATGGTACTTAAGCTTTCAGAGTTTCAGCTTCTAGAACGTGTAGGTAGTAAGTTCCAGATTCCCTCTAGGTATGCTCTGATCAGGATTTATTTTTTTTAAGGTCGATGCCAATCACCATTTCATGTTACTTGATGAGCTTTTTACGCTAATCTCCAGCATAACCAGACAAATAGAAGTTGTATGTCCTATGTTAAAATATATTTCTATAAACTATAAACCACAGGTGTTAACTGTTAATTTAATAATATGAATAGCACACTGCACATGTGCGAGTGACACGGGCATTCCTTTCGGTTTCACTGTTGCTTTCAGTTTCACTGCCTGAACACATTCACCTTGTCATCTCTGCTGAAAGGCGTTTCTTATAAGACATCATTATGAAGCTAGGAGAAGGTGTCTACACCATTGCCTGGGTAATGCTCTGGCATGACACTTACGCAAGACACACCTATACCGTTGTCAGAGTAACACTCAACACTTATGCTGTTCACAGTTATACAGCCTGAGTAATCCTCAGTTTTAATCGAGACGCGTCTATACCTTTGCCTGAGTGACACTTTGGACTATCGCTTTTAGCACTGTTTTACAGCCTAAGTGACGCTTGGGTCTAATGCTAAGGAGGTTAAAATACACACCTTAATAACATGTTCAAAAATATTTATCCATAATGTGGCATAAAAGAAAAAGCTCGTCATAATTACAAGCTGTCATATTGCTTATTTTTTTAATGTACCTATCTGAAACAAGACTTAATTAAAACTAGTATTTTTGCCATTTCTCTAACATTCTCACAAAACCAATTAATTGCTATTGGCAATTAAATGCTGCTTAAATGTAAATATACATGCACTTACATGTTTTAATCATTTAAATCATTAATTGCACCACAGCTTTTTGCTATTAAAATATACATTTACTATGTTTTTATAGGTTTGGTTTTTTCTTCAGTGTATTAACTAGACATTCATAATTCTTGAGGTGTAGTTATAAAAATATGGATTACCATTTTAATTATGTAGTATGTCTTTCTTGCTAAAACTTGTGCTGTATGAACAAATAAACAGTACAAATCTTTAAACAAAAAGCCCGTCGTTTACTAAGCAGCAATTTCAAATTCATCTATCTTTAATTAAGTGTAGGATGCTGCATTTTAAACAAGTTCACTGTCCAAACTCAAGTGGTGGCCATTACTATTTAAAGGACAGAATTCCTTAAAGTAGTATTTCTTGCCATTTGTCTAGTTGCACAGAATGATTTCTCCAATTCCTTTTTTTCCAGTTTTACTCCACTTTCTTTAAGGTAAAGGCTAATATACCCATTGCCTCTTTCTCTGATAAAACAAGCTTCCACTTGCTGCTTTGTTTGTACTGCTAAAGAAAAAACATGCTGGCTCAACTACCATAAAACCTTGTGTAAAGGAGCACTACTGCTAAATTACCATGAAGCTTAGAAAAGCAGGGTCTGAGAGTATCATTTTTTGTGATCTGCCTTAATTCTCATCAGTCGTCTTTTTTTTTTAGTTAAAATTGTCTGATTTTGATTGGTGACCAGTCGATTGGAGTACCCTAATTCCCTCAACTCTTTGCATAAAGAAGTGCTTCCCAACTTCAATCCTAAATGTACTTCACCTTAATTTCCACTGGTCTCGTTGAGTATGTGATTCACTGTTTAACAGAGAGAATTTTATTGAACATTCTGAATGTTTGTGTTAGGTCCCCATGCGGTCTCCACTGCTTGAGACCACACAGGTTTAATTCTCTGAATCTTATCAGAGATATAACAGCACTTGAAGTTGTCTGGTGAAGAGGAAGCAATATCTGTCTTGTAGTGTGGTGACAAGAATAGCACACCATACTCCACATACAGTCACACTAGTGTATTATGTAATCAGAGCATAATGTCCTTTGATTTATATCCAATGCTTTTTAAAATGTAACACATTTTTTGCATTTTTGATAGCTTTTGCATATTGCTTACATGATAAAATGTGTTGCTATAAACCCCTAAATCCTTTTTTGAGGTTACTTCCTGTAGGTGGTTAACACTTTACACTTTTCTATATAAACATTTCCAAGTGCTTGTCCTGGGTCATTTTGAATTATTTTTGCCACCTTCTTAGTGTCTGCCATTCGTTCCATTTTAGTATCTGCGAATTTCACAAGTGTAACTATATCCATAACATTAATAAAAATCATTAAAAGCAACAGTCCCTGGATAGGCCCCTGAGGAACTTCACCGATGACCTAATTCCTTGTTTAGCATTATCCTTATCTGCACATTCTTTAGACAGTTAACCAACTTAAGGTCCAGTTTTATACAATACATCTTTTGCCAACAGCTTCTCTAAATATAAAGGTTTTTTTAAATACTAACTTCCTGTGGACAATTGTTTACTAATTCATTCCATGATTGTGAAAAATCTTATTTGAAAAATACTAAACTAATAATCTGAAGATTTATCTGCATTAGTCAAATGGTAAGATATCAGCTTTTAACACTACAACCACCACCACTAATTTTTCAGCAGCATAACCACCAAGGCTACACCAAAGGGCACCCGAGTCCTTTTTTCACTAATTGATGTTCATATCAACATCCTTATAATATGTCTCTGCTGCCCTACTCCCCAATGATAACCTAAAATATATTGAGAGAACATAAAAATTTCCCTGACAAACAGCATATATCATTTGCATATATTTTCACTTAAATGTTTGCATGTTTTCAATTAAAAATAAAAATTAAACTCAAGGTTGGTGCAGTTGCAGAGAAAAAACTGCTTTAATATTTGTGTAAAGCAAGACATTTCAGCTAGGCACATAAAATATTACATGAAGTAGAAACATTTTTCTGGTGTCACTTTACAGGTTTCGTGTTATTGTTTTCACTGTTATACGTGGAGCAAGAATGATCAAATGGGATGCTTCTGACATAAGCTGCTTTTTCAAAGTTGCTCTCTGACTTGATATAAAACCATTTCAGTATTTGATCATAAAATAACACTTCAGTCCACTGGAAGCATGAAATCTTAAGCTATATTTTTCTCTATAGAGTGCTAGTAAATTCATTACTTGCATGTTTCACAGGTAATGTAGATAAATACAAGGGAGCATGATGTGAATATTCTGCTCAGTCTAGAGGTGGGCGGTATGACCAAAATTCTATATCACGGTATTTTTCTAAATTCTGCCGGTTTCACGGTATTAGACGGTATTTTTTTCCCCATGCATGAGTGGATGTTAACCACATTTTCCACTGCAATTACTGCAGTAGACTGGCTAAGAATAACCTATTAGACTGTTATGAGAATTGTACATTGTACAAAAAGACATTTTAATGTGCACACAAGTATTAATCGAGGTTTGCATGGCCCCATAAAGTGATAGTTTTCAAGGGGGTGGCACTAAAGAGAAGGAATCACATTGCATGACAGATGCAGTCAAAATATAGAACCATTAATTGAACAAATTTTGCAAAAGCTTAAACAATGATTTTGACAACATATTCTCAACCATCCAAAGAGGCATTTAGACTTAGTAAAATATCCAGAGGTGTTTGTCAAAAGTTGGATTGCACTGAACACGTCTTAGAAAAGGAATAAATAGTAAATATTTTTTGTAAACCAACTATACTTTCTGTTAATGTTAACAATCTCTGTCCACTGACACGTTTAAGTGACATTTTAAACAATTTTACCATTATTAAACTGCATAATATTTAAACTAATAAATAATAACAATAAAATACATAATAGTATTACTGATAGTTGCACCATTACTTCAAGGCTTCGAGCCCAGGTGCATTACACAGTATTCACCAAATTAAAATAAAATAAAACAAGTGCAATCGTGGTGATGACATCTTACCAACTGTACCATCATTTAGGCAAACTGCATTAATATGGACCTTGCTTCAAGCTAAGCTATATACATAAATAATAAAAACTGCAACTTGCATTTATAATGCTGTTTGTGGTATAGCCCTATGGAAGCGCATTAGGGCCACTGTGAAGAACAAAAAATATGGACACGGAAGAAAAAAACAAACTATATGTCGAGAATAAATGCAACATGTTGACTACGTCAAGATTAAAGTCGACATTTCCACTTTATTCTCAGTTTATTTTATAATTAAAGTAAAATGTTGTAAACTAAACTTCATCCTAAAATCAGTGTTTAATTTACTAGATTTTCTCAAACCCCGTCACAAGTTAATGCAGCACATCAAATACTTTGTGTTAAGTGTTCCCCGACCCAGTCATTAATCACTACGCTTCTTAAACTGACTTCCTCCGCACTAAGAGCAGGCGCCTGCAGCAATCACCGCACAGAATCTATTCACTTCATGATATTTCTGCTCTCTACCAAAGCCACACGATAATTACCAATCACCACACGATAAACGTCTTTGTGAAATTAAAACTAGTTATTAACTTAGCCGACGGAGCGTTCAGAACTTTAACAATATCTTCGTTACACATGTTTAATTATGCCATCCATTCAGAGTTGCGCCCATCTCTGAACGAGTCGATAGCACATTGCAGAATGAATACAAGCAAAACATACACTAGCAAGTACAAAAACAAGTACAACTTGGCTTGCAGTATAATCCAGTAGTATAGAAACAGTATTTACACATCTGACCCTTTAAAACTAAAGTATCTCCAGGTGACGGATGTGACTCCTTTTTTTCGGCAAAAGTTCTTCTGTTCATCACATGTTCAACTTTACTTTTAGTTCAGTTTCGGAATGCTCTCTGTCCATTTTCACCATGCGGCATGCCTATGCTACCGCCCACTATTTGGTGGTGTAGCAGTGAAAAAGAGCCCTAGTGCAACAAATCTGTGTTTAGCGGTGTAGCAGTGAAAAAGGTCCCCACTTAAACAGTTTCCCGCTGCGCCACGTTCCGAACGTCGTTTAGGCAATTTAAACCGGTGTTGCGGTATAAGAAAAATCCATATCATAAAAAAAATATGAACTGGTATACCGTTCAGCACTAGCTCAGTCCATCACTGTTGCGCCATCTTTTATGTAGTCTGAGCATCTCGTGCATCAAAATTAGGTGCATGACGAGAAATGATTCCAGGATGCTGAGCATCATACACTTGTCCAATGTCTGTATTCTTTTGCCCATTTTAACTTTTCTTTTACTTTGCTGGTTTTCTTACTTGAAACTCTGCCTGTAAGGCCAGCTTCCCACAATAGTCTTTTTTTTTTTTTTTCTGTTGTAGATGACACTGGTATTTGTCGTGTATTTAAAGAAGTAAAATGAGCACCAATACGCGTTTCTCAAACTAGAGATTCTGATATCCTCCTCTTAAGCTGTTGTGTCTGGTCTGTCCCCCTCTTTTTTTCTGTACTGGTTAGAGCAAGTTCACCCTCTTCTATCAAGATGGTAATGGGTGCCTTTCTATGAAATCTTCTGTGAAACTGAATTGTCTTCATTTTGCAAATAACAATAGATTGTTTCTTGAGAAAGCTGTTTCATTTTTTCCAATTTTGAAACCAGAACCGACCTTTTGGAATTGCTAGTACCTAGCAACCCAAATGGACAGAACAGGTTACTGCAGTGCTAATGGATTTAAAAAAATTTTTTCTAATAACCAATGAGCATGTAAACATGACTAAGGACTAGCTAAGTTGAGATTACCATTAGGACATTGAATGAATTGCTGCTGAAAATAGACTTTTGCAGCCATATGTGAGTAATAAGTTAAAAATCTCATTTCAAATAGTAACTGCCGTTATAAATGCTAGTAATGCCTTGGTTATATTTAATTAATTTAATGGAATCCTGATAAGGTATGAATCGGTTCTTAACAATATATGCCAAATGCCTGATAATGAGCAAAGCCGTTAGTACAGTGATACCTTGAGATAAGAGTTTAATTCGTTCCGTGACCGAGCTCGTAAGTCAAAATGCTTGTATCTCAAATTAATTTTCCCCATTGAAATTAATTGAAATGAGATTAATTCGTGCCTGCCCCCAAAAAACCACCCCAATTTTTTGTTACATTTTTCTTATGTTGAAAACATTTATTTATAATGAACAAATATTGTATACAAACAAAATAAAACCTAATACATAAAAGAGAATCTAAAGAAATAAACAGACGGTGGCAAAGCCGATTAGCGTATTGCAATGTTTTTTTTTCTTTAACTTCACTTTTGCTTAACTTTAATTTTCTTTTTCACTAGTTTTTTTCTTTTTTGCCACGCTTTCATCACTTTCATTCACAGGGCGTTTCAATAGAAACCTGTCCAAGGAGCTTTGTTTAGTCCTCCCCTTTAGAATGTTTCTGAAATGAGTTAGGCAAGTGTCATTAAATAGCGCGGCTCCACGTTCAGTTTCTTTTCAGTAAAGTCAGGCGTTAGGCAAGTATCATTAAATAGCGCGGCTGCAAGTTCAGTTTCATTTCAATAAAGTCAGGTGTTAGGCAAGTATCATTAAATAGCGCGGCTGCAAGCTCAGTTTCTTTTCAGTAAAGATAAGCATTAGGCAAGTGACATTAAATATAGCACAGCTGCAAGTTCAGTTTCTTTTCAATAAAGTCAAGCGTTAGGCAAATGTCATTAGCACCACTGTATGATCAGTTGTAATTTTTTCAGGGTGTTTCTTTTCTTTAAAGTTTGAAACTTTTTCCCACTTTGCAAACACTTCGTTTATCTCACTTTAAGAGATAACCTCCTCTGCGATACCGATCTCCTGCAGAACCTCCGTATGTTGCTGTGTATGTAGTTCCGTCAACTCCTCTGTCGTCAGTTCCTCGGAATGTGCGGGGACAAGCTCTTTGATGGTTCGTATTTCAAATTTTGGCTCGTAACTCAAGACAAATCGACCTAGTGACGGCTCGTATCTCAAAAAACTCATACATTGGGGCACTTGTATCTCAAGTTATCACTGTATATGAAGTCCACACCCAGCATCAGTTTTATGTGGGGAAATATACATCACTTGGATTGTTTTCACAAATATGGCCCACCTGACAATGTTTAAGTACAGGAATAAACAGTTGGGTTTTCTTTGCGTGCATACACATTTGTCATCAAGCATCTGATTTAATAAATGTGATTGTGTAACTCGATACATGCAATAGCAATTTTCAGCATAGCTGTAATCAAATTTCCCCCTCCCCCCACCACCTAAAAGGCACCTTGCTAAAGTTGCATCTTCCCTTCTTCACAAAGAAAGCCATACGTTTATTCTTGGGTCTACCTTATCTACGTATTTTCTGAGTGAGCAAGCGCTGTCTTCCTTCACAGCTCAATTGCTCTGTCCACTATGTGCCCCTTCACATTCAGGCTGACTGCAAGATTTCTGTTCCACAATGTGTAAAGAAGCATTGCAATGCCATTTTGTGCAAGTTTATTGTTTACTGCCTAAACAAAAGAAAATAATTTGCCATCAGGTGTGCTATATTCATTTCTAGGAAACAATGTTTAATGTTGATAACAGCTGCAGGAGAGGATGTGTAGAGGTAAAAAAAGGATATGCTAATGCCATCAAGTACAAACCAGAGGGGGGAAGAGTGTGATTCACACCTCGGTACTGGTGTTCAGTGATGATACTTGTGGTAGTAATGAGTCTTTCATATGGATTTTTTTTTTTTTTTTGGGTGGAGAGAGACTAAAACGTCAATCATGTTTTCTGAATAGAATTTCAGAATTTGATACATAATCAGCATCTAAAGTGCACCGGTTTAAGAAAAGTCTTGGAAGGACCAGAAGCGTGACATGCACACATTAAATTTGTTAGCCATAGCACTTAAAGCGTTAAGTAGAGAAATACCACGTGTCTTTCACTCCATTATAATAGAGGTATGGTGTGGGATATGTTGCATTGTCCTGGTGCCCTCTGTGAAAGGTACTACATAAGAGTCAAGCTTTCAAGAGAGTGCATCACATTCCTATAAAGTAGTCCTTTGTCTTGCCAAGTTTGTACTGTTTGTGAATGATTTATTTATGTAGTTATGAACATTCAAATAACCTGCTTGACTTTTTTCTTTCATCAAAGTACTTTTAATTATTTGCTATTACTCAGTATATACTCTTCCTTTATTCCTAGTGCTGATCTAATCTAGTCTCCTGTCTTAAGTTTATAGGATTTTGAAGAACTGTCTTCTAATGACTTTGTATTGTTTATTTAACTTTCATGTTAAATTTCTTAATATTTAAAAATGACTGCACCTCATTCTTTCCAACATCCATCAAATTAATTTTTATAGATGTAGAAGATTTGTTCATCTGAAAATGTATACATTGTCCAACAGGTAAAGAATCTGCCTGAAATTGCACTATTTAAAATTGGCTTCATTTTTGGTTAAGTGTGTACCATAACTCTGGTTGTGTACACATTAGTGCCCATTTTTATTTATACTTTTTTTTTTTTGCTTTGAGATTGAGACACTAGAGAATATCATCTTGACAATGTTTTGGAAGTCCTCCAGTAGAGGATTGTGATCTGTTGTAGCCAGTTAAAGCACACTTGAGCCATGCTAATCCTACTAATATGCAGGCAAAATTGTCAACATTGTGTTAACTACCGTATATACTCATGTATAAGACTAGTCTTGAAACCCATAAAATCGATCATGAAATCAGACCCCGACTTATACGCCCGTTGAAAAATGCAACACTTAATTTTTATTTTTTTTAACATCTTCTTGCCTCCTCCAATCTTGCATCAGTTTCTCAGATGCATCGAATTTTGTTGCAGCAGCGCAGTTACCAATTTTTCGCTACTTCAATGACATTTAGTTTAAAACCAGCTTCATATTTTATTCTGATCAAACACTCCATCGTAGATAAGGGATGCTCTTACGATCAAGGTGTATGAGGCTGTGAGATACAAAAAAACACAAATCAGTGCAAACATTGCTTTGGAATAGTTCGGGTATTACCGTGTGGTCACGTTGGCACAACACATGGGGGGGGAAAAAAGGCAGTATGGTCTGTGGCTACTCTCTCAGGTGGGCATTAGCATATCATAACCTCTTGGACCAATAATGTGAGTTTTCTGCATTCCACTGACATTGTAAAACACCAGAAATTATATCATAAAATCAAGTCCCGACTTATCCGCAAGTATATACGGTATGTTGGAACAGTACAATCCCAAACACATAGCCTAAGAAAAATGTTATCCAGCCTCTACAGCTGTATTTCTAAATTTTGGCAGGAATTAATGTTGCATTAAAAGAAGACAGGCTTTTTGATGCCTCAAGATGTATTGTGGGTAGGGACACCACTGAATAGTGGGCTCTTTGTTCACAAATCTCTTCAGATTGGTTAGGGGATGCTACTTGTTTTGATATGGAACATAGATGTTTTAAATTAATAGTGCTGTCTAAGTCAATGTGATGCAGTTCATGGAATGTATAATTAAAAACGTGGTATAACATTGAACTAAATTAACATTCAACAGTTTGATTACTTTTTAGCCATGTAAATTGGTTTTAAATCTGGAGATTACACATAATAAATGATTTAAACCATGCTTGGGAGGATGCTGTTTTTATTTTTTAAATAATCCATTCACATAGCATTGGTTGAGCTGGAGATGTTTCAGTAGTCAACCTAATAGCGGTGTTATGAGTAAAACCACTAGGGGTGAACTTTTTAATTTGTAGTGAACCTTTTATTTACTTTCATTTTCACTTCATTACCTTTGTGATTCAAGCTACTCTTTTAAACAAACTGTAGCTTTTAATTGGCCATGTTGGCCAAAATATGACCTTGACCTAAGCATTTAAAAAAGTTTGTGAATTCGTACTTGGTGTTTGTTTTTCTTTACATATATGCAATTAGTTATGTTCACACTTGATAGAGCTGACATACTCCCTTAAAGTAAATAACCTAATGTGGGGGTATAGGCTGCCTCTTTTTAATTCTGTAGTTTTTATATATGCTTCATCCTTTTCTTTTTTCATTAAGGTTAATGTTGGAAGAAGGAAAAAGAGGAAGAAGTCAAATGACAAGTTTTTATTAAGAATAATTTGAAGCTCAAAAATAAATGAAGCTGAATTTGTGAAAAAAAGAGAATGCATGCTTATTATAAGAAAAAAAGAAGTTTCCACTTGTAGAATATTTGCAGTGTGAGAAATGGGGAAGATGAAAGAAGTCAGAATTTGAAACAGAAGAAAGAAGAAAAGAAATAGCAATGAAGTTAAGATCAGAAGTAATCTGGGATAAGAAAGCACTGCGCTAAGTAATTTCTAGTCTGTTTGTGTCCCTGTATAATTTTTTTTTATAAGAGTGCATGCATTATCTATGTAATCATATACAGGGTTACTAAAGTCTTAATATGAAGGAATATTTATTAAACCTCAAGGCTGCTTACCCATTAATATATGAATGTTTAAATGTTAATAGTATTTAGACTTGATATTTTTTATCTGGGTTTTTAAGGAAAACTCAGGCTTGTTACAGGTTGATCCAGAAATAGGAGTTTAATCAGGTGTTCAGATATCCAAAACGTGTATTTTCCGTAACACATTTTGTACTTCAGGATTTTATTGCAAAATTTAAATACTTTGGAATCAGCCTGTAGCAGGTTAAGATGTTAGAATTTTTATTTTATTAATTCACTTGTTTTTTGTTTTTGATTCCCTAATCATTATCTGAAATTGACAAACTGGAATGCTTACCTTTAGGCCTCTCGTTCTGCTTCCCGAAGTCGAAGTCCAGGTGGATCAGGCAAATCTGCAAGCAGGTCTCCTGCTCAGTCCCCAGGGCATTCACGATCCAAAGAGGGTTCCCGACACTCCAGGTCAAAGTCAAGGTCACGTTCTAGATCCAAATCAAGGTTAGTTTTATCAAGTCACTTGTTATATCTACATTAAATTGAAAATTGGATGATAATTTTAAGCTGATTTACTAGATTTTTTATTTGTGTTTGGAGGCTTAGTTTTGGAAAAAAAAGAGCTTTGCTTTAATTTGCAATTTTTATGTATTTGTGTAGGTCACGTTCTCACCGTAGTTCTCGCCGACGTTACTCACGCTCACGTTCTAGGTCCCGATCACATCGGAGAAGATCCAGGAGTAGGTCATACAGTGGAGAATACCGCCGCCGAAGGAGTCACAGCCATTCTCCAATGTCTAATCGCAGACGTCACATTGGAAACAGAGTAAGGCTGTTTTTTTATACTGTATTTTATTATAGCCTTGAGTTTTGAATTTCACAGCACCATTTACATTTTAGAATACAATGCAAAGTTGTATCTGCAAATGTTGGGCAATTTGTCTTTGTCAGTAGGTTGTAAACTAGTAATACTAGTGCCTGTTCAGATTGCCGAATGATTGTTCAGTGCATCTGAAGTCATATCTTATTAAAGAAACCAGCATTCAAAATCAGTTTACTTGATCATTCCTGCATAAAATGAAGGAAAAACTATGTACCTTCAACGACTGATATTTGACACAATTGTTTTTGACATCATATTAAAGGAACTTGAGAATAATACATTCGGCATACTTGATCACACAACTTTTTAATTGCATTCTAAACATCCTTTTTTTTTTTTTTTTAAAAAGCAATTTGTATTCTCAGTCTTTACTAATCCTAGAAAAACACATATTTGGTACTGAGTTGTGAAAAGGGTCCATTTTGACTTTTCCAGTAGAGCAAGCACTGTCTGTAGAACTTGTGTGTATAATACTTGGATTAGTTCAGTTTAAATTAAGGAACAGAATATTTAGGCAACAGGAGCATCGCAGCATGTAGCAAACAACTTAGTGCTTTGTTTAAAAGGGTAAAAAGGTAATTGGGGCCAAGATTGTTTACTGTATTGCTTTGGGTGTTCCTCACTTCTCTGTGAGGTTTCGTTTTAAACTGTTGTGCAGTCTTTTTTTTGCTTTCTATGATTTAATCCTTTAATTGTACTGCACATACATGATCTTTTGCAATACAAAGTGGCACTAGTTCTTTCAATTTGTAGTGTTCAAATGCAAAGATTTAACTGCATAGAATATGAAAACAATTCCAGCTGGATAAAATTGTTGTTAAAGCATATGTACAATCCCAGAAATAGTGTTGGAATAGTCATTTTTTCTAGCTTGCCTTACTGTGCATGTAAATTGTAGCTCCTGATTCATAAAGGTTAGCTCTCTAAACATGGGATAACACACCATCCTATACGGTAATGACCACAGTTGGGATATATTGTAAAAAATGTATGAAGAGGTTTACGGTAAAGCATAGTTTTAAACATGGCTTTCTGTTGAAAGTGTTTTGTGTGTTTGCATACTAAATTTAAAGGAATTTTGAGTGAATGTGCAACTTGCCCCCCCCTTTTCTTTTTATAGGCAAATCCAGATCCTAACTGCTGTCTGGGGGTGTTTGGGTTGAGCCTTTATACAACAGAAAGAGACTTGAGAGAAGTATTTTCAAAATACGGTCCACTCTCTGATGTCAGTATAGTTTATGACCAGCAGTCTCGACGCTCAAGAGGATTTGCATTTGTTTATTTTGAAAACAAGGAAGACTCTAAGGAAGTAAGTGTTCCAGTTTAAGCTTAGTCTTTTTCTAGCTTTGGCTTATACAATGTATAGTACATGTAATTTATTGGCCTCTTCAGCTTTGGGTGATCGTATGCTTACTTTTTAGGATAAGTGAAGTAACCCAAGTAATGCCCAAACATTCTAATGGCTGTGTTCTCATAATTTGTTTACCATCTAAACTAAAATTAATTTTATCCTACATACTATGGTTCTGCATCAGACTACTATTGTAGACATTTAATTTCTCTGGTTTTACACTGTATTTTATGAAATCACATTGAAATATCACCCTGAAGCACCAATTTTAAAAAAATTCACACAATATACACATCTGCATTTCCCAACTTGTTGAAAACAGTGTTTTCAAGGAGAATTGTGAGACCTTGTTGCAGTTTTGAGATGGGCAGTTTCTAAATTACTTGCCAATATTCATATCATTTTAAACAGATCATATCTGTAATACATACCATCTTGCCTGCTTGCTAGATTTTTCCCCCCTCCTGCTCCACTTGAGTTCTTGCAGATATAGTATCTGCTGAGTGGAAATGTTAAAGAATGACTGTGTTGGTTATGCATCTTGATTAATTTCACCTTCTTTTGATCAGTGACATGTGTCACTTTAATAAAAGTGGTTAAACCATTTTCCATGGACAATTTTTTGCTAGTCACCATTCCAAAGTTATAACAAGCCCATTAAAGAAGAAAGTACAGGTATATGCACAATCAGTAGAAGAAGACCACAGAAGCAAAAAGGTATTAATACCAAGCAAGTATAACAAGTTTGTGAATGCAAAAATAATATATACATACACATGCACTCACTCAGTGGGTAGGGCATATCCCTAAAATATCTTCATCCCGTTTATAAGGCTATTTAATGTAGCGCCACTTCTTGAATTGAAAAAGACGAATATACAGCATGTCAAGCCCTGTAACACTGTAGAGAGTTTGTTTGGAAACTGGCTTGTGGGCAAATCCAGTAAAACTGTAAAATTCTGTAGCTAGCGCACACTATGTAGATTCAAGTGTGTGAAGATGCATTTAATGAGCAGCCATTGTCTGTTACCATATTTTGATTTAATTTAATTTTTAAGCATTAAGTGACATTAAAGTATGCTGTCAAATTTTATTTGTAATGCATCTTTGATGTGTGAATTATTAAGGACTTGCAGGTCATAGTCTAGCTTCTTTAACATGATAGTTTGAAATAAAATTGCCTTCTACTGAAGGTTCTCTTACCATGTTCTAGATCATTTTAGTTGTACTAATTTGCTTAACTTTTTTTTTTTTTTTTTTTTAATACAAATTAAGGCTAAAGAGCGTGCTAATGGCATGGAACTTGATGGTCGTAGAATCAGAGTTGATTTCTCAATAACCAAGAGGCCACACACTCCTACCCCTGGAATTTACATGGGGAGACCAACATAGTAAGCCCTTTCCTAACTCTTTCACTATTTAGTGTGAGCTACTGTAGTCTGAGCATGCTTTCTTTTATTTTCTCCTCAATGGCAACTTTATTTTACCTTTGAAATGTTATCTACAATTTAAGGGGGGGGACTTTGAAGATCTGTTGGAGCCAGAATTTTGGCTGGGTTGTAGGGGATCAAATACTTTAACTCAATGACATGCAAATCAGTATATAACTTTAATGTGTTTTTTCTGGATTTTAGGTTAATATTCTGTGTCTCTGTCATTAAAATGAAACTACCATAAAAAGTACTGTGTTCATTTCTTTGTAAGTAAGCAAACTTACAAATTCAGCAGGAGATCGAATAATTTCCCTTACTGTACTTTATATTTATTTTAGGCTTTGCGTTACAGCAAGTAATTGCATGTCAGTAAGGTATACAGTACTACATCTTATTCAAAACATCTCATCACACAATGTATTTATAAAGAATACTTGAGTATTACTTACCTGACAGCATGTTTTATTTTTTAAAGTGGTGGAGGATCGAGACGTTCAAGGGACTACTATGACAGAAGTTATGACAGAGGTTATGACAGATATGAGGACCGAGATTACTACAGTCGGTCTTATCGGTGAGCAATATTTGTCTTTATAAGAATTATAGGAAATAATTTTAATTGTCTTGGAGTATGTTTATGATCAATTGTTTAGAGTTATATCAATAATGCAAATTTGAAAAGTGGTTTGAATGAAATGTTTTAGTGGGCAGTCTGTTACCAATTTTGCTTCTAACTTGGTTCACTATGGGAGGTATTTTCTGCAGAAATTAAAATGAAAATTAAGATGATAAAATGAAAATGCAATCTTTTGCAATTTCATTTTCAAAGTCTGTGTGCAAGAATGCTGCAAAAGTTTAAATTAAAATGAAACAACCCCTTTTACAATTTCATTTTCAGCCTAAACGGCAATGAAGCTACAAAAATAAAGCACAAACGCTGATGCCACCTGCTGCTCATTGAAATAATTTTCC
This sequence comes from Erpetoichthys calabaricus, assembly GCF_900747795.2. Taxonomy (NCBI): domain Eukaryota; kingdom Metazoa; phylum Chordata; class Cladistia; order Polypteriformes; family Polypteridae; genus Erpetoichthys; species Erpetoichthys calabaricus. Next base: position 141,987,536 of record NC_041401.2, on the reverse strand, counting down.
ACTTTGCATTTCCATTTTCAGGTTTTCAGCATGCAAATAGTGAGGGTCAGTGGGTAAAGCTTGGCAATTTTTTTCACAATTTTTTTTTTTTTTTTTTTTTGTCCTTCATAGCTGTAGAGCCACTTTGGTGCAATACGTCTCACGTCGTCTGTTCAGTTGACATGATTTTGATCTTTTCACTCCTGTACTGCAAGCTTCACAGCAAAACTCTCTCAAAATCTGAAGACCATGCATAATTGTAGTGCTGCAGAAATTAATGTGCAATTTAATTTCAATATTTAACATGACAGAAATTAACCTTTATTATGTCAGTTTACATTTATTTACACAAGTGGAAATGGGTTGCTTTGTAATTTTGTAGTATTGTACTGTCAACACTGAGCACCGTAATGGCTCGTCAGCGGAAGTGCTGGAGAGCCTCAACGCTCTGATCTGTAACCTGGGGCCTCATGCATAATGCCGTGTGCAGAATTAACACTAAAAATGGCATACAGACAAAAGTCAAAATGTGCATTCACACAGAAAAATTCAAATGCACAAAACCATGCATAAGCCAACTTCCATGTGCTTCCGCTACATAAATCCGTGTCGGTGTGAATTATGATGCTCGTGCATGCGCCTGCTGCCCTTCCCTGACTCCTCCCAGAATTACATATTTGAATATTCAAATCTATATAAATATTACCTTTACATTCAGCGTTCTGTGAGAAGACACTGGCAAAAGTACGGGGGGAAAAAGAATTTCAGCGAATGTCAAGTGGAGGCAATGAAAAACGTACTATTTGTTGTTTTAAGCAGTTGTATAAACAACAAAAGGAAGCTGATCAAAAGTCAGTCACACAGCGACCCCAATAAAAAAAGAGAAAAAAAAAGCGATCAGATATCAGTTGCCATGAAAAGGCGATTCATAGCTCACCATCTGAGTGTCATATGGAAGCTTATTAGGGTACAGAGAAAGGGGGAAAAAATAGGGACAAAGTGGGGGGGGAGCGCTCAATGTCAACTTTAATCTCAATTTCCACTTTAAACATGTTTTTGTCATTAAAGTAGAATGTCACTTCATCTTAAAATCGTTAAATTTTGTAGAGTTTCTCAAATACCATCGTAACTAAAGTAGCACGTTAAATATTTTGTATTCTACGTGGTGTTCTATGTACTCTACGTGTGAATCACTACGTGCTTCTTAAATTAGCTTTCTCTTACGCTGACAGGACACAGAATACATTAGTCATGATATTACAGCTCTGAACTGTACATATGAAAATGTATACTTAATCATTTCCATGATAGGAAATAAAGCATGTATTAAATCAGGGCACACACAGATTGTTCCTGCCTCCTGCAAGATATTTGCTGAGCCATGCGCGACCCTTGATGAAATAATTTTATTCCAGCAGTATTGTCTCTTTCAAATGTACTTACCCTGAATTCCTGTCTGTCCTTTTTTTCTCCAAGTAAACAATCAGCTCTGTAATTAATGTCAAGCCATCTGTAAGCTTAGAACGCAGATTGAACATTGAAATATCTTTGTAGTACTTGTTTAATTTCACCATCTATTCAGTCCAGGGTTGCACCAGTCCCAGGAAGCATTCAGCACAAGGCAGGAACAATCCTTGAGCGGGGCACCAGCTCATCGCTACTCCTCTCCACTGTGTCCACAAATTTAATTAACAGTATACATTATTTAAATGAAGTTAAAAATGTATCTGTATAATGTAATATACATAACTGCATTTCATCATAAAAATTATATCAAGAGCTCTAAGAAGATAGCGTTTAGAAATCTAAATCAATCTTAAATGCCATTTGTCATCTGTAAATACCTGCTCTCTTCTATTGAAATAAATTGAATTCCTTTATTATTGTATGGTACAATGAGATGCAATATGCAAATCCTCCATAAACTTATTTTCCAATAATATAGTAAACAATGGAAATTATACAATATGAAAGTATAAGTACAAAACTCATGCACTACAGTTGTGATCTGCACTATATGTACAAGATTACAGTGAGGTAATTGTAATTGAGTACATACAGTTCTACCAGAAGCACTTGATGGACTGATTGAGTACGTTAGTAGCTCTTGGGATGAAACTGTTTCTGAACCCCGAGGTTCATACAGGAAAGGCTCTGAAGCGTTTACCAGATGGGAGCAGTTCAACTAGACTGTCCCTATGGCTGAGGCAGCGTGTGCTAGATAAAGTATCCCGATAATTCTCTTTCCGATCAGCTGCTGCAGAGATGCGATTCCTTACAGTATTAAGATACAGTGGGTTAAACTTCTGAGTGGTGTACTGAGAGTAACAGTGCTAAAGCAGCTATGGTATTTGTAATAGCTTGGCCATTTCATAGACCGTTATATTGTTACTGGTTTATTACAATCAGATGCCTTAAATTTATAAACAAAATGCTGGTAATTTCAATGTATTTGATAAAGCTGTGTCAGGGATGTGGATCTAATAACCAAATGGAAAACCCCACAGGAACAATAGAACTGTTTTGATGCTGGGTGTGCCGCCAGTATACAAAACTGAGCCGAAAACTTGCGTATGCAAGGGATTGAGCCAGCATGAAAATGTGCATGGCTTTACACCAAGTTTAGTTTTATGCAACATTTTCGTGTGTACGCACCATTTATACACAAGGCCCCTGGAGTGCCTTTTGCAACAGCTGAGAGACTGACACCTGGGCAGCTTTACCACTGCTTCATCTATCAATGTCCATTAGTACAGGTGTGAGAACACTGGCAGAGCTTCAGGGTCATGAAACTGGAGAAGTGTGGCAGATTGAGTTGCCACTGACCCCAAGTGAGCCGTGAGAAGCTAGGCTGGGGGTAAAAATGCTCAAGCAAAGGACAAGACAGATCATAGAGGCGTTGTGAAGGGAGAGCGACAAAGCTGAAATCCAGACCTGAAATGCGGTTTGCAGTGCCAGTTTAGTAAACTAAAACAGCAAAAAGAATGGTACATCTGCATTTTCACACCAAGAGGTTTGTCTGCTTGCCTACAGCTGCATATCCCTTAACATCCCCGTTGTGGCACATGCAATGTTATAAGGAGTTGGAAGTGGCCACTGGGGACAATGGCTTTGAAGGGAGGGCTATGCAATGGCACAGGACAAGTTACATTAACTAGGGATGAGTCCCCAAAAGATTGAGCTGGCATTGTCATCAATAGCAAGAGTGCCTTAAAAAAAGGTCTTTTCAAACTAGTGCAGCAAAAGGCAAGCAGTTCTTTTAAGGATAGCAAATCACCTCAAGGATATAAACACCATTGCGGTACTCTATGCTGACGCTACACTATAATACTACAAAAATACAAAGCATCCCTTTTCTACTTCAACGTACTTAGCCTGTTATATCATAATTTACATTTAATTTCTGTAATGTTAAATATTGAAAACTAAATTGCATATTCAGAACTACAATTATGCATGGTCTTCAGTTTTGTGAGACGGTTTTGCTGTGAAGCTTGCAGTAGAGGGGTGAAAAGATTAAAATCATATTAAACACTTGTAGTGAGAAGTATTCTATTGATCAAAGTGGCTCTACAGCTACGAAGGACAAAGAATTTTGGGAAATCAAGGTGCAAAGCCCGTCCCTTTGACCAGTGCTATTTGCATATTGAGAAAATGAAGATGCAAAGTGGAAATGCGTTTTACTTTGTTTTTGCAGCTTCATTATGGTTCAGGCTTAAAATGAAATTGCAAATGGGATTATTTCATTTTAATTTTTGTAGCATTTTTGCACACAAACTTTGAAAATGAAATAGCATTTTCATTTTATAATCATTTTTGCAAAAAATATCTCCCATAGATGCTACAGATACTAGTGAACCTGAGAATTTTTATATGTACCTTTACCTATTTTTTGATGGTGTTCTTTAGCATTTTCGTCTTTATTCAGAGATTAATTGGCAAATAAGCACAGTACACATCGTATGTTGCATGGATGTTTTTGCAGCATGACCTGAAGTGTATTTATATTGAACTATATGCTGCTGTTGATGAATTTGATTGTTAAATGACAGTGTATTGTGGTAAAGGCTCTCTCTCTGTGTAAAACCAATGTGTTAATAGTCAAACATTTTTTTTTCATACAATATTGTCCTCAAATCCACATATATATGGCACAGTAAAACTTAGCAAGCATGCAAGGCTTTTTAGAGAGTATTTGCTGACACTTGTCATGTGTCTGACGACAAGCCCCAAAATAGTCCAAACCACGTGCTCGTCTGAGGAAAAATTAAGGTGTAAAATGGAAAGTACTTTATGGAGGGGAAAAATCCATTTGTGGTAGTTAAAGGCATTTGTTCTTTAAATAAATTGGGTGATTCTAATAGCAAAGATGCTGTTGTTTGTTCCAGACTCTGAGTCTTTAGCTCTGTCTGAATGTCCCGATGAGGTTTTAAAAAAAAAAAAAAAACCAAGAGAATTTTTTCAGTTTTTTCCACTCATGTACACTTCATTGAAAAGCCTTAATGTATTTTTCAGCATAAAGTGGCACATGTATACGTGTCGTAAAGGCTTTATTTGTAACAAAGTTAAAAGGTGTCAACATGTTTTGGGGTTGAACTCGTATTAAAGCATGATGAAAGATTTAAATTATCTCAAACTACTTTTATCTTAGATTTGATTAGGGCCCCCACCAAAAAAATTGTAAGTGTATTTAAGCACTTGAACATGTTGCTGACTCTTACTATTGAAATTGCCTAGCCATGTTTCTGTTGAGGAATTTAAAAAAAAAAAATTTAAAATTAAAAGGCCTTCTCTGATGGTCTGTCTGTTTTTATTTTGTAGACGTAGATCTCCTTCACCTTACTACAGCCGTGGAGGATACAGGTCTCGTTCTAGGTCTCGGTCATACTCCCCACGTAAGATTTATCCTTTATTCATTGTTTTATTATATTTCAGAACACTAATGATCAGTATGGGTGAATGCCCTTTTTAATGAAGTTCCAGTCTGTTTACATCATAATTTGTTTTGAATATGATGATGTTGAAAATATTGCCTCACTTTGCACAGTCATACATTTAATGTTCCCTTAAAATATGCACAACATAAAACGTAACCTTTTTTGAATATGATTTTGACCCAAATAGATTTCTCTTGAATCTTTAGCATACAATCAAAACCTATTTAGGTTATACTTTAGTGAACTTTATTTATTTTTTCTTTATCCCTAAATTAGGGAGGAGTTGGCTGTTGTAATGGCTTGAGCTTTGTAGAATTTATCATGTAAAATATCGGGCTAAAGATAGCCTTTTTGTTATTTGCTTTGCCAAAACCTCTAAACTACAAGAACTAGTAATAAACCCATCATATGTATAGTTCAACAGTAAATTTATGTTCAGAATGATATTTAAAATTCACAATCCATTTATTTTGAACATCACAATACATAACTCTACAACATAAAAATTCAAGAAGGGTTCTGGCTTAGTATGTTGATTGAATCATATAAGCACAAGCACCAGGATGGCTTCATCCTGGCATCGTCTGTATCCATAATATAGTAAAACCTCTATTTGTTAGGGGTCGGGACCGTGGCTGTGACGGATAAGAGAAAAGACAGATAATAGAACAGATACTTACTAATATACTAAATTAGTTTATCAAATAGTTTTTTGTAAATATCACTAACGAAATATAGCATTAACAAAATTTACATAATATATTAATGACCAGTGTAATAAAAGAATATAACTGAGATACTGGAATCATCGCTCTGTAGCAAGCTATGCCGTCTTATACTCCCATTATCTGTGTTAACACTAGAATTACCAAAGCTTACGAGAAAACTCGTAAACCCAGCCCACCTTAAATCCACTCGCACGTCTCCATTCAGCGTCACTTGTCTTGTAAATGTGTCGATAATCTCAAGCAGCCTGCTATACCTCCCACCCAAAAAGCCCCCACTGCCGGAGAAACTGTAAAAATCTCTCCCAACTGAAGCCTTGTTTATCAGTGAGTCAGGTACCTAATATCGTTATTCGGAACACGTGCATTTCACGTGTGTTCCGTGTCTACAAAGATCTGTGTAAGTGTAGGATGACAGGAAATGTTGAACACATACCTAAAAGTCAAACGTTTTCCATGTTTTAGTACTATCGATAAAATGTATAATGTGTGAAGACTGAAGTCCAAATATCAAATAAGCACTTTCACAAAAGATACAAGTATAACGAAACAAATGTGCTTTTTTTCCCAAGGCTATAACCAAAGAAAAAGAAATCTGGTTAGTGTTGCTGGTTATCTTGACTTGTTGGTTGGCGTACAACGGTTAGAGCTGCTGACTCCTATTAAGGAGGTCCTGGGTTTGAGTCTTAATGTGTCCCAAAATAAACGTTTTGAGTAGTGAGCTGTTCATATTTTTACTATTATACAATAAAAGCATACATTTTGATTTGAGTCTGTAACAGCCAGTGTAAATGTATGGTACTTGTAAAGGTTAGCGTTTTTTTTTTTATTTATTTTTTTTATTCAGTTTTATTCTCTGTCGTGTTCACACTCGCCCTGATCTGACACTGCTGTTTTCAAATAGACATGCTATAACAGAGGTGAACTCGGATCGGAGAAAGAGAGCAGAAGCCCTCCCAGCAAGAAAGGTCCACTCGCATATAAGAACAACGCAGCTGCACCAGGCGTAAAGGCAAAAGATGGCACTGTTTGGATACAGGATGAGGTCCGGCGTCATCCTGCCAATCACCTGCCTTCAAAAAAACGGCACGTCTTACAGAGTTTGCGACGTATTGTGCAAACTCCTGTTTGTGATTGTTTTGTGATGGTCTTTACATAAGAAGCATTTATGTTACTTGTATAAAAGCCAGATCGAATGTTACTTAATCTTGATTTATTCCTACAGCGTAAAGTCACAAGTAGACTGCAGAGCTTCGTCTGTTTGATCGACAAGGGCATGCTCACAAATTACACGTGTAATGCTACGAAAAATACCTGCTGACACTTTAGTATGCGAGCAATAGTACAAGAATGCATTTAGACTTTTTTTTTTTATATACATACACCATCCAGATCTAAACACTAGTGTGGGGAGTCGCTTGTGTACTGAAGAGTCTCAAAGTCTTTCTCCTGTGGGGCGAACTGGGATCTTTTCCTGAGTAAGGTCAAACACAGTATTGTACGGTGCGTCAGGAGCTTCCACCTGCAGCTAAAGTCACTTCAGTACACATGTACTGTGTTACTGTGCCCGTGTCAATCAAACACAGGAAGCTCTGCAGTTTACTTGCAACTTTATGCTGTAGGAAGATGAGTGAGTAAATCAAGGTAATTAACATTCGATCTGACTTATATACAAAGTACAGTGAATGGAAAAGTGCAATGGCAGCTTCCACTTCCAGCTATAGTCTCTTCAGTACGCGAGCTACTCTCGTCTTGTCTTTATTTGAAAACAGCAGTGTCAGAGTGGGGCGAGCGTTAACGCGACTGAGAGAATAAAACTGAATAAAAAAAAAAAAATCTAACCTTTACAAGTACCATACATTTACACCGTCTGTTACAGACTCTAATCAAATGTATGCTTTTATTGTATAACAGTAACAATAAGAACAGCTCACTACTCAAAACGTTTATTTTGGGATATGTTAAGACTCGAACCCAGAACCTTCTGAATAGAAGTCAGCAGCTGTAACCGCTGTACTACCGAAGTCGTCAGGATAACCAGCAACACTAACCTTATTTCTTTGTTATAGTCTTGGGGGGGAACCCCACAATTTTTCTGTTATACGTGTATTGTTTGTGAAAGTGCTTATTTGATATTTGGACTTCAGTCTTCACACATCATACACTTCATGTCAAAATTTTGTTGTTAGTACTAAAACATGGAAAAAGTTTCTTTTAGGTATGTATTCACCATTTCCTGTCATCCTACGCTTACACAGATCTTTGTAGACACGGAACACATGTGAAATGCATGTGTTCCGAATAACGATATATTTTTTTAGCCTAGGTACCTGACTCACTGATAAACAAGGCTTCAGTTGGGAGAGGTTTTTGCATTTTCTCTGGCGGTGGGGGGATGGTATAGCAGGCTGCTTGGGATTATCAACACATTTACAAGACAAAAGATGCTGAATAGAGACGTGCGAGTGGATTTAAGGTGGGCCGGATTTACGAGTTTAGTCATACCCTTTGGTAATCCTAGTGTTAAACAACACATCTCCAAAATAACAGAAAGCTTTCCCTACCAGTAATTGTCTCCTGACTACCTACTCGAGACTTGCTTCTGCCGCACCTTCCTTGCTCTCCCAACTTCTGTCACTCATCTCCTAAGAGGCACATCTGCATAGAAGCCCTTCACCCAGTCCCATCACTTTACAGCATATATCCCACCCTTTCTGCTCCCGCACAGCTCATCACAAGCTGCCTGCAGGTCACAATATATTAACATAACAGAATTTAACCCTTTAATCGCCAACTCCCTAAATATTCCCCATGCCAGGAGAAATCTGAACAATTTTCGTTTTTTTACTTTACATTTATTCAAGCAGTATTTACCTGCTGAAATGTTTCAAATAAATGGTCAATCAAAGGACGTAGCTTGAACAAGCAGTCACGGTTTGGATCTTTCTTATCTGGCTCAGATAACGGGCAGCAGTCTCGTTGAGATGCTGGGGATACACCCACTCATCGCCTTCATCCGATGCGTCGTCATTCACAGTATCACGCAGCGCACGTTGCTGATCATCATTGTCGCTAAAATCTTCTTCAGAACTGCTACAATCATGATCAGAATTATTGTCCAAAATCGCCTGCAAAACCTCACTTGAAGTCAGTTTTACGTTTCGCCATATTCACAGCTTTCACTTTCGAATCACGTCACGTGAGCGGCCAATACAACCGCAGAGTTGTCGAAATACAACGTAGTAATAATACCCACGCCAAACTGTCAGTTATACTATGCGCCAGGCATTCATATAACCACAGGCAAATGTGCCGGATAATTCCGGCAGTAAGGCGTTAGCGATAACGCAACGATGCCGGATATATCCGGCAGAGGGCGGTTAAGGGGTTAAAAAGAAAATTACAATGCAGAAGAACATTAATACAGAATAACATTAGTCAGTGTTTTCCACTTCTAACAATTTTTTTGTCTGCATCACGCTTTATATGGTCCAGTGTTCTTCATACTCCTTGAATTGAAGCAATACTTGAAGTACTTTTGCCATTTTGTAAATTTTTTTTTGTCAATTCCAACACCACATACCTATGTTGTTCGGCCATAACAATATATAGTAGCTTAAATGTAACTATAGAAAAGGTACTAAACACTAGAAAAGCTGAGTGTTCGTAACTAACACGGTCATTTCACAATGTGGCATGACGTGGTGCTGGGGAAAAAAACACTACAAGCTAGCACAAGGGAGGTTTCTAATGTTCACAGCTCTCAACTTATACATAAGCCCAAAAATTCAGTGATGCAAAACTTGTGTAGAAGTAATTTTATTTTAATAAATTCCCATTTATTTACACTTTTATGAATATGTGCAAAGGTCACACAGTGGTAGTTGATTAATTGAATAAAAATATACAGAGAGCTATTAAATCAAGGTTTCTGACAAGCAGGCTGCCATGTCTTGTACTCTTTTTACTCTCACTTTTTGGATTATACAAAAAAAAAAAAAAATGCTTGAACCAGAGTTTGATCTCCTTGAAGTGTTTTGTTTTACACCACTGAAACGGTGTTTGTTTTATGTAACATTTTACTTAGACTGAAGTTTGTTTTTGAAATAATTGTGTACTCAGAGTAGAATCTTTACCAGTTCAAAACGTATTGGTTACAGCTTGCTTAATCTAAGACATTAAAAAAAAAAAAAGCTTAACCTTTCTTGCTTTAAAACTGTGTGTTAGTCTAATGTATATCTGAAGTATCCTGGTGTAATTTGTGTGAAATTTTATACAATTAACCTTTCCCCCCACCCCTCTTCTTTTTAGGTCATTACTGATAAGCAAGATGTCCCAGTAGTTTGTCATGTTTCAGGAATTTTTTTCCGGAAGAGTGCTGCTTTTTTTCAAGTTGGAAGATTTTTTCCTTGTACTTTTTTAAAAAAAAAAAAATTTTGTTTTTGTTTTTTTTTTTTTTTTTTTGCATCTTCATTGTTAGGAGACAATTAAATTTAAAATGCAGGGTTTTCGTCCTGGTGCAAATTGTTTCTGTAGTTTTCCCTCATATTGTGAGTGTTCAGCCTATCTTTGTGAATTGTCACTTTTCACTTGGTTTCTTTTCCATTGATATGGCTTATTGTAAGCAGTACAGGGTGTCATGTATATGCTTTTAAATTTGTAGTAAGTGAGCAATAAAAATGCTTCTTTACATGTTCTGCTTTTTTCTTTTCAATTTTAAGACTTGAGTAGTTTCAACTTTGACATGCATTGAACCCCAGTACTTTAGACTCTTTGAATCACTGTTGTGATACATGTATAGAGCAGCACAAACCACTCTTCCAAGTTTTGGCGCCTGCACGCCGGGTCTGTAATAATGCAGTGTTTCTCATTCACTGGGGCACAGCCCAGATGCTGCCGATTTGGTTGCAGGTTGTGGACGTTGGTGGGTGAGTGGGTCCCAGTGAATCACCTAAATGATTAGCTGCACAGCAAGAAATGTTTCCCTGTTTAAGGGAAAGTGGTGCAAGCTAGAATGCATTACCCATGTGGACCAGCACCAATCAAAACAATCCTTAAAAGGCCCTCTAATAGTCAGAAAACATATGGGACCCTGTGAAATTAGTTTTGATAATGAGATGTATTACTGTGGCTGGTGTTGAGTTTCAAGAACATTACCCTATTTTCCTGTGGCCCTCAGTCTTAAGTCCGAAAAATCTCAACTGTCAGCTGTAGATCAATACATGACTGTACTGTATTTAGCCCTTAGCATTAAAGTGACTTTTGTTAATTACATTAGTGTATCATGCAATGGCCCAGCACCTCACTTTGGATTTAATCCTGCCTTCTGCCTAGTTCTTTGGCTTTATGATTCAACCTTTGTCACATCCCCTTAGGCTGAAGGGGTTGTTTCCTCTTGACAACCAGTTCTGCAGGGTTAAACTCAATCACTGAACCCCAGACCATCACAAATACCCCCAGTTTATTCATGCAGGTTTAATAGTGCATTCATCTATCAAAGCAGTTGCAGTACAATTTATTCACAATTTTTGTATTCAAATAGAATTGTATGGTCTTAAATACTATACATTACAATGCAAGAGCTATGGGTAAAGTATTTACGTGGCATTTCCAAATTTTTACCATTTTTTAAGAACCTAGTGCTGTCTCATTGCAAATGAGACGATTGACTTACCTTGTCTATTTATTACTGACTTGATCCTTGTCTTGCTCAGACTTTTTGAACTAGAATAAGTGGCTTCAAAAAACAAATAAGTGAACATTTTACAGATTTAAAGGGGACCAATCTTTCTAGAAAATGTTAAAATTGATGTTAAAACATAAGGTTAATATAGCAGGTTTCAGACAGTTTACCTTGTACACCTACTAATGGTAATGTCTCAGAGTAAACAAATGTGACTCAACGGTTTGCATGGAATGATGAATACACTTGCACTTATGCAAAGATTTTCATGGTTCAAATATAAGTTGCTAGAAAGGATGTCCACTATGGCCTTAAAGTATAATTACCATGCTAGTAACTGGGAAAGTTTAGAAGACTTCATACATAAGGCAATTGAAAGGTATGGGTCCACTTTGGATTTGTATGCTGCATCAGTGTTGCTTGGTTTTCAACCCAGGTAAGTCTGTATTTACCTCATGTAGCAGTAGTTGGTTTGTGCTTTCTTTTTAAGTGTACCTTATTTGTCAAGCTAACATCATTTGTAGACTTGACACACTTGTAGCACACTCCAGGCTCACATATGGAACTAGTACATTGTTTGGCAGAGGAGGGGACCGATCTGGTAAGTCAAAATAAGTTAACCGGAGTAGTCTGTGAGTGACGTATCCTGCATGGCTATCTATATTCTTGTTCAGCTCATTTGGTGGTTAATTACCAGGCTTCCTTTACAAGGAAAGCTGGGAAGAAAATGTCTACCATGGTTGATGGCAAATGTTTTGTATCATTACAGGTTTTACTCCATTGTTAATTATAGTTTGACATAAGGTTTGCCAGTTACCACTGATAAAGCACTCTGAGCCCCTCAAGTGAAAATCAAGCAGATAGTTGAAAACCGAGTAGTTGAGAAATTTGGGTTATATTGCGTGGGTGTTCCCATGGATCTGAGTGTGAAAATGATTAAACCATGCAACAGCTGTTTGTCATGAAGTGGATGGGAAGGAGAAACATTTGATGGCAAATTTTTGAGATTGAAAGTGAAGGTTTCTTCAACAGAAAGGAATACAGTAATCCCTCGCTATATCGCGCTTCGACTTTCGCGGCTTCACTCTATCGCGGATTTTGTATGTAAGCATATTTAAATATTGCAGATTTTTTTGCTGGTTCGCGGATTTCTGCGGACAATGGGTCTTTTAATTTCTTGTACATGCTTCCTCAGTTGGTTTGCCCAGTTGATTTCATACAAGGGATGCTATTGGCAGATGGCTGAGAAGCTACCCAACCAGAGCGCGTATTACGTATTAAATAAAACTCCTCAAATATATTGTGAGCACGGGGGCTGTTCGCATCCCTAGAGGATACGGCCGCTCCTCAAAAAACGCTGAAAGATTACCTTCACATTGCTCTCTTCCTTGCTGGGCTTTACATATGGCTGCTTTGTCAAGCGATATGCTTCCTGCACTGTGCTTTGCATACTTAAAAGATCAAACCGCATGTATTGATTTTTGATTGTTTGCTTTTCTCTCTCTCTTGCTCTGACATTCTCTTCTCCTGACGGAGGGGGTGTGAGCAGAGGGGCTGTTCGCACACTGGCCTAGAGGATACGGACGCTCCCTAAAAAATGCTGAAAGACTTCCTTTACATTGTACATCCTTGCAGCTGCTTTTTCCGGCGGTGCTTTGCATACTTAAAAGTCAAACAGTCCTATTGATTTTTGTTTGCCTCTTCTTCTAGCTCTTCTGGGAGAATCCCGAGGTGTTCCCAGGCCAGCCGGGAGACATAGTCCCTCCAACGTGTCCTGGGTCTTCCCCGGGTCCTCCTACCAGTTGGATGTGCCCAGAACACCTCACCAGGGAGGCCTCCAAGAGGCATCCTGATCAGATGCCTGAGCCACCTCATCTGACTCCTCTCAATGTGGAGGAGCAGCGGCTCTACCCTGAGCCCCTTCCGGATGACTGAGCTTCTCACCCTATCTTTAAGGGAGAGCCCAGACACCCTGCGGAGGAAACTCATTTCAGCTGCTTGTATTCGCGATCTCGTTCTTTCGGTCACTACCCATAGCTCATGACCATAGGCGAGGGTAGGAACATAGATCGACTGGTAAATTGAGAGCTTTGCCTTATGGCTCAGCTCCTTTTTCACCACAACAGACTGATGCAGAGCCTGCATCACTGCGGATGCCGCACCGATCCGCCTGTCGATCTCACGCTCCATTCTTCCCTCACTCATGAACAAGACCCCGAGATACTTGAACTCCTCCACTTGAGGCAGGATCTCGCTCCCAACCCTGAGCGGGCACTCCACCCTTTTCTGGCTGAGGACCATGGTCTCGGGTTTGGAGGTGTTGATTCCCATCCCAGCCACTTCACACTCGGCTGCACTCAGATCCAGAGAAAGCTGAAGATCACAGCCTGATGAAGCAAACAGGACATCATCATCTGCAAAAACCAGTGACCCAATCCTGAGTCCACCAAACTGGACCCCCTCAACACCCTGGCTGCGCCTAGAAATTCTGTCCTTAAAAGTTATGAACAGAATCGGTGACAAAGGGCAGCCCTGGCGGCGTCCAACTCTCACTGGAAATGGGTTCGACTTACTGCAGCCAATGCGGACCAAGCTCTGGCACCGATCGTACAGGGACCGAACAGCCCTTATCAGGGGGTCCGGTACCCCATACTCCCGGAGCACCCCCCACAGGATTCCCCGAGGGACACGGTCGAACGCCTTTTCCAAGTCCACAAAACACATATAGACTGGTTGGGCGAACTCCCATGCACCCTCCAGGACTCTGCTAAGGGTGTAGAGCTGTTCCACTGTTCCGTGACCAGGATGAAAACCACACTGTTCCTCCTGAATCCGAGGTTCAACTATCTGACGGACCCTCCTCTCCAGAACCCCCGAATAGACTTTTCCAGGGAGGCTGAGGAGTGTGATCCCTCTGTAGTTGGAACACACCCTCCGGTCCCCTTAAAGAGGGGGACCACCACCCCGGTCTGCCTATCCAGAAGCACTGTCCCTGATGTCCATGCGATGTTGCAGAGACGTGTCAACCAAGACAGCCCTACAACATCCAGAGCCTTGAGGAACTCTGGGCGTATCTCGTCCACCCCCAGGGCCCTGCCACCAAGGAGTTTTTTGACCACCTCGGTGACCTCAGTCCCAGAGATGGGGGAGCCCACCTCCGAGTCCCCAGGCTCTGCTTCCTCATTGTAGTAGTAGTAGTAGAGCTTTATTGTCATCCTAACAATATACTTACAGTACACAGTGGGACGAAATATCGTCCTCCTGAGTACAACGGTGCAGTACACAAGATATATATATATATATAACTAAAAAACATATACAGTATTGCGTAGTATTTATTCCAGAGAGTGTGTGGAGTAAAGAGTCCAGTGTGGAGGAGGGCAGCATGGTGTTCAGGAGCCGGACTGCTTGGGGAAAGAAACTATTGCACAATCTGGCAGACCTGCTCCTGATGCTGCAGTCGTCTTCCAGATGGAAGAGGAGTAAACAGTTGGTGGGAGGGGTGGTGGGGGTCAGCCATGATGCTAGTGGCTTTATGAAGGCAGCGTGAGGTGTAGATCTCCTGCAGGCTGGGTAGAGAGCTGCCAATGATGCACTCAGCAGAAGGGCTTTGCGGTCGGAGGCATAGCAGTTTCCATAGCAGACTGTAATACAGCTGGTCAGGACGCTCTCTATGGTGCCGCTGTAGAAGGTGGTAAGTATGGGTTTAGGGAGGTGCACCTTCTTCAGTCGTCGCAGGAAGTAAAGACGCTGCTGGGCTCTTTTTGTTAGATAGTTGGTGTTTTTGGTCCAGGACAGGTCCTCTGTGATATGAACACCTAGGAACTTGGTGCTCTTCACTATCTCTACTGTGATGCCATCAATGTTGAGTGGGAGATGGACAGCCTTTGTCTTCCTGAAGTCAACAATCAACTCTTTTGTCTTTTCAACATTAAGAGACAGATTATTGTCTTTACATTGGAAGGCATGTTAGTGGGATTGAGGAGGTCTTCGAAGTACTCCCCCCACCGACCCACAACATCCCGAGTCGAGGTCAGCAGCGCACCATCCCCACCATATACAGTGTTGACACTGCACTGCTTCCCCCTCCTGAGACGCCCGACGGTGGACCAGAATCTCCTCGAAGCCGTCCGAAAGTCGTTCTCCATGGCCTCCCCAAACTCCTCTCATGCCCGAGTTTTTGCCTCAGCAACCACCGAAGCCGCATTCCGCTTGGCCTGCCGGTACCTATTAGCTGCCTCCAGAGTCCCACAGGACAAAAGGGACCGGTAGGACTCCTTCAGCTTGACAGGATCCCTCACCGCCGGCGTCCACCAACGGGTTTGGGGATTGCCGCCACGACAGGCACCGACCACCTTACGGCCACAGCTCCGGTCAGCCGCCTCAACAATAGAGGCACGGAACATGGCCCATTTGGACTCAATGTCCCCCATCTCCTTCGGGACGTGGTTGGAGTTCTGCCGGAGGTGGGAGTTGAAGCTACTTCTGACATGGGGCTCTGCCAGATGTTCCCAGCAGACCCTCACAACACGTTTGGGCCTGCCAGGCCTGACCGGCATCCTCCCCCACCATCGGAGCCAACTCACCACCAGGTGGTGATCAGTTGACAGCTCCACCCCTCTCTTCACCCGAGTGTCCAAGACATGTGGCTGCAAGTCCGACGACACGACCACAAAGTCAATCATCAAACAGAGGCTTAGGGTGTCCTGGTGCCAAGTGCACATATGAACACCCCTATGCTTGAACATGGTGTTCGTTATAGACAATCCGTGACGAGCACTGAAGTCCAATAAAACACCACTTGGGTTCAGATCAGGGGGGCCATTCCTCCCAATCACGCCCTTCCAGGTCTCACTGTCATTGCCCATGTGAGCATTGAAGTCTCCCAGCAGTACGAGGGAGTCCCCAGAAGGTATGCTCTCTAGCACCCCATCCAGGGACTCCAAAAAGGGTGGGTACTCCGAACTGCTGTTCGGTGCATAAGCACAAACAACAGTTAGGACCCGTCCTCCCCACCCGAAGGCGGAGGGAGGCTACCCTCTCGTCTACCGGGGTAAACCCCAATGAACAGGCTCCAAGTCGGGGGGCAATAAGTATACCCACACCCGCTCGGCGCCTCTCACCTGGGGCAACTCCAGAGTGGTACAGAGTCCAGCCCCTCTCAAGGAGATTGGTTCCAGAGTCCAAGCTGTGCGTCGAGGTGAGCCCGACTATATCTAGCCGGAACCTCTCAACCTTGCGCACAAGCTCAGGCTCCTTCCCCTTCAGAGAGGTGACATTCCACGTTCCAAGAGCCAGCTTCTGTAGCTGAGGATCGGACCACCAAGGTCCCCGCCTTCGGCCACCACCCAACTCACACTGCACCCGACCTCCTTGGCCCCTCCCATAGGTGGTGAGCCCATGGAAAGGGGGACCCATGTTGCCTCTTCGGGCTGTGCCCGGATGAGCCCAATGGGTGCAAGCCCGGCCACCAGGCGCTCGCCATCGAGCCCCACCTCCAGGCCTGGCTCCAGAGGGGGGCCCCGGTGACCCGCGTCAGGGCGAGGGAAAACCGTTGTCCAAAGTTTTTATTCATCATAGGAAGTTGTTTTGAACCGCACTTTGTCTTATCCCTCACCTAGGACCAGTTTGCCTTGGGTGGCCCTACCAGGGGCATAAAGCCCCAGACAACAGAGCTCCTAGGATCATTGGGACACGCAAACCCCTCCACCACGATAAGGTGGCGGTTCGAGGAGGGGGTGACCCAAGCATGTCAATATAAAAATAACCATATAAACATATGGTTTCTACTTCACGGATTTTCACCTTTCGGGGGGGGGGGTTCTGGAATGCAACCCCCGCGATCGAGGAGGGATTACTGTATGGTGATTGGGCTAGGTGTCTGTACACCTAAAATGCCTGCATGTGGTCTACAGACTTTTACCTTGAGTACTCCAGTGCCCCTCCTGTAAACACATTCAGCTTAGGTGAATTAGTGATTCCAATTTGGCTGACTATCTTGCCCCAGGACTTTGTCCTGCTTTATGGGCCAATGCTATGAAGATGGGCTTCAGACCCTGCAGCCCTGAATTAGATTAAATGGGGTTTTAGCAATGTTAGATTAAGTGGGCTTCTATGTACATGTCCAGTGCTCTATAACTACAACAAGCATCACACAGTATACAGTATATCTCAAATTTCAGCCAACATTGGTTGGTCACTTTCTCAAAAAGATTGCTGTTTCGGTAGATAGCCTTCTGATATCCCATGTAGTGGGAAAGTGGCCCCTTCCTACATTCTGTACATCTGATAGTTTATGAACCGATCAGGATCAGTGGAGAGATGAGACTGACAAAAATTGAAGGGTGAATGGTGCAAGTTTATTTACAAGAGTGCTATACAATCACAAATGCAGTAGGGTCGGGCAGGCTTTGAGACCTAGTCCTTCAGCATTGACACTTATTCAGAAATAAATAACAAAAAAAGGAAAAATATATTTACAAAAACAGTGCACTTCTGCAAAAACTACACACACACTTAACAATGAAGTTAAGTCTTCCTTTATCTCAGGTTCAAGAAGCTCCTCCAACAGGAAAGAAAAAAAATGCACAAGAACAAAAGCAAGTGTGTGTGTGTGTGTATGTATGTATATATATATATATATATATATATATATATACACACACACACACACAAAAAGAATAACAATTGCACCAAAATCAAAATTATCCCAGCACTGGCTGCACCCAGTGTCACTCCTATGTGGCCGGTAAGCACTTGCAGGCTGTGCCTAACTTCATTGAATTCTGGACCCTTGTATAAATGATACCTCCCACACTCCTGAGGTAACCATCTAGAAGGCTGGTGGACTAAGACAACATTACTGAATGCTCCTCACTACACTTCTGTATTGTGGCTGGGATGCATAATACAGTGCAATCGCTTCTGTTCTCCTGCTTTCCTTTACCCAGCACAGAGCAGGTCAGTGAAAGGTTAGCTTGTTGATTGTATTGGAGGTTTTCATAATTAATAATGTAGATTAATTGTGTTGTCTGTTTTAATCATGCTGCATCCCTAGAGGCATCTTGGATATGAATCGAAAGCCAAGCATGAGATTACAATGTGGAGGGCCTTATCTCTTAAATGACATGTTCAAATTGTAAAATGAACTCTGAACATTTTAAATAATGCCAGCCTAGGGGTGGGCATTATGGCAGAGTGTTATGAGATGTTTACTTTAAAATTGTATTTCTCTTAGAATAACATTTTCTACGCTAAAGGGTTTCTTTATTTCTGGGACATTTCTGTGCAGTTAACTTTTGCACCATCCTGTTTCCTGGTCATACTGATTGATTATTTCATAGTATTGCAAGCTTATGTTGTTTGCATATGTGGTGCTGTCATGTTATGATTCCCCATGGCTTGTGGTTGCCAAGGAATGTAGTTTCAGACCGCACGTTGTACATCATCAGCATGACCCCTTAAATAACTGGCGCTAAAATTCACTTATATTTGGATAAAATTAAAACACAAGTGAACAAACAGCGTGAATTTCACTCTGAAATTTCTGTTTTTGTACTTACTATTCTCCCTCTGACTTTGATTTCTGATTTGCAAGTTGGCTTTGGTGCTAAAGGTTTTGACCTGTTTCTGGTTTTGACCACATTTCATCTCCTGCAGCCTCGCTAATAAAACTTGGCGTGCACAGAAAAAGAGCCTTGAAGTACGTGTAGGCATCTTCCCACACAAACATTGGGAATTATAAAAGAAAACTTGACAGGGCACCTGTGCATCTGTTTACAGCACCTCTGACCCATGCGTATGCAACATTTTTGAGAAACTGGGAATTGGCAACTCCCTTGATCAAGTAGAGAACTGCAGCTAAATGACAACTCACACACAATTCATATCGCCAACAAACCGCACATGGCAAACATCTTAAAATTTTAATATGATGCACAGACTGCATTTTAGTTCCCTTTTAAGAGGACCAATGCTGTGTATTTGCACTGAACAGAGGTGAGATTGGGTGCATGTGCTGATTACAGTGCATTGCTGCCCCCACCACACAGCAGTTGGCCAGATTTCCAAAATCACAAATTAGGACAGCCACTGTTTTGAATGACCAAAATAAAAAGCTGCTAAGGCCATAAAGACAAAAAAAAATTATTTTAATTAAATTATACAGTTAAGTCCATAAATATTTAGACAGACAACTTTTTTCTAATTTTGGTTCTGTGCATTACCACAATGAATTTTAAATGAAACAACTCAGATGCAGTTGAAGTGCACACTTTCAGCTTTAATTCAGTGGGATGAACAAAACGATTGCATAAAAATGTGAGGCAACTAAAGCATTTTTTTAACACAATCCCTTCATTTCAGGGGCTCAAAAGTAATTGGACAATTGACTCAAAGGCTATTTCATGGGCAGGTGTGGGCAAGTCCGTCATTATGTCATTATCAATTAAGCAGATAAAAGGCCTGGAGTTGATTTGAGGTGTGGTGCTTGCATGTGGAAGATTTTGCTGTGAACAGACAACATGCGGTCAAAGGAGCTCTCCATGCAGGTGAAAGAAGCCATCCTTAAGCTGCGAAAACAGAAAAAACCCATCCGAGAAATTGCTACAATATTACGAGTGGCAAAAGCTACAGTTTGGTACATCCTGAGAAAGAATGCAAGCACTGGTGAACTCAGCAACGCAAAAAGACCTGGACGTCCACAAAGACAACAGTGGTGGAGGATTGCAGAATCATTTCCATGGTGAAGAGAAACCTCTTCACAACAGCCAACCAAGTGAACAACACACTCCAGGGGGTAGGCGTATCGATATCCAAGTCTACCATAAAGAGAAGACTGCATGAAAGTAAATACAGAGGGAGCACTGCAACTGCAATCATCCAAACTGTTCTGGCATTAAAAAAAAAAAAAAGTTTCTTAAAAAAAAAAAAATGCCATTCACAGATTGAAATTTGAGAGCGTAGATATTTTTTTTGCATCCTCCCATTATACACATACACACACACACTTTGCCAGTGATTAGTGATCCACTTTGTTGCAAGAGATCAACCCCCCCAAAACCCCAGAGCTCAAGTCATTTCATTTATAGCAGCAGTAACGTTGCCATTTAACACATTTATGCTTGTTGCAGATTACCACGCTTAGGCCACCAAATAAAGGTTCTTTGCGTGCCTCTAAATACAAGAACTTCGATCTCGCACTACTGGATGCGTCCTGTGGCTGCACTACCAGCCAGTGAAGGTCCGTAGTGTTGTTTGCCTATGTTTCAGATTCATTAGCATAGCCCCTATAGGGCTGCTTCAGAGTGGGGTTTAAGACACGTTCAGGAACGCACATTTATAAGGGAGATGGGTCTAACTGCAGCCTGCAGTACGTATGACGTACGTCAGGTAATGCCGTTTGAGTCTGATAACCCTCCCACAGCTCAAATCTTAACCATAGTCTAATGCAATGGGTGTTTTGTGCTGCAGGGGTGTTATGTATATTTTCATGCTTGAAATCACAAAAGTTTTATAAATGAGATCTCTGGAAATCTTTCAGCCTTTGGCCAGAATATGGAGTTTACCTAAAAAAAAAATCCTAAGCATTTCAAAAAGTGCATCAAAATCCCTATAGTGGTGCTTTATGTTGCATGAATGGAGGACTGGCTCCTGATAAATCAAAATTCAGCTTTGGGAAGAGAACCTTGCTTCATAATATGAAAAAGAGAGAAAGGATTAGCACTTTGATTAATCTTCTTCCTAGGGTGCTCTTCTCAGGTGACAGGGTCAAAGTTCTGAGGCTGATTTGTCAGTATAACACAGTAACAAGAAAAATCAAAACACCATGTAGCAATATATAAATAAATTATAAAATTTTCTTGCTGCCATTGCTGGATAGGAAGACAAGGTTTAGAAAGATCAGATAAGGAACGTTAGCAGCAGACAAGGAAAAGAGGATCTGATAACCCTGTGAATATATTTCTTATAACAAGTATAGAAAAAATAACTGAGCTCGACTAACGGGACAGCCGGTATCTCCAGGAGCTTTCAGCAATGTACGTTCTCATGCACGTTATTTTAGTGTACTCATATTACAGGCTAATGTTGATCAGTCACCAGACATGCTGTTCAAAAGTCAAATAGAGAAACCCGTTGGAGGTAGCATTACCATCAAGTGCAACAGCAATGTTACGAGAAGATAAAGATGACTGTTGGGTGGTTGTATCGTGGAAGGGACCTAGGGTGACCCTATTTTCACATTTAGACTCTATTAAATAGACATGCCCCAAATCCCCACTGTAGACTTTGTATATTTACACTCACCAGTCTGTCCTAAAGATTCATCTGTAATCTGTAGCTCCACTTCTTCTTTTTCTTTTTTTATGTTTGACCCTAGGTGTCAAGATAGAGCACCAAAACAAGCACTTTCATTTATGCAATTTATATTAAAAGTTCCTAAGTGTGCCAAAAAGAGAAGTAAAGTAAAACGAGTGTGACAAAATAATACCAATACAACCTGGACGCACAGCAGTTCATATTGCTAGGAGTCTAGGCATCCAATATGCTGTCACACATGCATGCCTGGGGATTGCCTTAGAAGCTCACCGAAGGTAAGTGGTACCACCCCGGAACAAGAGGGGATGCTATCGCTAACAGACTTGTCTCCTTTTCCTTCTCTCAGCCTCGAGAAACTGCCCCTTGAGGGCAACGGAACCAAAGAAGCCCCACCCCTTCTGGTCTGGCCAGTATTAAAAGGAGATGCCAACTTCTTTGGACCTTGCTAGACAGAGAGTCTCTGAGAACACCACAAGAGCAATTTAGAAGGCAACTAACCAATCATTGTAGTGCCATTGAGCAGATGTTTTGTTCAAATTAAACATGGTTGTGCACCCCAACTATTCCGGGATTTGCCCTGTGACAGATTTGATTTTCTCTTTGGTTCTCAACTCTGTCATGTAAAGAGCCGGCCCTGCGAAAAACCAATGAGCCTTCAGCCAGGAGTCCAATGCAGAGAATGTAGCAACAAGGAAGCTGAACCCACTTCAGAAAGCAAAGGCACAGTGCTGGCTTCATCGGCCAGCATGGGGCATGTGAACCTCACAAACAAAAGAGAAGCTTCTCTGCTTGATGTCTATTAATTTATATACTATAACAGAATAGAAAAAAGAAATAAAGAGCAGATATTGTGGCTGTACTCGCAGCAGCTGTTAACCCTCCACACTGTGCAAGCTTCATCGGCCAGCATGCTATAGGCTATCAGGAAAGGGGGTGAGGCACAACTGTGCTAAAAAATCAGCGCTCAGGTGGTAAATGTGACATCACCTGTGATTTTCATTCAGGTAATTTGACGTTGTGCAGTATCGATTGGTGACTGTGAGCGGCAAACCAAACAGATCCCATGACAAAAGGTTGCATAATGTGACGTTGGTTTTATACAAAAACATTAATGAAAAATAAGTATTAGAGATACATTAGTTAAATTTTTGCTTTAATAGAGGAAGTGAATCCCATTTAGTTTAATAGTAAATCTTCTGTTTTGACCACTGGACACCATCCACAGCACTCGCACAGCACTTTTCTCTTTGCTCGTCATACTTTCCATGGTTTTGCAAAGAGATCGTGTTTTCCAAGTGAAAGCTGCATCACTGCCCGAGTCATGCTTTGCAGATCCATCATGAGCAACAAAACAAAAATATCACTAATAATGAAGAATACAAAGGCATGTCAAGTAGAATTGCACATGCAGAACTTTTAACTTTAGAACTTTTAACTTACATTTAGATATATTTCAGTATTTACTCACTTTTAATATGACCATTGAAACCTTACATTTTTATTTAATTTGACAACCCTACAGAGGAGATGACAGCAGGGCCAGTGGGGGAAAGCTGCAGATCCTACATGAGACTGGAAAGATGGGCTTACAGAGTTTTAGAAGACATTGTGGCCCAAGCTTGAGACCAGAAAAGAGACCCACTATATTAGTTTTTTTTTTCCAACCGTCAGCCAAACAAGTTGACAAGGATAACAATGTATTTTGAACAGAGTGTTGAATTCTGGAATTCAAAATAGATGTGTAAAGTAGATGAAAACCTCAGGAAATATGCAAGCATAAAGCAAGGAGGAAGTGTTATTACATATTATAATGCTTGTTTTTAAGGTTAGATAAACTAACCAGTGTGTATATACCTGTAAGAGGGGCTCTTGGTGACTTTGTAATTAAACTTGTATCTCATAATTTGCTTAAAATAACTTCCAGTTGTCAGGTTGCAAAAAACTAAGGGAAATTTTCAATCGTGTACTTTTTGACTAATATAACTTACTAAAAATAGCAATCAAGCCATGCTATAAAAGAAATGACCTTTAATGGCATGAGACCAATGAAATGGAGGGATGATAAGCAGCTTTTAATATAAGAACACAGCGTTGGTATGAGAGAGAGACAGAGAGGGCATAGGCGGTTCTGAAGATGCACCAAAACAGCATGCTGTCTGAGAACAAAGGTGCAGCACCAATTAAAATGTATCCCAACAAAGAAGCAGACCAAGGCCACACCGTAAAGATACAAAAAAAAATCTATAATATTATATGGACTTACTACTATACTTACTGCTATACTTAGTCACGTGTTGGTCACCTCCCACATTGATTATTGTAATTCTCTTCTCTTTGATCTCCCACATAAGCTTCTCCATGAACTCCAGCATGCTCAGAACTCACGTGCCTGTATTATAACTCGGACCCCCCCATACAGCACATTACTGCATCACTTAAACAGTTCCTTTGGATTCCTGGAAAATTCCATATTTATTCTAAAATTCTTTTACTAACCTACAAAGCTTCAGGGCGGAGTGGTGGCTCTGAGTCTAAGGATTTGTGTTGGTATCCAGAAGGTTGCCAGTTCAAATCCCCGTCACTGCCAAAAGAGATCCTACTCTGCTGGGCTCTTGAGCAAGACCCTTAACCTGTAATTGCTCCAGGGGCGCTGTACAATGGCTGACCCTGTGCACTGACCCCAAGGGGTATGCGAAAACTAACAAATTCCTAATACAAGAAATTGTATAAGGCGAAATAAAGACCAAAACAAAAGCACTTCATAACCTTCCTCCATTATATTTTTCTGAACTCATATATGTCTATACCCCCAGCCGCACTCTTAGGTCCATCTACACTCCCCCAGCATGCCTGATCACCGTGGGTTTCAGGATATTTAGTTGTACTGCTCCTTGACTCCAGAACTCTCTGCCACAAATGATTTGGGACACAGGCTTGCTTGTGGGTCGGCTGCTCTGGGTCAAACCTTCACGTTCTTACTTTACTCACCTACCAGTCTGGGGCACCCCTAGGGGGATATCAGAGCACTGCCTTCACAGGGAGGGAGGTGGGCACTCTCCTCCGAGAGATCATAATAAGCCCCTCTTGCCTCACCCAATCCTGTGAGCCCCTCCCGCACACTCTCTGCCCTGCTTAGTTCGCCCGGTTAAGTGTACTGGGAGCGGAACCTGTACCGGGTCTCTCCAAATCATGGGACGCCCTTCCCACTTGGAAACTCGGCCACGGTAAATTCCCACCTGGGTATGTTGCAGGTCCTGTCCCCTTCTCTTCTGGGATCTATTCATCCTGCCGACTACGCCATTGTCACAAACTCCACAAAGAGCCATAGCAAGGTTTGGGGCAGCCACCCGTATATTATTTTTCCTGGCTGAAAATTGCAAGTAAATGACAGCACTGATGTGCACAAACTGGAGTCCAAAACAGAACTGAGGGAATAGTGGGAAAGGTGGAGGCTTTTAAAGGTCAGGTTAGGAGTGACGACAGAGGGGCCGGGATCATAAGGGTCTTCAGCCATAGGCTTGAGCCAGGCCATAACATCAAGGGGGCCAGAACTGGAAAGGTCTTCATCTATAGGTTTGGACCCGGATGTGACGTCAACAGGGCCAGGAGGAATTTCCCATGAATGGTCTGCAGGAAAGCGAGAAAAAGAATCGGTGCACTCTGCCACATCCCAGTCTGATTCAGAATTGCCCTCACTCAAGCCCTTCAGCTGCCTCCCATGCGCACGTGTGTGACAGTTGGTTTTATGGTTTTATTGTTTCTACAGTTTCCTTGAGTGCTTAGAAAGGTACCTTTAAAATAAATATTATTATTATTACTATTAACCTCCTTAGCATTACATGTTTTCTCAAAAAAACATTTGAAAAGCATTGTGTTTTTTGGCTTGAAAATGACATTTTTATTAAATCTCATCTTTCTACTGTAGTGCAAAACACTAAAAGTACAAAGTCAGGCATTTGAAAAGTTTAACAATAATACAAATGATAATGATAATGATGATGCTGATGCCATATATACTGTCAAAATGTCTTTTGTGTGGTATATCTTCGAATGGGAGAACTGCTTAGGTGTATGGCCATTTACCTGATACTGTTCAGCATAACAGTTCATCTCAGCAACAATTCTTTCGAGCACGTCGTCATTAAGAAATAAATTCAGGTAAGTAAGTGAATCTTGGCTCTCAATGTTCACTTTTATTCCTGGTTGTCCTACAAAATCAAAATGAGGTGTTGCTGGTTTATTTGAAGCAGGGTCAACTGAAACCCAAACACGATTGTCAGTTTTGGATTTATCAGAATAGCTTTTGGTTTCACTATCTGTTTCAATTTCACCTCCTGAAGACAGATTCACTTCGTCATCACTGCTTGTGTAACTGTCAAGAGCGGGCAACACGTGGGCTGCTGAAAAACATTTCTTACAAGATGCCATCAGGTCTAACGCTTATGTGAGACGCGTCTATACAGTTGCCCGAATGATGCTCAGGACTAATGCTAAGGAGGTTAAAAGTACACACTTTTAAAGAAAGCCTTAGATGGATTAAGAACAACTGACTCTTCAGATTAAATTGACTTCTCTCTCTCAGTTACACTGAAGCGAAGCTTGCTTTTATGCATCTTCATTTAAATCGTTCAAGTTGAATGTTTCCTTCTACTTTTGACTTCTAGTAATTAATGCCTGGTTTCTCTGAAAATGAATGTAAGTAATGATTAAATTAAAGTGGGAATATTACTTCACTTACCTTGTTTATTAATATGATTTACCCCTGTGTGCTTCTTCAAGTTATTTGTTTTAACACTTTCAAATGTACTGATCAGAAAAACCTCCTGATGTTGTTGGAGATGTCTTACATGTTTGATTCCGTTAGATATGCGCAGCCCTTTCAAAGGTAGTTGTCTGGTGAGTCCTAGCAGCCAACAACCTCAGGGTTGGTGCCATTCCTAGAAGTAATTTTGTTCTGGGTTACACAACACAGAGTACACCTGATGAACATTATTGTATTAAGGTAGTACAGTCATCAGCAAGGCAAGGTTGAAGTCAATCACTAACCATCTCTGCTCTCTTCCCTTTCAACCAGAAGACAAATCCTATGACGGACTGTAACGTCATTTCTGTTGCAAATCCAGA
Source organism: Erpetoichthys calabaricus (assembly GCF_900747795.2). Lineage (NCBI taxonomy): Eukaryota > Metazoa > Chordata > Cladistia > Polypteriformes > Polypteridae > Erpetoichthys > Erpetoichthys calabaricus. Next base: position 141,960,771 of record NC_041401.2, on the reverse strand, counting down.
TGTCCCGCTCCTTCCAACAGAGGAGCAATTAAACCACAAAGGCAACAGAAGGCACTGCCCATTTGGACTACCCTTGGATAGCTTAATGAAATCCACGTGTTGAAGTCACTGAAAACTAAGCATCACAAGGGACCCGAGACGTCCTTAATCTTGTTCTCTTTTGCCTTTTCATTTAATCGTTCTTATTAAATGGGGTACTTGATAAGTCTCCCACCCTTCACAATATTTTGTTTGTTCATTTGTACAGGGTTACACAACACAGAGTAGACCAAATACATGCAGTGCTGCAAGAATGTACATGTGATGAAAATTTTTGTTGTGATCAAATTAAACGTAGAAAGCAGTTAATCATGGAAAGAAAAAAAAGGTTTTGTCTGAGAACACAGTTTACAACACTACCTACCAATTGGCGATGTACTAAGTTTCATTCAAATTGTATTGCAGCCCTAAGGTAATAGAAAACGGTGGATGTGATGTGAGAATTTATTATTTTGTTAAGACTAAAATAAAATTATAAACATGCAAAACACAACACAAACATGAGTACACAGTACAAGATTTAAGAAAGTTAAGATATGTTAAAATCATAGTCAACGCTTAAAACATACCTAGTTTAGAGAGCCATTCAGACCAAAAACAAATTATGAGATAAAACTTCATGTATGTACATGAAAACATCAAAAGATAACAAGACAGAGACAGAGGCCCGGCAGGATATTTCAAAACAGCATTAACCAAATTTTGTCAATTCTATAAAAACTTTGTGTCATTATATCTAAGGATTTTTTTATATATATATTTTAAAATAATATTGCAAAAGACATTATTTCCCTCTGAGCCATAAAGGGGGAGTTAGAATTCTTTGAAGATTCGTCGACTTACAAGAAGTTTTATCACTGCATAAACGTATCCTTCCGGTGTTGCCCCAAAACAATGTTATTAAGGGATGGGATGCAGTTGCGAATCCAACACTGTTTGTCAAATAAAGAAATATTTTCCCCAAAACAATTCTACTGTAGAACATTCCCAGAAACATATGACCTAGTGAGACCAGTATGCGATGACATCATTTGGACTTAGGGTTTTGTTCCTGATAGATTTTAGGTCATTTTAATTTTAAATCTTATACTCCTTTAAGATGAATTATGCAATGTTTTGTACAAATTAAAGATGAGTATACACTATAAATAATTGAATTCCAATATTCCTCTGAAACGTTAATTGACAAGTCACTTTTCTATCATTG